>NC_137866.1:36616150-36721150 GCF_963924005.1 Protomyctophum bolini | reverse complement strand
ATGTAATGCACAATCTATGTAAATCACCTTGGATAAAGGCGCTATATAAATGCACCATTTACCACACTCACACCTTGAGATAGAATATTATCTTATAGATGTACGTTTATACATTTTATACTGTAGATGTACTATACATATAAGAGAGAGGTTGTTGTGTTTTTGGAACTTTGTGACATCTTGTGTTGGTTCAAATGTTCCTCCTAGGAACTTCTGTTAGGTAGGAACCTATTTTGGGGGACAACAATTGAAGGACACGCAGACAAACAGGAAGTTGCTTTCTCTACAGCACATTGTGGCATTTTGTTATGTTCTGTTTTCAATCCAGTCCCATCTGTCACGTTTTGCCTTCAAAAAGGCATCATCTGTAAGTGATACTTATTGTTTGATTGATTATTAACCTTGTGACAGGATATTATTTCTTATTTACTTACCTACATTTGAAATGTGCATTGAGTGTTTATTTGCTCTGTCATGACTGCATCTCTGATGCCTACTCTGATATTTCCTAATTTTAGTAATGTGCTGTTTCTTTGGTTATATAAAAATATACTTATTATGAGAGCCCTGTTGGTATAAAATATACCGTTACTTATTAAGGGATATTGTGTGTACATTCTTAGACATGTACACATTTTCTTATGTTATTCTTGCTTGTATTAAGCATTACACTGTAAGAATGACACTTTGTTTTGTACTTCTGTTTTATTTACAGTTTTACACTTTTCTACATAAATAATTATCAAAAGGATTCAACACTGTCTCTGCCTGTACTTATGTGGACAAGAGTTTAGCTGGCTGTATAACCAAGCTCAAGGTGCATGCTTGGTGAGGACAGCACAGTAAAAAGATGGCCGTGTTTTGGAGGAAGAAGACAACTGGATTCTGATTGCCACGTCATACAGTCAAGAGGTTTGCTAAATGACAGCAATCAAGGTACACTGACAATCTGTACATGCAATAAAAAAGATTTAATGGATATCATGGAGAACACTAAGCTAGACTTTACAGAACAGGACGATGACATAGAGGGTGGATCAATGAAATCTGCCCGATCATCAATTAAAACCTCACGAACATCTTTAATTTCAAATGCAGACATTATAGTGGCAAGAGCTAAAGCCAAAGCAAAGGCAGCCCAAACTAGAGCAGCTTATGCACAGAGGGAAATTAACATCAAAGTAGAAAGGACCCGCCTCGATGCAACTCTACATGCTTTGGAACTAGAAAAGGAAGCCTATGCTGCCTTAGCCGAGGCTCAAGTACTGGAGGAGACTGTAGGAAGCGTGGAGCTGCAAGCTGAAAGAGAATTAGTTGACGTAGAGTTTATGTCTCTGCAACGAAGTTCAAGACAAAGAACCAGTGAGTATGTGCTACACTACTCTGTGAACAATAACACAGCAGCACAGTCTCACCAGGAGGACTACAGTCGCACAGCAGCACAGTCTCACCAGGAGGACTACCGTCAGCTTGAAGCACAGTCTCACCATGAGGACAACGGTCGCTCAGCAGCACAGTCTCGCCAGGAGGACAACGGTCGCTCAGCAGCACAGTCTCGCCAGGAGGACAACAGTCGCTCAGCAGCACGGCGTCAGCAGGAGGATGACAGTCGCTCAGCAGCACAGTCTCGCCAGGAGGACTACAGTCAGCTTGCAGCACAGTCTCACCAGGAGGACAACGGTCACTCAGCAGCACAGTCTCACCAGGAGGAAAACGGTCACTCAGCAGCACAGTCTCACCAGGAGGACAACGGTCGCTCAGCAGCACAGTCTCACCATGAGGACAACGGTCGCTCAGCCGCACAGTCTCACCATGAGGACAACGGTCGCTCAGCAGCACAGTCTCGCCAGGAGGACAACAGTCGCTCAGCAGCACAGCGTCAGCAGGAGGACAACAGTCACTCAGCAGCACAGCGTCAGAAGGAGGACTACAGTCAGGTAACAGCACATTCTCGCCAGGAGGACTACAGTCGCACAGCAGCACAGTCTCGCCAGGAGGACTACAGTCGTGCAGCAGCACAGCGTCAGCAGGAGGACTACAGTCAGCTAGCAGCACAGTCTCGCCAGGAGGACTACAGTCGCTCAGCAGCACAGTCTCGCCATGTGAACTACAGTCAGTCAGCAGCACAGCTTCGTCAAGACAAATACAGCTACAGTCAGTCAGCAGCACAGCCTCGTCTGGAGAACTACAGCTACAGTCAGTCAGCAGCACAGCCTCGTCTGGAGAACTACAGCTACAGTCAGTCAGCGACACAGCCTCGTCTGGAGAACTACAGCTACAGTCACTCAGCAGCACAGCCTCGTCTGGAGAACTACAGCTACAGTCACTCAGTGACACAGCCTCGTCTGGAGAACTACAGCTACAGTCACTCTGCAGGACAGCATCGTCGGGAAAACGTCAATCCTCATTATAGTCACTCAGCAACACAGCTTCGTCAAGAAGACTATGTTCCACAATACAACCGTTCAGCAGAACCCAGACCCTACATCACGTCAGTGCAGCATGACACCATGCCGTTGAAAGACAGCTCGTCACCTTATCGTCGTGCAAATGTTTCAAGTGATTTCACTGCCGCATCAGACCTTGCGAAATTCCTTGCTAAAAGTCAGCTTGTGTCTTCAGGTCTTACCAAATTTGATGATCTCCCAGAACATTTCCTAGCCTGGAAATCAACATTCCTCAACACCATAGTTGGTCTCGACCTAGCAGCAGCTGAAGAATTGGACCTGCTTGTAAAATGGCTAGGAAGAGAGTCTAGTGAGCATGCACAGCGAATAAAATCGGTCAACATCGGAAGCCCTTCAGTTGGTCTCAATGTAGTCTGGGAGAGACTAGAAGAGATGTATGGATCTCCGGAGGCCATTGAAAGAGCACTCTTCTCCAAGATTGAAAGTTTCCCTAAAATATCAAGCAGAGATGGTCCAAAGCTCCGCGAACTGGGAGACCTGCTACTGGAACTAGAGGTGGCAAAGCAGAATAAAAACTTTCCCGGCCTATCTTACCTTGACACAGCCAGAGGAGTAGGTCCAATCGTTGAGAAACTGCCTTTTAATCTGCAAGAGAGGTGGATGTCAGTAGGCTCTAAATACAAACAAGACAATTCTGTCAGTTTTCCACCCTTCTCTTTCTTTTTAAATTTCATTGTGAAAGAAGCTAAAGCCAGAAACGACCCGAGCTTCAACTTGGATTTCAGCTCTGCCACACAAAAGAAAGACAGACCAGTAACTAACCCATTCATGCGGACATCAGTCTCAGTCCATGACACAAATGTGTCAGCCACAAACTCACCTTCTGGGAAAGAGGGTCCTCAACACGACAACATAACACAAGGTCCAGGGAAACAGTGCCCCCTACATAATCTACCTCATCCCCTTAAAAGGTGCAGAACATTCAGGAACATGGTCCTAGATGACCGTAGGGCATTCCTCAGAGAACATTTCATCTGTTTCCGCTGTATTTCTTCTACAGAGCATCAAGCCAAGGACTGTTATGTTCCCATCCAATGTGATGAATGTAAGAGTGAGAGGCATCTCACAGCACTCCACCCAGGCCCAGTCCTTCAGACAGCAACACGTTCTTCTCCCACTCCCTTTTCCCCGTCAGAGCATGGCGGGGAGAATGATGAAACGTCTGACACGGAAGTCTCTTCAAAGTGTACCCAGGTATGCAGTGACAAGATCAGTGGCAAATCATGTTCCAAGATATGTCTTGTAAATGTCTATCCAGCTGGACATCGTCAACAGACCCGCAGGATGTATGCCATCTTAGATGACCAGAGCAACAAGTCTCTGGTCAAACCAGAGTTCTTCGACATGTTCAATATCAAGGGAGAACCAGCTCCGTACACATTAAAGACATGCACAGGGACAGTGGAGACATCTGGCCGGAGAGCTCATGGTTTAATTGTCGAGTCAGTAGATGAGAAAATGTCTTTCTCACTCCCTACTCTAATCGAATGTGACGGAGTCCCCAACAAACGTACAGAAATACCCACACCGGAAGTTGCGTATCATCACAGTCATCTAAAGGCCATAGCAGACAAGATCCCACCCCTGGACAAAAGGTCAGAGATCCTTTTACTACTTGGCAGAGACATATTGCGGGTTCACAAGGTCCGTGAACAGCTCAACGGCCCAGACGATGCACCGTTCGCCCAGAAGCTTGATTTAGGCTGGGTCATAATAGGTGACGATTGCCTAGGCAGTACACAAGCCCCCTCCACAGTCACCTCTATGAAGACATGCATCATAGAGAAAGGACACACCACTTCCCTAAAACCTTTTCAGAGCCACATTAGAGTGAAGGATGAGTGCTCTAAGTTGAAAGTTCCTTACCAAGTTGCCCCACCACTGACCCCACTGCAGCAACGAAGGCAACCCAGCCATAACACAGGACGCAAGCATCACTGCGACTCTGCATTGCACGCCTTCAGCATGGATGAGGTCACAAAAGACAGCGGGGAGAAAAACACTGTCTCTGTAGACAACTATAGTGAATCTGATGGCATGATTGTGACTAGCCAGTGGTCCTCTTTATCTGTGGGATCCAGGCAGCACTCCTGGTTGGAGTCGGACCCATTCGCTGAGAACACCACAAGGGAGCGATGTCAGAGGCATCGCAAGAACAAACGACTTGGTCTTCTCTTGCCCTCTGTTGCATGAAGTTCAAGATAAGTGAGAAGTTGATAGTGGCATCTTTATAGATGCCAAGCGGGGAGTGTTGTGTTTTTGGAACTTTGTGACATCTTGTGTTGGTTCAAATGTTCCTCCTAGGAACTTCTGTTAGGTAGGAACCTATTTTGGGGGACAACAATTGAAGGACACGCAGACAAACAGGAAGTTGCTTTCTCTACAGCACATTGTGGCATTTTGTTATGTTCTGTTTTCAATCCAGTCCCATCTGTCACGTTTTGCCTTCAAAAAGGCATCATCTGTAAGTGATACTTATTGTTTGATTGATTATTAACCTTGTGACAGGATATTATTTCTTATTTACTTACCTACATTTGAAATGTGCATTGAGTGTTTATTTGCTCTGTCATGACTGCATCTCTGATGCCTACTCTGATATTTCCTAATTTTAGTAATGTGCTGTTTCTTTGGTTATATAAAAATATACTTATTATGAGAGCCCTGTTGGTATAAAATATACCGTTACTTATTAAGGGATATTGTGTGTACATTCTTAGACATGTACACATTTTCTTATGTTATTCTTGCTTGTATTAAGCATTACACTGTAAGAATGACACTTTGTTTTGTACTTCTGTTTTATTTACAGTTTTACACTTTTCTACATAAATAATTATCAAAAGGATTCAACACTGTCTCTGCCTGTACTTATGTGGACAAGAGTTTAGCTGGCTGTATAACCAAGCTCAAGGTGCATGCTTGGTGAGGACAGCACAGAGGTTGTATTAGTCTTATAGATGTATAGGCCTAAATATCATCTTATAATGTAATGCAATATATATATATATATATATATATATATATATATATATATAAACATTATGTTAGGGAGCTATACATTTCTCATTAATCCCAAGATGAATGTCCAGCAACTGATAATGAATGCATGATCACCATGTGAATGTAGTGGAACTAGTATATCCTCATTTATCATCCAAAAGACTCTCTCTCGCGCGCGCACGCGCACACGCACACACACACACACACACACACACACAAATCCCAATTCACCCTTACCCTGGGTTGTTGTTGATTTCAATTAGAGCAGCAGACATCTGACACAGGGCCACGGGAGCCTCTATTGATTGGCTAAGCCTATAGAAATGCATGTGTCAAGGGCAACGGGGGTCAAACTGCGCACCATGGACAGAGAAAAGATTCAAAGGAGGACGGGAGGGACGGACGGACGGACGGACGGACAGAGACAGACGGACATGGCCCTATGGACACGCCTGTGTAACAAGAAGGGAACGCAAGACTCTATTTAGATATGTCACAAAGAACCGGGTCCGTGTGTGTGTGTGTGTGTGTGTGTGTGCCTAGCAGGGGGCGACTCAGCAGCTGGACAAACAAATCTGTTCGGACTACTGTTGATCTCAGACTAATGGCCTGCAGCGCAGTCAGCGCACATATACACAGACACACACGCAAACTACAAAAAACAATAACTTGGTCCCAAGGTTCCTCAACTTACACCAACGCCCACTTTTAAGAGAAGGAATCTTAAAACAATAAGTGCAGATCATCTGCATAAACACAGAACAACAGGAGATCGAGGCCACACCTGAACAAAACACAGAGTGTAGGCCTACTTACATGTATGTTAACAAAATGGACCTGTGAGTGTACACCAAGGGCTAAATGTCTCAATGAAAGAATAGGGAGACCACCTCCAACCGTTTCGGATGTGCTACAGCGTATTATTGGTTAAAATAACATTTTATTCATTAAAATAAGTCTAGGATTATAGCTTTAATTTAACTCTGAGAGTGTACAAATGGAACCACCAAACACTTGGCTGGGGACCCACTGGAACCCCCTCAAGCACCCCTGGGGGTCCCCGGAACCCCACGTTGAGAGCAAGCAACCTACCGTGACACCGTCTACACTCTACAGGCAGCCACAGCCTTGGGCCATTAACATGGGAATGTGGTTAAGCTAAAACATCTCAGTAAATTAAGAGTTGGCGTGGCTTCCACTCGTTTCGCTGAACCTCGGGAGGCAATGAAACGCTGGCCTTGTCTCCACAATGAGATTAGCCTGTGTGTGTGTGTGTGTGTGTGTGTGTGTGTGTGTGTGTGTGTGTGTGTGTGTGTGTGTGTGTGTGTGTGTGTGGTGTTACGGGACATGACAGGAGACAATGCAGTGGAAAGCGGGGCTAAGTGAAGAGGAGCATGCTAGTTATTTTCTTGCCTATCGTGTGCATTCAGAATGTGGATGAGTAAATGGGTCTGCTCTGTGGCACTTCTGTTTAGTTGTCCAGTCCACCGCACAGTTATTGTAGTTTTCAAATATGCATTAGTTTTAGGTTTCTATTTAGTTTTTAAGTTGATTGAATGAATTCAGTTTTGTTTTAGTTTGTAATGTGGATGGATAAGTTGTTTTAGTTTTAGAAATGATTATCTGTTTAATTTAAGTCTTAGACCTTTGCATTGTTAATTTTAGTTGTTCAGTTTTCTTTCTTTCAGTCTTTTAGTTTAGGGGTTGTTTCATTTAACAAAGTAATATCTTCCCTTTTGGTTTTAGTCTTAGTTTTAGTATCCTATAAAAAATTCTAAGAGTGCACCTTTACTGTATACAGTATTTCTACTATCCACAGGCACCAAAAAAGGGGGGGGGGGAAGAACTATTGTATTAAGATGAGCATTGTTATCCAATACTCATAGATTTGCTTATATTCATTAACAAACCAGCACGTTTCTGGAAGGGGATGCATGTGAATATGTCTGTTCCATGTGATCTCTATTGAAAGCTGCTGCTTTCATAAAAGGTACAGTAATTGTAACACCCAAGAGCAGGTCTCCTAGCATGGAAGACAAAACATCTCCCACTCATCGAAGAAGGAATCACAAGGGAACTGTTGCACTTATGAGCTTCAGGCCAGACACGAGGGTCTAAATGTCTCTCAACTCACCTATATTTATATAGCACATTTAACATGACAAAGTCAACCAAAGTGCTACACAGGTTAAAAGAAAAACAAGAGGCGAACAATGCGATACAAACAAACATCTGTAGGCAATATAAAAAGGCACAAAACTAGCAAGCATTTGCTTACAGTGAGGGAACGTGGGGCTACATCAGCTTTCATTAAAAGCCAAGGAGAAATAATTTATCGACTGAGATGCTCCGATACTGTATGTAGGGGCAAGCTATGAGTCTGGGGGAAGCTGCCACAAAGGCCCGATCTTAGATCTTCTATTGGTCGCTAGCACCTTCAACTGTACCTGATCGGCCGACCTTAAAACTCTGGGTGGGTTATAACTGGAAATTAGATCAGCAAGGGGCGAGGGTGATAGCCCATTTCTAATTTTAAAAGTATACATTGTTGTTGTTGCTGCGAGAATGAGGTCTAGCCAACACCAACTCGGGATTCCTGGATCGCTGCCCTCCACAATTTCCTATCCAACATCAGGTTCTTGAGCTCTGCAGTGTTGTCAGCCAAGCTCTGGCTCTCGCGCTGCAGCACGTCAGGTGGTACGCTTCTTTCCCCTCCTGGCTTTGCCCTGGGTTTGCTCCCATAGGGTTAATTTACTTGCCTCAAGTTCTGGGGGCCTGACTCATCCTTCTCTCTCTGACTTTGTCCGTGACCCGTGGTGAGTCCCCATAGAGGTCCACATTTCTGATGCGGCCCGTCCATGTGACACCTAGTGCCATTGTGGTGGTCCTGCAAATGTACAGTCCCACAATAAGCACCTATTCTGTGTCTCTCTCTCTCTCTCTCTCTCTCTCTGCCTCTCTTATCAGTTTGACATGTTATCTTTCTTTCACGCAACAAAATGAAACAGATTTGTTCTGCCTCACCGTCATACCAGAGGTTCACTGCTTGTTAAGTAACACATATACACACCTGGAGGTAGTCAACTCATAACAGCGCACGCACACACACACACACACACACACACACACACAGATATTCATGACCTATTCAGACATTCCATAGATTCTATTCATTCCAAAATAGTTCATTGTAATCCTTACCTCTGCATAACCTTTAAACCTTAACCTAATTCATACCTTAACCACAAAACTAAGCCGTAACCCTGAAATAGCCCCATAAAAGTGAGGGACATATTCCTCACACACTTTTATGGTTTTCAGGAAACTTTAAAGTTTTATTGCATCCAAAATGAATATACCAATAGCCTCATGGAACAACATGGATTCCTTAAGTAAAACAATTACAGTACTTTTTCCACCACTGCAAAGAGGGAGAGAAAGAGGGAGAGTGCGGGAGAGAGATATCAAGGTGTCTCACTATAAGATCTGCTTACTTTGTGTGGGTTGCTCCCTTCTGTACTCAAAGTGTGTGGTCAACTGCTATGAAAACCTATCCAGTGCACGCACACGCACACACAATATATATCATTGCTGTCAGGTTCAAAACTCACAAGCTCAATAGTTTTTATTTATTGGATAAATATTTGCAAAACCCATAGACAGACTTAACCACTTTTGGCGGCAGGCAGCATTTGCATTACATCGATATTGGTCTCCTAACAATTTCTGTGATGCTAGAGAACTTCTTTCAAGAGTAAAATAAAATGAATGGCACCTATGCTGCTACTCTGATATAGCTGGCTGACAGTGTGTCACTGGTTCGAGTCCCGATCCCGACGAATTTTGCTGTGTCTTCCCCTCCCATCTCTCTCCCCGTTTCCTGTCAACTTATCTTGTCTATCAACTCTATCAATAAAAAGGCAAAAAAGTCCCCAAAAATATCTTAAAAAAAAAAAAAAAAAAAATGTTCACCTATATTTTTGCCAAATGTTCACATATTATGACATGCCCAGAATAGGGTTCATGTGGCTAATGGGCGTGTTTTCTCATTGCTGCCAGGAGCCAACTGGAGCGGAGAAACAAGGCAGAGTTGGATTGGTCAAACTAGCCATTGAAAATCATTTCCTCGTCATCTCTTTCGGCTGCAGCTGCAAAAATTGGAACAAAACAGACAGACAGACAGACCTCTCCAATCTTTTCCTCCTCTGCTCTGCACCCCCTGGGCCGTGGTCCTTCACATAATTATACCACGGAAGTCATTCCCCTCGCCTTCTTTCCTCTTTGGCTCATTTGATAGAACAGTATAGGTAGCAGTGGCCCAGTCTCAGATGCCGGGAACATTTTGGCAGCCGGAGAGACATCTGTCTGTCTGTTTGCCTGTTCCAGCTAGTGCACCAGAGAACAGGGTAATTTAAAGCCACTTTTCAGGTTCAATACAAAGCTTCCGGATAAATCTTCCCAGCACATATGAGATCAGCATTTCCTGTTATGCTGCTGTCCAACAGCAAGCAGAAAGCCAAAGCTCTTTAGCAGAACTTAACAGAATGCATCACTGACAGCGTCACATTTTATTACGAGAGTTTCAACTTTCAGATCAATTTGTCAAATGCAGCTTTAAAGCAGGAAAATCAATGTGACGCAATTATCAATGTTTGTAGTTTTCACTTTATTATCTTATGGTATATAAATAAAAAATCTTTACATAATGTATAGCCGTCTCGTTAACTGGTGTATTGTTGTGGGTCATAACGTAGAAAGTAGAGCAGGGTCTAACTAAAGCCTGATTTCAACTTAGTTGTGTTCCGTGTCAAAGTGCCGAAAATAGGCGATCTACTGTACAAGTTCACAATGTGGCGTGCTACAACGCATTGTGAACATGTACATTTTCAGTGCTATTTTCAGAATACATCCGTTCTCTCAGCAGATCTGGAGCATTTTGTGTAGTTATGGCTGACTGCATCATTGTTATGGCTGACTGCATCATTGATATACAGTACATCCAGTTCTATAGCAACAGGAAATACCAATGTATAGATTGCATGGGCATCTTCAGAATACCATGTCATTATTCTACATACGGTTAGTACAACAGTTGCAGGATAATTTGTTGTCTATTTGTTGACAGTTTAGAATTCAGTACTATCATTGCCCAATGCCCATCAATAATGGCAATTGACATTAAGTCAAATAACTTTTGTAACCAGATGACCTTATCTTACACAAACAAAAAGGACATTGAGTAGTGTTTCTGCTGTACATCTACAGTACAAAGACAACATGCATGTCTTTCAGTCAAATTTACTTTGTCCCCAAAAACAAGGCTGAGAGTCTGAGACACAATCATGCGATAAATAAACTCACACTTCCAGTTTGCTGCTCTGCGGTGCAATATGTTTTATCACTAGATATTGTGGTGAGCAATTTCTGCTGACTACTTATCCTCAATGATGGAGGAAGGAAGACATGGTCTAACAATGACGTGGCTCCAATGTGGATCTCGGACCTCATGTGGTCAGCCTGTGACATCAGTCATCTATAACTATTTACTATCCATGACTCCAAATTTGGGCAATGTATCAGGTCAGGTCAAAAGCGGTTAACTCTGTGTGAACGAAATTGACGGCTAGATTAAATTAAAGAGGTATGTGGTGGCTCACCAAAATTAATGTCAACAGCGGAACACAAGGAATGCAGTCAAATGCACATACTGTATTTACGGCAGCAGACTTACAGTACATACGTGACGGCTTTTGGTTGTGGTCTTTACTGGCCTTGTGACAACCATGTTCAAAATGTGGAAGAAATAAAGAAATACGATCTAGTTCACCATCTCATTTAAGACAGTATAGTTGACAGTGACATTATATGACGGGTCTGTTGCTAAATTCATATCAAGCTGGGAATCACTTGATTAGAAAGCTAATCAACGGTGCTCTTCAGATGTTATACCTGTGTGTGTGTGTGTGTGTGTGTGTGGGGGGGGGGGGCTGTATACATCTACCATCTCATCCCCTGAGCCCTAGACTCAGAGGGATTAAAACCAACCTACCATCTATCTGGATCTACAGTGACTACGCAAATCCCCCTTCACCCCCTTCCCCGTTAGACATAGACAGCTGTGAGAAACAATGCTGACTTCGCAAAAGACCTTGGAGATCCTCTCTGGAAATGTACAAAGAACTAATCCCACGGTAAATCCGTTGGATCGACCCATGTCGGAGTGAGGTAGTGCAGTTGTCGTTGTTTTTCGTTTGACCAGTCCATTCTTCAAAGAAAGTGATCTCAATGAATGTGCAAATTAGATTGATCGATCGATCAGCTGGTTCTGCTGCTCATCAAGAGAGTTTCATTCAATGATTCATTAAAATATCTCATTTTTGCAGACATTAACTCATTATAGTCCAATGACATAATTTGACATGGGAAAGACCCCAGTCAGATTGAATGATCGAAACAAGGCAATTTTAACCATGCCTGGTTACATAAAGAATTTTGTTTAACTCTACTCAAACAACAAAAAAAATATATATATATATATATATATTTTTTTTTTAATATATTTTTTATCCAACGATTTTGTAACCCATTTTCACCCCTGTGTCAATCATCTACTGTGATCCTGGGCTCTACACACCCTCCGCCAACCTGGGGAGAGCAACGGACTTAACTCATGCTCCCTTCATGCCTGAGTGTCCAAGTTGCTCCTTTGCACCTGACAGGGGGGAGTTTCCCTGGTTGGACGTAGCGCGTGTAAGGAACACGTTATTCCAACCAGTTCCTTTCCCCTCCATCAGGCGCCCCGGCTGGCCAGGGGGGGGGCAGTTTAGAGACCAGGATTACTGCATGTTTTTGTGAGGGTATCTACCCAAAATATATATCTTTATTCTTTACTTTGATGTATGACGCCGTCACACTGGGATCTACAAGCTCACAAATCTTGGCAAATTAGTTTTGGCATACATGCCCAAAATAGGGATACTGAAAGTGTTAAGATGAGTCCATTACATTTCAGAACATGCCAGTTGCCAGTGACACCACCCACAGCTCAGAAACGCCACACACAAAATCCACTGGCATGTCTGTTAGAAAGGGAATTCCAGCACCTGCGAGTGAGGCAGATGGCTAGCATAGCTCTGCTGGGCCCACAGGCAACTGTGCGGGGGCCTGTGGCTGCCTGTACAGGAGTTCAGGCTTAGAGGGGCTGACTTGTCGAGGCCTTGACGTAAAGGGGATTATATAGGACCATACTCAACTGTAAAGAGGCCTGTGCTTTGAGAAAGGACTTGTTCAGGGGTGGCATTAGAATAGGAATATAAATCACACACAGCATGCCTCTCATACCTTTTATAAATATTTAAAATGGGTCTCACACACACACACACACACACACACACACACACACAAGCCTTTAACCTTTCAAGCCAAAACGTTCTTCAGTCCACTGATCATTGCCAAAGTTTCATGAAAATCCGACCCCCATCCCTTCAACTTATTTCGCTCACCAGACACAGACACACAGACAGAATTGATTACATATATGCATTGCTGCAGGCAGGCGGGCAGGGTAATGAGCCGTTTGATTAGCATGCTTGGAGAGGCTGACGGTGAATCTTTGATCATATTTGCATTGGGGTACCTTGGCAATGTTTGTAGCCAACCGTGAGCAATGGCACGCACTGACCTCTCCAGCACTCACTCTCTGAAGGTGTGAAATGAGACGGTTGTAACTTCATCGTACGACAGAAAGTACAAATCACACCCATGTGAAGTGAGTGGTGCAACTCTGTGTGGTGGTCCCTGGGGGGTCCCCGGAAGTTCCAGACGCCCAGGAACGTGCCCAGGGGGCCGCTCCGGTTTCGGCGAGCGGCCCCACATCCGAAATGGTTGAGAAATGTAGGTCCTGGATCTGTTATTTTCACTATTTCAGAAAATGTGTTTGTTTGTTTTACACAGTACCATACACCATTTGCATCCCATCTGGGGACGCAAATGTCATACTGTACCCATCAGATTTATATTGGCATGATGGTACGATAATCCTGAAGAGGGACTTTCTTTATGGTTGTCATTCTATAAGGCAGCCAGGATGCACAAAGAGGCAGCTGGGCTGGGGTGTAAGGTTTTGACTACAGGCTGGGTAGCAGGCTGCCCTGGGCCCAGGCTTCAAACAACTCTCCAGGGAGCTTGGTGCAGGGACAGGGGCTGGGCCAGGGGCTTAGGCTAAGGGCTGGTGGCAAAGGCCCACATGTAAGCACCCTGAGGGCATATAGCAGGGTGGGGGTCTGCAGAATGGGTGTGTTCCAGCACAATAAAAAACCACACCCTCTGTCAGATGCTTTTATTAATGGGAATCCATCCATCTGGCTATTTAAAGGAAGAAAAATGTCCATTCATCTGACCATTAAAAGGCAGAAAAATGTTTATGGACCAATCTCAATTAAGGTTAATAAATTAATATTGTGCATGGATGGATCTTGGAATCTACATGGGAGTGGCATAGCTCCAATGAAGTTCGCTGACATCGTATGGCCAAGCCTTTGACATGAGCCATCCATGATGTCAGACAGTCATCTATGATGTCCGTCTATGACATATATGTCAGGGAGTCATCTATGATGTCAGGGAGTCATCTATGATGTCAGACAGTCATCTATGATGTCCGTCTATGACATATATGTCAGGGAGTCATCTATGATGTCAGGGAGTCATCTATGATGTCAGACAGTCATCTATGATGTCCGTCTATGACATATATGTCAGGGAGTCATCTATGATGTCAGGGAGTCATCTATTCTATGATGTCAGTGAGTCATCTATGATGTCAGTCGTCTATGACATATCTCTGGTGTAGCAACATTTCAGCATAATCAGAGCTCGATCCCTTGAATTACATTATACAATGATATCATATAATTTTATGGGAACATAAATGAGAGGGGTACTTCTTTGGCCTACTAAGAAATTTGTTCTAGAGTCCAGACACACTGGCACACACAGAATCTCTTTTAGTAGCCATGCCATAGAAATACATTGGAAAATGAAGCCCCCTGCCACTGTTGGTATCAATAAAATATACTTATCATCAGTACACATACTACATACTCCCAGTACACAACAGTTCCCCAGAAACCCATAATAGTCTGTGTGAGAGGAGAGATAATTAAGTACAGTGGGCAGCCGCTTACTGGTCATTCAAATATGTTTATTGGGCTGCCAAATTATGGGAGTATAGTCCACACAGCCTGAGGGGTGGTGGGGACTGGGGAGGGTGGATGGGACTTCTCGTGGCCCGAGATCCAATGCTTCACCAGACAGCGAGCATAACTGACCTGGGGTCAAAATGGTTGTAAAAGAATCAAATGGGTCACATGGAGTGTTCCAGCTTTATACCGGCGGTCACAGACTATCTGTGCACAAATCCTTGTGTTAATATATCTGTTTATATCTCAGAGTGTACAAATGGAACCAAACTGACCTTTAAGGGGTCAAATGGACCAGTGTTGTACACTATCAGAGTTAAAGGTGTGTTTAGATTATATTTATTGTAAGTGATGTATTTAAATTTTTGAGTTAAATATCTCTAGAGTGTTTGTTCAGTTACATGGGGTCTCATAGCCTCTCACCAACTCTTTAGTAAACACTCAACAGTAAATGCATTTTCAGGTCGGGATACCAATTTCATCCAATCCAGAGAAAGAACTCATACAGGATAGAGGGTAGACAAGTTAAATTGGAAGTGATAAAATCAATAAATGAGCAGACATTGGAATTGGAACACTGGAAAACTGAAGCCAACAAATGAGCAAATTAATAAAACAAACGCAAACTAAGTGTCTTCACACCGTTTTTGGAAAATCCAAATGTCAACTTCCGGTTGTTATGCTTCCCAACACAGAATCACTGTGTTTGTTATTGTGTATAGTATGAAATTACAATTGTTCCTTATCAATCACTGTAAACAAACAGAGAAATGCTGGGCTGCTAGTCTTTTTAAAATTAGGCTACTTAGACTGATTGAGGCTACTGTGGTAAAAAAGAAAAGAAAAAAGCATTAACCACATTCAACCTGGCGTCTCTATTGTGTGGCAAGTCATTATATTATGGCAAAACATTTCAAAACTATATATCGAAATTAGCAGATCTACAAGCTCACAATCGCGATTTCGCTAGTATGAGCTTAAGTGGTTAAATTGGTTGGCAATTTTGGTTTGACATAATTTCACCAATTTCCAAAGATTTTGAGACTTTTGGATTTCACTTCATGCATTCACCTTTGGTCCCTTTAAACTTGATGCGAGCATTATCCATTTTCCTAATTAACCACACGAACACTAGCAGTCCTATTCTGGGCATATGTAATAAAAATAAGCAAACATTCTGCAAAAATAGGTGAGGAGGTCACATTCAGAGAAAATAGCCTGTCTACAAGCGAGGCGTCAGCTTGTAGATCGTCTATTTTTGGCAAAGATGTTTGGTGTAGACTAGGGAAAGAAGAGGACCAAGTACAGAGGCCTAAACATTATAGTAGTTTAACTATAGTGTGTGGTGCTTCAAGTGTTTAAAGCTGTCCTTTTATATAAATTTAACCAAGCTGTATGGGGGAACAGACCCCCATTCCGAAACACCGCCATTCAGAAACCCGGTTAGGGTTAGGGTTAGGGTTCGGAATGGCAGTGCGTAACCACTGTATGGTAGAGAATGTTACAATACAACAAACACAACTGCAGTGGTTAGATTTGCTTTGACTTTCATTGAGACAAGATCCTCTGCTTGACAAGTGGTACTTATAGTGCCTGGAGGTCAACATTATATTTCTCCCCTGGGCAAAGAGATATGTGCCCTATTAGCTCAGTGGTTCCCAAACGTTTTAGCTTGAGACCCAAAAGAGACATTTTATGTCTCCCCGGGCCCCAATAGTGAAAATAGCCAATCTACAAGCTCACTATGCTTTGCCACGGATTGTGAGCTGGGTTTGAATCTCGAGTATGACGTGAAAGCTACGGAATGCAGCTCTAACTGGGGCCACAGAATCCAATACTGGCAGCAGATTAACTTTAAAAATACTCCAAGCCTCGTCAATGAGATTAACTGTTCAATATGTCTGCCAATTTGACAAACCACAGAGAACATTCTTTTAAATATTGTTTCATTGCCCACATTTTGATAAACGTCACATTGACTCATCAACTCCAGAAAAATTGGAAACCAGAACCAAAAGATCCCAGAGCACACATACACAGTAGCATTGTGTGTGCATGCGTGTGCGTGTTCAAGTACAGGAATGTACCATGACGGACTACCAGCTGTTGTTTCAGTGACTGACAGGGCAACACCCAAAATAATTCTGGCATACACACACACTGGCACACACACACACACACACACACACACACACACACACACACACAATGTGATACATCATTATGCCCGATGGCTGATCATTCAAACAAGACTAATACTAACATACCATTTCCATACTCATCCAGTAGGCCTACTCCAAATGAGTGTCAACCAGATACTATAGTCTCTCGAGACAGACTGTTGAGAGCGCTGTTTTTCCATTATTTTTAGACTATGGGTTCACAGTGGACAGTGGTTAATGGCAGGTCAAAGATGTAAACTTTTTAAGACACTCATCCCCAAAGTTAAATTTGAAACTCAGGTTTGTGTTCCAGTCAAGCCTGTATGTGTGAACCAGAGATTACATCCTTGTAAAAGCTCTAAGTCACTGAGTTTCTGATTTCAAAAGAGTGGACATATGCTCCGCTCTGCAGCGCCTCTACTGATGAAAACCTCACATACACTGAATCAAATATCTGATGCCTATGAATCACAATCTGTCAACACCGTGTTAGATGCCTAGCAGTCCATCTCATGAGAGCCATATAATTAGCTTGAAACTGAAAGCATTGGTTGTAATATGGCACTTTACCGCAGCTGCTGCCATCGAAGTGGCATTCATCGTGTATAGGCCTAATCCTGCGTTCACACTAGTCAAGTCAATTTTTTAAAGCACTTTTAAAAACAATGGCAGTTGACCCAAAGTGCTTTCCAGAGAACAGGTAGACCGTAGTGGCGTAGCCGTAGTCTATCCACAGTGCAATAGTAGAACATGTAATACAATCATAAAACAGGCCAAGCAAACAAAATAACAACAAAAACAATGAACAACAATAGACAATAACTTCACATTGTACACTAGGTGAATATAAGGTTTAACCCCCAAAAAGTTTATACAAAGGGTTTTTCAATGGATTCTGGTATAGTATTTATACCTGAAGGTAGATTTTGGTAGACTTTTAGTATGTTATTTAGCATGGCCAATACTACCAGAATTAAGTGAAAAATATTTTGTATAATTTTTTTCAATTGAGATATACAGTATAGCCGTTTATAAGCCTGCCATTTTTAACGCCATCTTGGAAATGACGCCTTTCCCGAAGGTATATTTTTGTAGTATATTCTTAATCATGTCCAGAGGTACTAGAATAAGTTGAAAAATACTTTGCAAATGTTTTCCCATTTGATATGGCCATTGCATGTTATTTAGCATGCCCAATACTACCAGAATCCATTGAAAAACCTTTTCTATAACTTTTTTGGGGGTTAAGGGATATTTCTTCCTAAATTGACTCACCTAAGTGGCGACAAAAGCTAAATGACGAAGCGTGGCCAGTCTACATTGCTGATTGCCGAGTCACTGTTAAGTGTTGCTCAGGCCAAACTGCGTACAGTACAGTCAAGGTAGTTACAGGGCAAGAGAAAGTAAATGAAAAGGGTAGGTATACTAGCCCAACGGCAATAATTTGTTTTTTCTTCCATTGAATGGAGCAGCATTGGAGAGAGAACAGGGGAGTGGAAATGATAAAACAAAAACATGACTAATTGACACTTCACCGCACCGTTGTAGCACTGAAATAAGTTGAAATCTGTAGTGCATCACACCTGTCACACAGCGACAAGTGTCAAGACTCAGTCAGCACTGTACATCGGCATCGCCAGCAAGTGTGAACGACAAATGTGACTAAATTTGACTGAGGGACTGTCATTGGATTTTCTTTTTTAGTTTTTTCATGTTTTATTATGATAGCAGGGAATCATAGCTTCAAATTGACATATTGGTTGTTCAGTTTGTCCCACCAGTTTTGGAGTAATGTCTTGCAGACAACAGCGATTTGAGAAAACAGGCTTGAAAGGTTCACTTCTGTGGTCTCTAACATATACACCTAGCTACATGTTATAGCATTTATTTCATGTCGATTTCAGCTCTGACACTTATTTCAGACATGCTCTAGTATGTGAAGACTACGGGCTGTATTTTGCGTGTCTTAAGTACCAGGTCTTACTCTTATTCCCTAACTTGAGTAAACTAAAGACCTGGAGGCGTGATCAATGCCATTTGGCTATTCTGAGTGGCCAAAGAGCATTGATCACGCCTCCAGGTCTTTAGTTTACTCAAGTTAGGGAATAAGACCTGGTCCTTAAGACACGCAAAATACAGCCCTAAGAGTCTACCTGTGCTATTAACTTTTGAAAAAAAAGGGGGAAAAAGTTTTTCTCCTCTGGTGAAAAGCTGGAGTTGGCGCAATGGCATGCTCTCAGTCAAATCTGGTCACAAATGTGAATGGTAAAAGCTACATTTTCTTTTTCTGTGTCCAGTCTGTGTACTCCTGATACAGTATAGGCCTTGGTTCCTGTGTCTCACCTGAATTTGACACAGTTGACACAGCACCTACTACTGTACAGCACCTCAACCAAGTAGTATAGATGCCACATACAGTAGCACCAAAATAGGTCCCCCAATGAGTATTACAAGCCAAAGAACCAATGCTAAGGCTATTTAGCACCATTTTTGTTTACAGTGAATATGGGATAGCTGGCATACATGAATTCTGATGTGCTAAGTAAGATGACAGCTACAATTACATACTGTAGGTTCTTGATTCAAAATGAATGTCAGTGACTGACTGGCCGGTTTTCAATGCAAAGGGAAACCCCACACAATGACTGACAAGCGTAATCTAAGCAGCCCGTCTGTAAAAACATAAACAGTCTACACACTTCAGCAGCCTGTGGTAACACCATACATATCTATGAGGACATTCATTTATCACCACACTATGGCTCACTCAAGTGTGGGTAATGTGATATAGTGTCTGTAGAACAGGCAGTGAGACCAGCAGATGGTCAGCTATTCAAAACATTTCTGGATTTTCGGCACAAGGAGCATAACCAGAGAGGAATGGTACAGACTGAGGTTCAAGGGTTAGCAGTGTAAACAAAG
Source organism: Protomyctophum bolini (assembly GCF_963924005.1). Classification (NCBI taxonomy): domain Eukaryota; kingdom Metazoa; phylum Chordata; class Actinopteri; order Myctophiformes; family Myctophidae; genus Protomyctophum; species Protomyctophum bolini. Next base: position 36,701,395 of record NC_137866.1, on the reverse strand, counting down.
CAGGAAATCTGTTTTTGTTTTTTCCCACTTTCCAACCTGGAACCCCCATTTTAGGCATTATAGGGGGTTTAGTGCTACATGAGATCTCTCAACTCTCAGATCTAGTAGCTGTTTCATAATGAAGGGCAGCTGGATTGTCCATCATGAAAGTTGAGAAAAATCAAAGAGCTCTTTCTAGCTTGTTTACGGTCTATGCAGACACAGACACAAGTAGCATGAATGATACAAATACAAACCCTTCTTGTGTGTGTGTGTGTGTGTGTGTGTGTGTGTGTGTGTGTAAGCAGTTTGTCTATGGAGAAGATATTGCATATCCTTGAATATAGTAAAACAAGTTTCTACATACTTTTTGGTATATTAACAGGTTAAAATGTTATCTCCCCCCCCCCCCCCTACAATTTGTGTTAATAATAAGCATGTGCATCCAGCTTCATCTGGCTTGACCATATTCTTCTGATTATTGTTTGGATTATTATGTATGCGCTTATAGTGCAGATCCAAATAAACTAATTAAAATGTGAGAGAAGGGGGGAGAGAGGGCAGAGAGAGAGCTAGGGAAAGATTGCAAGGGGGTGGGGACACAGTAAGGTTATCAGGTAGGAAGAGAACTCATTGGGTCTTTAAAAGCAATGCCTCACCAGAACAGCTGAAAACACACGATCCTATCTAAACACAGCCACACCAAGGACACAGGCACCGAAGTTGAAGTGTGTGTGTGTGTGTGTGTGTGTGTGTGTGTGTGTGTGTAGGCCTATGTATGCAAATAATGTGTCTATCAATTTTACCTTAAAAGTTGTATTGTTTTTAGGGAGGAGAGGATATTATAATTCTAATATGAAGAAAGCTGTTCTCCAGTCCATTCTCTCTCTATGCAGGATCCACAATCAATTTGAAACACAACTGTCTGTCCATGAAAGACAAATATGGGCTGACAACATCTGCATCAAATGAAAACAAATCCATCAAGTTCAACAGTGCCAATAAGTGTCAACTAATATATTTTGTGTCAATGAGGCAACTGTGCAGCTGTGTGTTTATCCATTAGAATGCCTAATGCTAGCAGGTGAACAAGGCATTTTACATTTGTCTCATGCATTCCTAGATCAGGTGACATGCGTGTGTACGTGCATGCAGCGTGTGTGTGGCTGGCTGTGACTTGGCTTGGAGCACAGTGATTCTCATTCACAACAATGGCCAGAAGCTAACTGCAAGTCTGCACCTACTCATAATTTGAGTAACAGCGCGTGTGTGGGCTGCAGCCCAATCATTTGACTCACCTCCGTCCATAACAATAGAAAGCCGCTTGATGATGAACCAATTCAACCGTTCAAACAGTACTTGTAACTGTTTTACAAGTAAGAATACAATACCTTAGAAGTCGGGTTTTACAGATAAATCATATGGTCTGAAAACACATTATGCAATGCATGATGGCTCGCATCACATCTTACCTGATTGAATCACAAAACGTGAACTTCTCATCCGCGTCAACAAGCGAGGAGGCGCGTCCGTCTGTTTCAAACACTCCTCCTGTCTAGTGTCCTTTTAGCGAGACTCTTCTTTCTCTATTTGCTCATAATAATAACAATAATCCCAAACATATTTGGTCACGCTCGCTCCCGCAATACAATTCGAGGTTCAAAACTTTGGGTACCAACAATATGCGCGCTGCTGCCTCGGGTTATGGATAAAAGTGAATGACTAGTTGGTTGGTTGTGAAAGCTCACAGGACACGCGAGGAGCCGCAACTGACCAGGAGGCTGAGAGATAGCGAGCGCCCTACACAGGAGGGGGTAACAGCTCAATGGCGACACCTTGAGTCTGGGAATGGTACAGCAACAGCTGGCTGGACTTAGACTGACTGACTGACTGACTGACTGCCTAGTTGAATACGTTTTAAATACAGCCTTAAACACAAAGGTGAGTGATAGTGTAATAATAACAATTAAGTGGCCCCGAAATCCCTAACTTAAAGGTAGTAGGTACAATGTCTGTCCACCGTAGATAGGGCCATTGGTAAATTATGATAAAAGTCCCCATACATTTCATAATGTTTTATTTGAGTACAAGTAAAGTTGACACTCTGCTTTAACACAAAGTGAAGTTACAAAAAACAAAGTATACAGACAGAAAAAAAGAAGAAAAAATGACAATAAATGAAATGGGTAGCACATGAAATGTAAAATGTAAAATTATGTAATGTAGGGCAGGCTATATTTACATTCCTGTAATTGATACCATATGTTGATAAATAAAGTTCACAGCACACTATTATTATTCATGTAACCACCTGGATTCAAACCAGGGCCATGCGTGTGTGAATTGAAACAGACCAAACAACCGCTCATCCAAAGGGGCATATGCCCCTTCTGGGCTACAGGCAGGGCTACTCTGCTACACAGACACTTGACACACCATTAGAAAAAGAGCAATAGGTCAAATAAAATCCACTGACATAGAAATGTCTTCTATTCACAAATTCAGGACGTTTTCTTTTTATGATTTAAGGCAGCATTGGTTTCCCAAATGAATAGCTTTCTAGTTCTGAAACGATTCCAACACTTTGATCATTCGTCCAGCGGTCCAGCAACGTGTGAGTAATACTAGTAACACTAACATTTATGAGCAATTAGTCAACAATTTGTACCCATTTTGGAGAATATTATTATTATTTTATGTAAGGTAAGTAAGTAGTGACATTAATGGTGGTGTAAGTGGTATGTTTTTTTTAATTATAAACATAACAAAGACAGTTTATCATCTTCAATGTGATAGTATTCCAATTCCATTTGTATGCTCATTCATTTATTTATTTAATCACTTCCAGTTTTACTTATTGTGTATCCTGTGAGTTTTCTCCAAATTGGATAACATTGGTATCCTGACTTGAAAATGTATTTTCTTAATATAATGGCGAGATGGAGAAAACCTTCTTATTGAATAAACACTATAACACTGCTGATTATCAGAATATAGAGCTAATATAACAATTATTATAATAAACAAAAATCATTTTAAACACACCCTTATAAAACAATCATCCTCAATCCTCAATTCTTGTGTTATGCAGTTCTATGTACTGGGTTGTCTAATTAAACCAGGCAGATTGTGTGTCATTTCCACATTTGATGTACTGTATTATTCATAAATAAATAAAAAACAATATTTATTATTTTTTGAGTTTTCCTAACCCAGACGAATCTGGTCTGGCACTCCTCAGTTTAAATTACATTTCGCTCACCCCAGAGTTGTGGGTAACCAATCAGAGCCCACTGTTCAAAGTGAGACTTTTTTGCTGTGATGTTGGAATCGTTTTTGTAATGGCCCCTTGGAAATAAATCTTCCACGCCAAAGTTGCAGTCTGTCCATGCCAGTCTAGAGTTTTCCCTCTATGCTGTTTGGTCACGGTGACTCACATGGCTGTCTGACTGGGGTTGGCAGGGTCAAAGGTCATGATCTCCATGTGGATAAGACCTGGTCGGAGAGTTAAACAATACAATGTTAAACACATTTAACTTTTAAGCCCTATATGTACTTTGTTAAAATAGCTGAAAATGGCTGATTTACAAGCTCACAACAATGCATGGCATCGTGACATGTTGAGCTTGTAGATCTGCTATTTCACTAGTTTTTTCAAAATAGGCTTAAGTGCTTAACGTTGTTAAACATCCAACGCAATTTAATGGATTTTCAACACAGGTATGACATCAATTCAGTTCTTCAATGTATAAAACTCTTACTTTTCCACTCGCCCACTGCCAGCTCCAGGTTCTCAAATGAGTCATCGTAGGTCTGGTCAGATGAGGGCTCACACTCTGGGTCGTGGTACTCAGACAGGTAGGGATGGGACAGTCCCTGTTTAGCTGTCAGTCTGGTCTCTGGATCCAGCAGTAACATGCCCTCCAGTAGGTCCACCGCTATACATACACACACACACACACACACACACACACACACACACACACACACACACACACACACACACACACACACACACACACACAATGCAGAAATATGCATTAGATAGCACCTCGCAGTCTTCTTGGTACTGTAGCATATTCATTCATACTCAAGGGGAATGTGTTATCCTCTGCATTGTATATAATTTATGTCACTTAATCAAAGTATTGCCTTTGTCTTTATAATATTTTTCATAGTGAAACCTTTTTTATGTTGCTTTGACTACAAAATGTAATTGTACAAATCTCAGCTTAAATTTCGGCATACCATTTTCCTCCATTTCGGGGAAAACGTCCTTGAAAATCTTCTTCTTCATAACAGGGAGACCTTGAACATATGACTGGGCCTGTGAAAGTACAATTTAGATATCAACAGATGTTTTCATCCAGAGCGACTTACAATGTGCATGCAGTCAGCGTAAATTACATGAACCCTAGTCAACCAAGGACAGGGTCAGTGGATGAAGAAATTAATAAGAAAACATGCACATCTTACAAAGTAACCCACTTTGAACCCCAAAAAGTTCTGCAATCAGACGTGCATCTGTCTAGCATCATTTGTCTATGGCATGTTCATAGCCACTTAAACTCTCTATACTAAAACAGACCTGAGTTGGCTCTGTACTTGGTCTGCTCTTGTTTCCAAGTCCCTTTGCCAGAAATAACAGATCTACAAGCTCACAATATATTGTGTTGTGAGCTTGTTGTTCAGCTATTTCTGGCAAATGTTCCTCCAGAATAGCTGATGCTAGGGTTCAAGTGTTAAGCAGGAAGTGCAAATGCAGATAGAATAAATAGATGAGTCTGAGGAGGTGAGTTTTCAGAAAATCGTGATTTTGTCATACGTCTTTGCTTTGCATCTTCTCGACCAAGGAAGGATGAGGTGTTCCTGTCATGCGTAGGATCTTCTTCAGCTGATCGATACCTTAACAAGCTGGTTAAGGAAAGACCATGTTATCCATTATCGCTCCAGAGCCAGAGGAGTGGTATTATTATATTCAAAATTGGGAAAATGGAAATCTGAACAGCCACTAGATGCCACTATTTTATTATTTGTATAAATGCATACATCATCTTGATTACTGGTACTCAAAGTGGGATTCGTGGACCCCCAAGCATCCTCTAGGCCTTGGGGGTCCCCAACAAAATGAGGAACAGTATAAACAATGAATCCCTAATTCCTGTGTTCAGTGATTCTGAAATAACCTATACAAGCTCACAGCGTGTCACAATGCAAATAATATCCTGATATGACTTGCAACATGGGTGAGCATCTGAGACAAAACAAGTGACTGGTCACATGGTCAGTGAATATTCTTTCAGATAAGAAGCTCAGCTGGCCCTGTGGTGGGTTAATTTAATTTCTATAAATGTATTCTTACCATGATGTTAATTCAAAAGAATATACTGAACCTTTTAAAACTCTACATCAAATGAATAGCATTGCATTTGGGCTAAATAAAGGCAAGAAGTTACAAAGCAAAACATTCAGTACTCAAGAGATTCTGTCTAGTGTATTTATCCAACTTTAACATATCATCAATAATAAAGAATATTGTAATTCAATATTACTCAAATAATAATGTTACAGTTCCCTGTGTTATAGCAACTAGTAAATGAAAGTATAGCTTATCAGCTAGACTTGTCAGTGTCATACTGTATGTACTGCATGGGTACTGCATGCACCGTGGGTACTGCATGTACTGTGTGTAGTACTATACTGTAGGTATTGAACAGGTAAGGATACTGTCATGTCCTGGGAACAGGACCTTTCCTGTGATCAGCTCCGCCAGGATGCAGGCAGCAGACCACACATCCACTACGAAAGAACAGGAATAAACACAGCAAAGTTTAAGTGTTATCATAGAAACATCATCTTGTTGCCAGATTCAACTACAGCACGATCTGCTGTTTAAGCCCTATTGCATATTTTGTTGTATGCTGGTGTCGGCACAGCTAAAATAGTCAATCTACAAGCGCACAACACGTCACATGTAATGTGACACATTGTGAGCGTATGTATCTGTTATTTGCGCAAATCCTTTTGTGAGAAATGTGAAAATATTCACACATTGCTTGTATTGTTTTACACATTATTATAATTATTTTTGTGTGAAAAAAATCTCATAAATTCTCACAAAATGCTGTATATTTATCACAACATGCTGTATAGATCATCATCTGCAAATGTTAGTTTATTTATGAAACTTTTCACACATTTTTGGAAAAACAAAACAAAAAACCCTTAGTGTTCTATTTATTGCACACTGTCGGTGACTCACTGTATTCAAAACATGTTAAAACTTGTTTCCTGGTGAGGGAATGCTATAATATGATAGTACAGTTACAGATGATATGGCTCTACCTGTTTGGCTGTAATGCATCCAGTTGAATATGATCTCTGGGGCACGGTACCAGCGCGTCACAACATAACCTGTCATCTCGCTTTCAGTCTGCCGTGCCAGGCCAAAGTCCAGGATCTGAAATAGTAAAAACAGTCACAACAATGGTTTATGACCCTAAGCACTATTTCACATACACCAAGGTGTTGCAATCAATGTTATTCTGTCAGCTTACATGGTCATTCTAAATACACACTGGTGACAGACCGCTACGACTCTAGCCTACATGTGAATGATGCTTAATTGGAACTTTACTATTATCTGCAGGGGCAGTTAATCTGTAAAGTCCTATCTGAATGGGTAGAGAGACTATCTGAGAAACAGAAGGTCCGCGGTTCGCCCCCAGGACCCCGGTTGATGTGTCAAAGTGTCCCTGAGCAACACACTTAACAGCTACCTGCTCTGTGGGCGCTGTATTAATACCACTTGCCTACTGCTCCGTATAGTTAGGATTAGGATGGGTTAAATGCAAAGGACACATTTTGCACAATGTGCAAAATGTAGTGTGACCCCAAAGGAGTGGTGAACATCTGACTTGATCAAATGACTGGCTGGTTTTTATAGTCCCTATTGTATGCTCTGACCACAGAACGTCAGCCCTTTCCTTCGATGCTCGTAATGTGCGAAACGACTTCCAGTTCCAATCTTCCTTCATTCGCCCAGTTTCAAGCCATGATCACTAGCTGCTATAGTGTCAGCATTTAACTACTTATTTGAATTCATTTGTTTAGTTTTATATATTTATGTTGTGTTTAATGTGAATGTTACTTTTGCTTTTGTTATTATCTATGATGCATATTTGATTGTTTGTACACTCAAAACACTAGAAATGAGGATAACGTTAGTGTTTTTTTTAGTTATTTTTTTTATTTTTATTTAACAATGTATAAATTTGCCTTATAAGAATGATAGGATCTTTGTTGTATGCAGTAAGTGATACAGTTAAATTAGCACAGGGTGAGGAGGAACATGATGGGAAGATGATTCAGCAGTATGACAGGAAACGATTATTGTCACGTTGAAAGTTTAAAAGGTCCTAAATATGGACATGATAATCAGATAGATGTATGACTATTGACTTATAAAGCACCCTTTGAACTTTACCTTTATTTTTTAAATAAACTTTATTTGAAGAGTATGAGCATGACATCATACTGGTATGCAAGTTTCACAAAAATAAAATAAAATCCAACTCTTTGTTTTTATATTTTCTCCCACAACTTCCTTCCCAATCCTCCCCATCCACCCACCATCTTTCCCCACGAGGCCAGACATACACACAACAGGTATAAAACCAATAGATTGAGTACATATTCCCTAGTTAAACTAGGGAATCGCAAGAACTTTACCTTTAATTCACAGTTTTCATTTACTGCAAGGTTGCCGGGTTTCAGATCCTGTAGGACAGAGACATAATTACAAAACATTAGACTACAGTGACTTTCTGCAAAGTCTCTCAACATATAATAAAACAAGACAATCTTGATAGATTAATGTTTGACTGAGGAATTAACCTATAAAATACTAACCCGGTGGACGATTCCAGCAGAATGAATAAACTGTAAAAATACAAAAACAATCAGGTTGAAATCAACACAAGTCATAATGGAGTAGTACTATACATACATACTGTACAAGGTTGCATGTTTTGAGGAACAATGGACAGTGTTATCTCTCAAGACAGATTCAGCTCAGCAGCTTTTTTCCCCACTTTATTTTTTACTGAATGGGTTCCCAGATAGTCTGATAGTGGACAGTGAGTGATACATTGTTTGCAGTTGTCCCTCTCTATAACAGTGTTATTCATTGTATTTTATATGTATTTCTATTTACAATTTATGTTTTTCAATCAACAATCAATTTTGTTTCAGTTAGAAGATTTACAAGTAGATGTGATAGTTTCAGTTTAGTTTGTATAGTTTTTTTAATGTGTAGTTTTACTAGTTTATAGTTTCAGTATTGTTTTAGCATTATGATATAGCTGGTACTTGTCAGGGTCAAGATTTAACACTGTGAAGGTTGTTTCACAGTCATGTTGACACTTGCATGTTGCTTTGTTTGTTTACACATAGTTTTAAATCTTACTTTAGATATAGCTCACTGCCAGGCTGCCAGCCCAGTGGTGTGGTGTGGTGTGGTGTGGTGTGGTGTGGTGTGGGTTGTGGTGTGGTGTGGTGTGGTGGGGTGGGGTGGGGTGGTGTGCTGTGGTGGTGTGGTGTGCCTGCCGTGCTATGGTGTGATGTGGTGTGGAGTGGAATGGAGTGTCTGAGATTGGGAGGGGGATTCAATCCCGTCAGTCATACCGAAGACTACTAAAACAAGTACCCTCCCTGCTTGGCACTCAGCATCAAGGTTTGCGTTATGCCCATACAGTGTTCTTGTATATTAAGCTATATTAAGCTTATACTATCTGCAGCATACTGTGCAAATGTAAAATAATAAAAAGTGCCTTAAACCAAATTACATGTCCATGAGTGCTGGTATTCTCTCCTTGGAGAATTTCGTGTAAAGTTGTATATAAAGCTGCCTCATGCTAAGGAGACAGGAGATAGGCTCCTGCCCCTACTTTACTTACTTAGTTTTGCATCTGTCACAAACCAAAAACAGCCAATCTACAAGCTCACAACATGTTGCGCTGCATTCCTGAGGCGCAACGCTGACATGGAGATTCAAAGATTCTATGCGTTACAACTTGATATTACAATTGTGTTTGTTTCATATTTTCCATGGGGCCCCGCATATGGTTAATGCTACAGGATTAGGGTTACAGTATTCTAATTAATTTAACCTCCTTTGAGTCTTGTTGAGTTCAGAAATCTTTAGTTCTTTACCAGCTAGACATGGGCAAGACAATAGCATCATATTAGCAAAAAGAACAAATGGTAAACCAATGTCACAACAGGAAACAATCAAGTTTTTGAGATTGAGAGAGATGTATGCTGAATCAGTAGCTCTCTATCACAACACGTGCATATAACAACAAACAAACCAACCAACCTTGAGTCCCCTCAGAAGCTGGTAGAACAGGTACGCGATGATACGATCCGTTAATCGACGCCTCTTCATGATGTGGCTGAGGTCCTGAGCTACGAGCGGCATTACCATATAACTAGAGAGAGTGAGAGACAGACAGAGGGAGAGACATATGAGAGAGAGAGAGAGAGAGAGAGAGAGAGAGAGAGATAGAGAGATAGAGATGAGCAAAGGCTAGCAGAGGTGACAGCAGAGATTACTACAACATAAATGTGCAATAAGCTATAATCTGCAGAGTACTAGTCAACTTATTACTGTACAGTACATGTATCTCTGCTGATAAACAACACTGTGCACACAAATCAAAACAAACTTGCAATGAGCTTGCTCTACTGTACACACACATCTAATGACTTTTCTCATGTACTCAACCACGGGCACATGCTAGTGCACACACACACACACACACACACACACACACACACACACACACACACACACACGTATTGTACTGTACTGTACAAACACATAATGTACAAACACACATACTGTGCACTGTGTACAGTACACTAAACACACACACACACACACACACACACACACACACACACACACACACACACACACACACACACACACACACACACCTACAAGCTGGCACGTGCACACAAGCTCGCTTACACACTCACTCACAAGACACACGCAAAGTCTCAACAAGCTGCGACAACTGGCCGAGGAATGCGGCTTCTAACCCCCAACTCACAAGGTCTGGAATTTCTCCGGTGTGGAATCAGGTGTGAAGACGTCAAGGAGGCAGATCACCTTCAGGAAAGAAACAGCAAGAGCAGAGTCGTGTTGTCATTATCATATTCTTATAGAACTAGGTGACTTGTTGCAAAACATCAAGTACAGTCTTGTATATTGTCAATGACATTTTGACATCTCCAAAATCATAATTTTTCAGTAAATGGTCAAAAGAACCTGTGTTCCAATGAATAGATCCAATGTATTTATACTATTTAGTCACAGTCTCTTGTTAATACTTTTTCATCGGTTCAGTATTTATAAAACTCAGAGACAGACTTAACCATTTTCAACTGGGCATGTCTTAACAAGTAAAAATGTTCAACATTTTCCAACATAGTCGATGCTGTCACATGCTGTGGCGCGTTGGGTAGACCAGATTATTTATTTTCAGGCTCAACAACATTGCACACCACCTGAAGGTTAAAGGGTCAGTGGCATCTACATTGCGTAAAATGTGCTCTCAGACTGAATAATTATTACACTGTTGCTTTAGAGTTGTTTCAATGAAACGCAGTTAAGTCTCTCTTAAGTCTTTGGTTTTCAGTGAAAACAATGAAGCATGCCGGTTCCCACAACACACATGAGACACTCCTTTGACAGGAGTGTAAATCAACTTCACTGCAGGTTGTGCATCATTGGAACTCAAACTATTCCTCTGCATAAAAGGATGACGATCGATAGTACAGTAGCAGCTGACATCATGTCAAAACGCTGAGTGACATGATTTGGTAGGATGAGGATATGAGATTAATGTTAGAAACACTCAGCTGTCCCTTCAGGTTGTGGGAACAATGTCACTTGTAAATAAAGCTCTTTGCAAATTGTTTTTACTGACTGGCCTTACAAATACTTCAACTACTCCATGAAGACACAAAGGGGTTATTTCCATCGACGAGCATTATAGATGCACAGTACTTTACCCCGGTATATGTGGTGTGTCCCATGGCCCCTGTCTAGGGGTCCCAGACCTCAGAATCAGAGTTAATGTAATGATAATAATGTAGACCTTATTAATCCCTCAGGGAATTGAACTTGGAACCATCTGATTCCCATGCAGTGATGCAGCCTCTCTGCCCATTCAGCTATTGCCTCCCCAGAGTTTCCCCCCTTGAGGCGCCTCTAGTGATGTGTAATGAATCCACAGAGCCTGGCATTGCAACGATACAACTTATTCCTATGTGGTGAGGACAGTCTGATGTTGCAGGGGATTGTGAATGTACAGACCTACTTTGAAGCATTATGTGGTGATCTGGTATAATTATGTACAGAAATTGGTTAATATCATATTGTTTCTGCATCTGCTGTTCATAATAACCAATATTTTTTACTAGTGATAAAGATTAGAAGTTGTGTGAGCTGATATTTTAACTTACCGTAATTATTTCCACTGGATAGTCTATTGTACATACTACCATTTCACATAAAATAGAACATAGGCTTTAGTGGTAATTTGGGCACAAGTAATCTTCCACTTAGGGTCCACTACATTACACACATCATCTATTTTATGATGTCAATAATAGAAGATAAAACTGCATTTGTTCTTAACACTTATTGTGCCCAGAACGTCCCCACACGTCTTTATAGTTACACCCGACATCTTGAGACGTTTATAGGTCCTTTTTTATCGTATTAAACGCGGTTGCTAAAATGTTTTGACAGTGCCTTGTGCAGCAATCCCGGACATGCATATTTTGCGCATGCACGCAGCCATTCACTTCCTTGTTTACGGGCCGACAAGATTTGCTATTATCTTTGAATCTACATCAGAATGGCAACGTTCTGTCCTAATTTCTGACTTAACCAAGCATCTCTACTGGAGTAGTGTGGGTATTTACCTGCAGAAACACATTGCATATGCATACTTGTGGTATTATTGTGCAACCAAAATGTCAAAACAACAAAATACAGCAAGTTGGCAACAGGTAAACACCACCACATTTCAGTGACTGATAACTGCTCGTATAGAGGGAAAAGATGAGTATAAAATGTATTTATTGTTTTGTAATGTAACATAAGGCAAAGACATAGGCCTACTAGAAATACATACTAGAAAAAAGAGCAAAGACATGTACATCCCCAACCCAAACTTGTGTTGAGCTGAGTCAACTACTGAGCTGAGTAGTATACAAGAAAATGAAAACACTTGCACACTGAGGGCTCCGATGCTATATACTGTAATTGATGCCTTTATTGCACCAAAAAGTGACTGACGTTTCGAGCACAAGGCTCTTCCTGCATACTATGCCTTTAATTATTGCTTATAAGGGCCCCAACTAACTGAATACGGCTTTGATTTATTTTTGAGGGGCGCTAGCCCCTCCTATGCCCAGCTTTTCGGGATATGTAAACACAAAGCAAATTGTGATTGCCAGAATGAGATGATGTGTAATGAATCTAATGATGTCTGATGATAAGAGCGCCCCTCACTTCACACGGGTGTGATGGCAATGTGCATTATGTGCAGATAGCAGCTCCCAGCAAATAGCAGCTCCCAGCAAACAAATAACATACCGTAGCTGCATGTCAGGCAGAAACCATGTAGAAGTCAATTTTTCAACTTTCAACAACTTAATGCTTGTTCATCATTTTGTGTCACACAAAAGTAATGAATAAGAATATCAGATCTACTAGCTCACAACATGTAGATCAGCTATTTTCACTATTTTAACCCATAAAAAACGGGAAAGCATCTGTGTTATTTCATCTTCTACTGTATTTTTAAGTGTGAGATATACTGATTTAGAAGGCATTTGTAGAATCATCCTGAAGTCTTAATTCGTTAAAATGTTAGTAAAAACATCAATAAAAAGGGAACGGTGGAACGGTATTGGACATACAATGTTTCTACCCGACAGCAACGATATGACACAGATTATGAGCTCAGTCCGGAGTCCGGAGCTGACTTCATTCATATCCTGTGTTCCACCACCACGTTGCCCAAGGACTTACATTGTCATGCTGTATGTGTCGCAGCAACCTGAGCTCCCTGTAGGCTCGCTTGGCGTGGATGAGAGACTGGAAGGGTCGGGACAGCTTCTTAATGGCCACCTTCTCCTCGGACTGCTGGTCGATGGCAGAGCTTTAGAGGCCAAATGACAACAATCTGCATGTTATTTATTCATCTTTTGATACCCTGCCCGTTACACACTTTGCAGAATTATGGCAGGCAGCACAGCACAGTGTAGACACTGACCGCCAAGAGGTAGTGTGTGTGTGTGTGTGTGTGTGTGTGCAGTGTGTGTGTGTGTGTGTGTGTGTGTGTGTGTGTGTGTGTGTGTGTGTGTGTGTGTGTGTGTGTGTGTGTGTGTGTGTGTGTGTGTGTGTGTGTGTGTGTGTGTGTGCTATTATGTGTAGAATATACCTGACTGGGATTCTGATTAGAGCTTTACTTTAGGTCTACTACAAATGGAATGTTGATGATAAGCACAGAGGCAAAGAACATAAAGAAGAGGCAAATAACATATCAAGCAATACATTTTCTGTTCTATTGATTAATGATTATTAACAGGAAAGTGAAGGTGTCTGCAATTGATGTCTTTTAGCTTGCCAAAATAAATTACCTCACACCGTTTTTTCTGTAAATGTACTTTACAGCTCCTAGTGTTGTATAGCCTATATGTCTTGGGGTGAATTGAATGCATAGGGCCACAATGGGAACAACCCCCCCTTTTAGCATTATTGTATAACTGTCTGTACCTATATGCAAACTGTTATTAGGCTAAAGTATTTAATCAATCAATCAATCAATCAATCAATAAATTAATTAATTGAGTGTATTTAGAGAGATAGAGAGAGAGAGAGAGAGAGAGAGAGAGAGAGAGAGAGAGAGATTGAGATTCTTGCCTTATCTGCGGACCTGCATCGACTTGCTAGTTTGGCCTCAAGCACAATAGCGCTTCTGTTATCAGTGGAGCTTAGCCTAGTCCTACTCCTCGGATTGCATGTAATAGCTTACACGACAGGTAGCTATATATGCACACATCAACTACGCAAATAAATCATTTTGGCCATTTGGGGTTACAAAAAACGCGACATTTGATAATAAGAAGATTTTTTTTCTATTCCTGTTCTCAATGCAGGTGCAACGAAATTATACAGAAGACTTAATTGGCAATGGCAAATAATAAACACTTTGCCGTTTGCACTGCTCATTTAGTATTAAATCACCCATTTGTAACGCCGAGGGCGAGGGTGAACAACTGAACATTCACTCTGGGAGTTAAATTAACACTCGTACTTTTCCCCGGGTTCCCTGGCTGGTAAACTCACCACACCGTCCCGTAAGCGCCCGAACCGACCGCTTTCAGTGCCGTGTACCGCTCTGGGACGTCCCACGTCGTCTTCTGGATCTCCAGCCTGTGATAACCGGGTGGTGTGGGTGAGTCCTTCACGGGGGACGCCATTGTTGCCCTCAAATATTTATGTAAAAATAAATATCTGGACTGGTCAACATAAAACTTAGTTCAATCTCAGCCCATGAAGTGTCAACCTGCAGGTAAGATGGTTAAAGGTAGACTGGATCAGTGATCGGGTGACGCCCCCTCTGGCAAGCCAGCCCTCAACTAGCCTGGGCACCATTTCATTTCGGTATGAGCCGGATGATATGCCTACGTCACGTTGTATGCAGCTTCCCAAACAGGATGTACCCAAAATAATCCCCCCTCCCCCGCGATCAAAATGTTAGTTCCCCCCCCGACTTTACTCGCCAGTTGCCATTGTGCCGCACTCTCGCTACGAGTTGGATTGCAATATGGTCCTTGTATTTTAAAATTCAACGAAACTAAAGTACGCCGCATCAGAAGCATATTAATTGGTAGGAACTAACATTTTGATCGCGGGGGAGGGGGGATTATTTTGGGTACATCCTGTTTGGGAAGCTTCCTACAACGTGACGTAGGCATATCATCCGGCCCCGGACTTTTGGAACAGAGACCAGGCTTTCCTCCGAGGCGGTGGAAAGCCTGGTGATGCGAGGTTAGCCCTCAACCACACATACACTGCACGCACCCGCGTGCGTAATTTGTGATAATCTTGAGTAAAAATGGTAGCCTATATGCATGATTGATTCAGTCTTGTGTCTTGACAGCGATTGATGTTGAACGATCTGATCGTGTGCAGAGTGCAGACCAACCAACTGCGTATCTCGACATCATTAAATTATTTGATGGATCACCTGGGTGATATAATTTGGCTTTAGTCAGCATGGCTGTTTGTCTTTAAGATGACCATTATCTGACTCCTGTTTGACAGGTTTACCTAACCTTTGAGATGGTATGTGGTGTCCAGTGTCCATACAAGCCAGCCTATATCAGTGGTTCTCAAACAGTTTCATGTTTAAGGACCCTAGCTAATTGCTCCTATAGCACCCACTGACTAAACTAAATACCGGTAACCACTTTTAAAATAAAAAGTGGTTCTTGCTGCTATATCGCCCCTCTGCTGCATGGTAGCAGCAAAGGGCATACAGTCAGAAAGTTGAGAAAATCACAGGGAAGTGAGTACATTCCTTATATTGACCAAGGGCAAGGGGTCTGTATTTCAGTAATAACAGCAAACTTTACTGCTGAATCAGCAGTAAAGTGTCTTGCTGTTATTCAGCAGTGCTGATAGAAACTATGTAGGCTATAGTACATATTATATATTATACTCAGGATCCTCCTGAGCTGTATGGAATAACTAAGCCTACACCTTAGTATTCTTGTTCATACATTAACCTTGTTTTACAAAGGCAAGAAGGACACTCAAGTCCTTTTGTATCTGCCATTCCTGAAAGAAAATGCCATTTTCTTTGTTGATTTTGAAATGAAAATGAAACCACTATTGTGTTTAGTTTTAGGTTTCTGGTTGTCTCTTTATTTTTATAATAGCCTATACATCACTGTAAATGTAATGCAATACATTATTGTCTCAATGTGATTTTCCTGTCGCCTTACATTATTTGATAGGCTATGTGTGCAATGATTTTTTTAGACATACTGTGTTATGGCTTTGCCTATAGGCTATAGTCCCTGTACTAGGACATTTATTATTGAAATAATGATGTTTAGCATGAGATGTTGCATTAGGATGTGATCTCATTCACATTTGAGCATTGTAAGGGCCCGTAGAGCATTTGTAGGCCCATGTGTATCTATGTTAATTGTCATAATTATGTATTGTGAGGGTGGAAGGAGCTATATGTTTGAGCTATCTGTGTAAATCTAAGGTCTAGGAGGAGGGAGGCACAGGTGTGGTCAGCCTAGGCCTTGGGCATCACACTGTGTTAATCCAGGCCTATAAATAACTCAAATTCTCAGTGCCGTGCTTACTTGTCACAGCAAAACATTCTTACTGTCTGTAAATCTAAGTGATGATGGTACTGGTGTGGTTTAGCAGCACTGACAAATTACAGTCAAATTACCTAGCATTAAATTGAGACTGTACAAACATAACCAAACAAAGTCAAAGTGTTCCGGCATCATCAGATTCCAAATGCTTTGTTTCAATTTATGCAGAAAATAAGGTCTGTGGTTATCATAGACGTTATAGTTTCGCAAGCATACAATACAGCCGTTAAGAGCTCAACTGTGAATACTAAAGGCTTTCCTTCATGTGCCCATTTTACGTAATACGATCTGCGCGTGTTGAAGATTATCTTGTTGAACAAAACTTGTAGATAATAACATAAGCCTTTGTTTGTTACAGAGCTTATTTTCGGAATTATCCCTGTGTGAACCCATGCATGGTGGAAGTAGTATAGCATCTGGTTTGGACTGCAAAAAGATGGCCTGTATAAAGCGATATAGGCTCTGTGCATAACTGCAGTCCCAGGTTTCCAGAAGGTAGCATAATCCGTTTCCTGTTCCGGTTCAGTTTCCCATAGTTTGTTTGATTGGTTCGGCTGCAGATTTGCACCAGAAAATGAAATGAAGGTGTCATACACATATCTCTGCTGTCTGGAAGAAACCACCTAACTCCAAAATGTTCATTTTTCAGGAAATGAAAAATAGAAAATGTTCAGGAAATGAAGAAAACCTTAGCCAAAGCAATAGTGCCTCATCAAAGTCGGTGTTGTGACTTTATATATTGTCAATTACTTCCATGAGACGGGGAGAGGTGGTGATGTTAGTTGCTTTAGCTTAGCAGACAGTTTGAGGGTCTGATGAATGGAGTGGTTTTGTCCGAAGCACTTTTTACTACTTTTCATTGGTTCAATATTTTCGAAACAACACACAGATGTAAAGGGTGTTCAATAGCACTGATTTATGCAAAAAAGCTCAAAAACCTCAAACATTGAGTTTTTTATTTTTTATTGGTCATTTAAAATACACACACCTTATACAATGTATTCAGGGTTTTCTTTTTTGACCAAAAGGGAGTGTTTGGCAGAAGCCTCAGCTTATAGTGCCAGCCCTTTTAATATTCAAAATAGCTTTAGAAAGGAAAAATAGATACAACAGGTGGTTTCCTCCTGACAGCAACAATATTCACATAATATAATATAAAATATAAAACATTTAATTCCAATGCACAATATTCTATTACAGGTCTTGTTTGCTGCCACTTCCTAAAAGGTGTATGCCAGCACCATCTGCTGGCCTGTGGTTTAACGAAAAAGATAATCTTACAACAGATGATGATTAGTGTTTTCTCATTACTGATGCTTACATTTACACAAATTGGTCGAAGCCCTAACTCATACCCACACACCATTATTATCGATTATGAAAGCTTCAAAAAACTATGACAATATAAATTGTTGTATTTACATGTGTGGTCATAAATGAAAGCAATTATTCATTCCAGTTTCAGAAATAAATACCGGTACATCCAATAGCATAGTTACCATAGTATATGTAGAGATAACATATTTTCCATTAATTTGCCAACTGTAAGCTTTAAAAAGAGAAGATAAAGGACCACAATGAACCACAATGGAAACAAGAACTTTGTTGTGTTATCCTTGTCTGACTGAGTCTGTACCTCATCCTGTTTACATAAAGTATTCAATCAATCAATCAATAAATCCAAAAACACTCAACAATGCAGAAATTACTACAGTGCATTTATACAGTATAGAGCCTTTATCCATGGCGCTTTACAGAGATTGTGCATTACATTCACCCATTTGCACATTCATACACCGATGCCGGAGGAAACCATGCAAGGCACCAACCTGCACATCGGGAGCAATTATGTAGGGGTTCAGAGTCTTGCTCAAGGACACTTCGACACTAACTGCATGGGAGCTGCATGGGTTCAAACCTTAGAGTATATATGAATAGAGAAGGCACCCGGAGGAAACCCTGAGGCGAAATGGACATAGTGGCCGAATTTGTCATTGCAGCTCGAGCCAGTGCTGGTCCGTTGACTATCATTGCGCACGTTCATGTGTTTGAGGCCATGACACGTGAACGAATGTTTCATACGTGAACGCGCACAAACGGCACAATGATAGTCAACGGCAGCGCGTTCATGTGTTTGAGGCAAATCCATCCCAGAATGCACTCTGTTCCTACACGGAAGGAGGAGTGAAATCGCCTCATGCGCTTTTGAGCAACTTAATGCAAGTGGATGGAAGGAGAACTCGGGTGTCTTCTCTATTCATATATACTCTAAGGTTCAAACTGGGAACCTTGCGGTTTCTATCCGGTCACTCTACCCCTGAGCCACTACCGTCCCTAAGGAATTATTATAATGGATTAATAATGGAGGAATAATTAATTTAATTACTCAGCATTTAATGCAAATTAAGAGGCCGCAAGCCGCAAACACTTTTTTATAACATGACTCATACAAGAGTAAGAGTTAAATCAGTGCAAGAATAAACAGCAATAACAAAAACAATGGTAACCATTGAATGAGAGAGACTGTGTGATGATATGAACAATTCAGTGTCAGAAAATAACCCACATTAACTTTTACAGGTTCATTTGGGTCACTTTCAACACATCTGAATGACCAGAGAAGTAGCTGTCAGCTGTTAAGCCATTGCCTGTTTAGCTGTAAGAGAGTGAAACATATAGCTCTGCTCCTGGGTGGTGAAGGAGTGCACCACCACATCTCCTTTAAACTTAAGGTCCAGATTACCAGTATTCTTGTAGACAGTACAATGGTAATCAAATTAATATACATCTCAAACGTCCCGTATCACACAGATGATACCTGTTCTCGGTGTCATACAGTGAGTAGATGTCCTGCACATTGTAACATTGTAGAAGACTTTCCTGAAGGTGGTAGGTGTGCCTGCTTTGAGGAAGTTATTGCACAGAAAAAGCTACTATGATTGGTTTAGCCAGGGGACCCCCTTGCAACATGTGTAAGGACCTTACACACCCCCAGCGAAGCCGTTAGGACCTTGATTCACAGAGAAATCAGTGAGAAATCAGAAGAAAACTATTAGCATTTATCATCTTCAGTTAAAAAAAAAATGTATTTGTGCATTAGGAAACTCATTCACTATACCTTCCTTCCATGGACTGAGGTCGAAGGCAGGTATGTCTGCACACTTGGTGTAACCGGCCGACCCTCTGGGGCGGTACAGGAAGGGTTTGTCAGGAACCTCTGTGATGCCGGTGTTGTCACAGATAATGCGAGTGAGGGATGTATTCCGCAGGGACTTTCTCTGGTTTTCAGTGAAAACTCCTGGGTTCTCCCACCAATGTCTGAAATGTCATGAACCTTTTAAACCCATGTGAATGTACCAATGTGGCTAGAGGTGATGTCTGAAAACCAGAGGTTACCAAACTTTTCAGTTCAGGAACGAAAATGTAACTGTGGTTCTCCTTGGGACCCAAACGTATAAAAATACATTATGAATTAACCACTCAATCCCTATTTAATAATGCAATTAGCCGATCTACTACTTGAGCCAATAATTCAATGACCATTGACCGCTGCAGTAGGAGACCAAAATAAAACTATATAAAATAATAATATAAACTCCAAAACATCACTGATGAGCCTTCCTATTGATTTAGGTCTCCTATTAACTTCAATTACCTAGTCAAATTTTGGAGTATTGCCTCAAGAATGGGATAAAAACAAAAATCTCCAGTATAAGACATCACGTTCACAGTGTCAGTAATTGATAGAAGAAGAAAAATAAAAAGGTCCTGAGATTCCCAAGCCATTGTTTTGGAACCACTGAGTAAACCTGTATTTCATGTCTGCTATCAATGTAATTTCAGATACTGTTTACCTGTCTCCTTGACGAATGATCTGGAACTGTTTGGAGATGATGCAGGCAAACAAGGGCCCCGTTCTGCCACCAGGTACGAAGGGCTCGGACACTCCACCAAGCCACACATCAATGTTGTCAGGAGTGCCATAGAGGAACATAAGTTTTCTGGCCAACTCGTAGTTATTCAGTACTTCAGTCAGTTCTCTCAAATTTTGGGGCTGTGATAAACCACAATACTTGCGCCATTTGTTGTAGCCTGCAGAGAGAGAGAGACAGAGAGAGAGAGAGAGAGCAAACATTGAGGAATTGCAGCATTTGTGAAAATACTTTCTATCCTATATTAAAATTGGCTGTCCAGCAGGCCTCGGCCAGACAGTCACGTCATTATGACTCAGCCCTAACCATAAACAAACCCGATACGGAGTGGCTCTGTGTACATACACGCACGTGCAAATGTGTGTGTATGTCCGGTGTGCAACAGTTCAATTAATCGATTATACAAAAATATATATAATTTAATGCACTTAATGATGAATGAATAATGAATTTCTTTTTTGGGCATGTGAACGTTACAAGCTTAGGATGCAATGCGTTGTAATCTTATAAATCTGGTATTTTCTATATTTGTGCACATGCCGTTGACAAAAAAAAAGAAAATGTGTTTCACGATTATTCGATTAATCTGTAAAAGTAATAGAGCACCGAAGTCTGACATCACTTTCAGTAGAGGGCGCCAGTACACAGGTTCATGTATTTTTTTATTTGCATTGAAATCCCCATAGGGCAATTTTACTGACAGTGACGTCAGGACTTCGGTGCTCTAAAGAAAATAATCAATAGTGCAGCAATGCGTGCCTGCATGTTCGTGTCCACTACGCCTGTGCTATTATTCTGTACATGACGTGGAAGGTAGACAGTAGTGAAAAAGAAGGCTGTACCAGGAAGTCCATGGTCTCTGCCTCTCTGTAGGTTGAGAGAGGCCAGGTCAGATGCCAAGCGAGAGGAGAATTCAAAGAGTCGTTCCCTCATCTCGTCATGCAGCATATGGTCCTGTGTGTTCAGTTTGGCCTTGCGACCCACCAGTCCCCTCAGAATTGGGTCTACACCACCTATGGTGAACCAAAAGCAGTGTTGAGTTACCAAAAAATACATCGTATTGAGTTCTGGGATTCAATGTAGTTATTTAGTTCTTTTTAATATTTTTCATTGGTTAAATGTTTATAAAACACACACTCAAAAAAGGCAAATCTACAAGCTCACAATGTGTAACAATGTAATGCACTGTGAGCTTGTACTGTAGATTGTCTATTTTTTGTCTATTTTCTATTATCTTTTTTCTCAAAGAAAACATACAAAGCTGAAATATGGAGATATGTTTCTGCCCGACAGCAACACTATCAGTTTCACATCCAATTATGCACCTAAAACATTTTAAGCTAGTAATAATGTCGGACATGGGCATGGAATGGACATTTTGTGTAATTGGCCAGCCCTAGTCAGTCATACCTTCAAAGACAACTCTCCATGGTGTGAAAAATGCTTTGTGCAGCAGTAGGCTGGGGAAATCAGGATGCTCCTGGTATTGCTCATCGAGACGGAACATGTAGGGCTGAACAATCAGGTGGCCGAAGCGGTAGGCGGCTGTCGCAAATATGTTGGCGATGCTTGGGTCCACGTTTTCGTCATAGCCAGGGTAGGTAGAGAGTCTCTTATTGAAAAAATGTGGACCAACAATGTGTAACAAGTAGTCCCTATATGTGATGACCTGGTTGGAGAGAGTTTCACGTATTGAAATATCACTTCATCAATAATGGGATCATTGTTTTTGTTAGTGTATGCCAGTGGTATCCCAACCTTGGGGCCCACTTGCAATATTCTGACGGTAGGCCCCAGCCCACTGGTGTATGCCGTGGTCTGTTCCCTTACCTGATGGTATCCTCCCATGATCTTACGAGATTCCTGGTAAAGTCTTTCTCCATCCCAGTGAGGATTGAGGTTGGCCAGAGCCCGTGCTAGACGGTTGTGCTCACGCAACATCAGTGAGTGCAGGGCCAACAGTGCAATGTGTTCATTGGCACGACCATCACCTATGAGACAGCGAGGGAAGGTTGTGATTTAAACAATGGTGGCTGACCTTTTTTATTTTATTTATATATTGCAGTTAAACAGTTTTTGTTTTATAGATGTAGACTGGCTTTGCATTGCAGACGTTTCAGTTAATGCTCATGTTATGATTACAACATGAGCTTGTGGTAGGCAGGGGAGGGTGGAGTTGAGGGGGCAATAAAAAAGGATTTAGTGTAAGCAAGGATGGGTGGGGTGATGAGAGGCGGGATGATCTTATTGTACACAATTCTATACGAACACTGTAATGGAATGTTTTGTGACAGATCAAACTTAAAATGAAAAGAACATTGAAGAATATAAAATCAGCTTTGTTTTTAATTCCCCGGAAGCTTGACTCACCAGCACTGAAACAGGGCACCTCCTGAGCATCGATGACATTGGTCATACTCTGTCGCGTGGCACACACGTTGGTGGCCGTCATACTGAAAAGCATGAGCTCACGTCCGTTGTCGTCAAACTGGTCGTTGACCGTTAACAGGCCCTTGTCACTGGTGAGGTTGCGGAGACTGTGAGCTTTGGCATCGTCTGCGCCATAAACCATGCCCGCGTCGATGAAAGCTGTGATGGCGTTAATCTGCTGACGCATAGGCCTTCTGCCGAAGACTGTGTTGCCAGCGTCACAGGCTGGGGAAGAACGGACAAACGGGATGCACTTTGTACAGTGACTAAAGCGGGGATCTCTTCTGGGGATCTGTTTTAGGATGCCATGAGACAAGATAAGACCTTTATTGATCTACAGTATACTGGGGGAAGTCAGTCGCCAAAGGAAGCACAGCAGTTAATTTACAGATTATACTTCTGGTTCGGATTCTGGCTTTCTGAACTAGTTTGGAGAGCCATGACATCTGGGGGTGTACTGTGTGAGATCTGAGAAAAAGAAACCAGACTAACGAGTCAACGACCCATCAGAAGTTCGGAATGGCATACATCACCTCCCTTTCCGAAGAAATGGATCAGATGTAGGAAGTCTGCGGTTGGACATAACATAGCTGAATGTCTTAAACAGTAACGCATGGATGTGTTCAGTTAAATCCTGGCTGATAATGTAACTGTGAGTGAGGAAAATTTACTCAAAAGTGAGCACAAAAGTGAGTATGTATAGTTTGTATACAGTATACTGACCGAAATGGGGAAACAAGGCTCGGTGTGATCACAGGTCTTGTCACAGTCGATGCTGTCATTGAATGAACGGATGACAGGAGATGTAGGGGTTAAGGTCAGGTCGTGGTCAAGCCACTGGCCAAAGATGGTCACCAGGTGGGTGTAGACAGAATCCTCCTCCACGTCTTGATTGGCTGTGCGCAATACAAGGTTGGACACTTCCCTCACCTGAGTAGAGAGAACAATATCAGTTCAAGTAATCACTGTAAAAATCCAACTAGATGAACACTATAGATTTTACTGTGCATGACAGCCATTGCCAACACCCTAACTGATTATTACTTTTACCAACACTTTTACCAACACTAAAACATATAGTCATTACGTCACCATCGAAAACCAATTACACTCACTTACACCAATTACACACGCATTGGGTCCTTTAATCCACATCTTTATTACGTAATCATTGAGAGCTAGTTATACATATACTATGTACAGTATATGTATAAAACCAATGGTTTTCGATGGTGGTGACGTAATGACGATATGTTTTAGTGTCGGGAGGATTAAATGTAACGCTCCTATGTATACATGTATGTAATCTGGCACCACTGCCGTATCAGGCACAATTAGTCATTACGTCATTTGCTGGGACGGTGCATACTCATCAAAATTGGCGGGACGGCTGGGACGGTGCATACGGCGCAAAGTAACCACAGTATACCGCTATCAACTTTCAAATTACATATACATAGTATATGTATAACTAGCTCTCAATGATGACGTAATAAAGATGTCGATTAAAGGACCCAATATGCCAGCGTGTAATTGGTTTTCGATGGTGACGTAATGACGATATGTTTTAGTGTTTGGAGGATTAAAGGTAATGCTCCTATGTATACATGTATGTAATCTGGCAACACTGCCGTATCAGGCACAAGTAGTCATTACTGAGATTTGACAGTTTGTAGCGGTCGAAAGTACTTGCGCTCTCTGCTTGTGCACTAGTAGTGTCAGTGTGCAACAAGCAAGTATGCACTCGACAGAGTGCAGTTCTAGTTATATACAATTATTGTTACCCCCGTTTTCGCCGTAATTTAGTCGTTATGCCAATTAATTCCACCCCACATTTCTGTGTTGTCACTGCTGTTGTATCCTACTGACTCACCTGCCAATAAGGAGGCCCCACCAGGAGAACTACTCCCTGGCCAATTGTGTTTGCATAGACGCACGACACAGCTGAATGGCTAGTGGGCAGGGACTTTACCACCAGAGCACCTCTGTCACTTCTTTTTAACCATAAAGAAAATACTATACAATGGCCACAGCAGTTTTTTATTCTTACATTTCTTCTAAAACTACACTATAGTAAACTAAACTAAACTAACTGAACGTAACTACATTCAGTGTTGTATTCAGTTACCATGGGAAGAATGCGTCTATTGATTTGTCGTGTACGATCCCAGCCTTTGGGCAGAGAGACGCCATCCTGGTACTCCGCAGGGAGCCAGCGGGTGAAGGGTGTATTGGAAGACCCCAGATGTGGGTTATTCCTTTCAAGAAGAAAATAGACAGAAAATAGATTTTTATCTCTGAATCTACATTGTTGAAAATATTTGAATAACAGCAAAGGTAAGGATTCCAGATTTTCTAGCTACCTCTTATAGCTACCTCACCTGTTGTTGCAGACATTAGTTGGTGTTCGAAACCCGTTCACATTGGGAGTGGTTCTGCAAGGAGGAGGACGCGCCCTGGCAGAGCAGCCAGTCAAGTCACGGATGAGTCTCAGGTCCTTCTCAGAGATCAGATCTAAGGCAGAGATGCAAAGGGTCAACCACCAGTATACAGTATTTTTCAATAGGGCTACAACTATTGATGATCTTCGTAGCGATTATTCTATCGATTGCTTTTTTGATTAATTGAATAATCGAGAAGTGGGGGCGATACATTCTGTCTGATATTTATGAGAAATGCAAACTACAGAGGAAAACCAACCTGTGGTGTTGATGGATCTCTTTTGAATGTGGCGGGCTGTAAGAGACCTCTTCTGGATCAGTTTGATGGTAGCGTCCATATAGTCAGCAGAACGCACCGCTGTGCGGGTCGCTCCAGCAGGCTGCCTCAGCAGTCGTACAACATCTGCATGGTTAGCTGCATTCCTCCGGACGCGGGCTATGCTTCTGTGTTGGACATGAGAGTAGAGACTTAAGATAAGAACACAGAAGAATTCAGGCCTTGGTCATCATGTTATGCTTTGGGGCATTGTCTACTTTTTGCACCTTACTTGTATGCGTAGGGGCCTGCTCCTTTTTATGCTATATCTCTTAACTCAGTGGTTTCCACCAGTGGTCCTTGAGGTGGTCCAGGTGGTCCCCAGGCCAGCTGAAATGTTGGTAACCAAATGGACTCTTATAGATCTCCAAATGGACCCTTGTGGGTCCATTTGGTTTCATTTTACGCTCTCAAGAGATAAATTATTGTTAAGCATAGAGTATCACTTAATTTACAAGAATTCTTGTTTTGATCAAAGTTTGCCTGTTATCTCTCCTATAGTACCAACATCAACACAGCATGGAATTGTGGGCAAAAGAATATTCTAAGTTTTGGGTCTGAGAGGCTAAATCTCATCATCTCATGGTCCGTGGCTCAAATGCCAAATGAGTAATGGGCCTCCACCTTGATATGAAAAGGGTTGAAAACCACAGCCTTAAACGGTTTTTTTCCTATGTTCTTCTCCAACACAGTCTCGCCCCCAGCCCCCTTTTCCTGCCTACTACTAAATGATTGAGATTGCAAAAAACAAACAAACAAACATTTGACCCACTTCTTTTCCGCTGTAAACTTGTGATGTGACAAGTTTTATTCTGATTCCTTTCACCTTCACGACAAGTTGTTGGTATACTCACTCTCTCCTGGAGTATTCATAATCATTATCCACTTTGATTTTAGCTTCATTCACAACATTTTCGATGAGACCACTGGGCAAAATCAGTTCTGAGGACAAAAACAGATTTTCAGATTTTGATTTTGATTTAGTCAGTTCTACAGTATGTCTTTATTGTAATTTATAATTAATTATTATTGACAAGACACATTCATTATTATGATTAATAATAATAATAACATTATTACAATTTGAATTAAACAATGCGATTATGATTCCTACAAATTCTAATAAAAAATACAGTGTCAAAGATAGCACTCACCAGCATTGACTTGGCTCTGAAGAACCAGACCAACAGCCAGCAGGAACAGAAATCCATTCATCACTGCAAAATGTTATTCTGAAATAATAATATAATAATACATAGGCTACAGATTGGACACATCAAATTAACTTGTTCCATATAGCTTCTTAGTATCTTTCAAAACATGCATTTTTATCATTAACACAATTACAGAGTTAAATTAACACTCTTTTACTGTGTTACAAATAAAATAAACACTCTAAAGACACATTTCTTCAGCAGAACATAAATAAAAGAAATTAGCACAAGATATAAAGTGGTCAAAGAAAATGTTTCAAATTGAACCCATGTCTCCTGTACCTGCAATGCCCTGCCAGCTGTTCAATAAAGATCCAAAACAAAGTGTAGCTTATTTCAGGTACTCACCGTCGATCATTTATATATGAGGGAGACTCCCAAATGTGACGGCTGAAGGAAAACCTTATAGTTCCTCCTCCCTCATTCTTCCACCCACGCACCTGTCTCCACCCTGTCATTATAGCATCCTTCTTTTAGTGGAATCTATACAGTATACAGTATATTTTAACTAAATTAAAACAAATGTTTTATTTCTTTTCATAAAGGCCCTAATTTTCTCCCATTGGCTGCCTTTTATTTCCTCCAATGCATGGCTTTTGAAGATTACGTCATAATATGGCAGCCACGTCTATGGGATTTGTAATGTTTATTTAGAGAACTTATGACATAATTTTTTTGCCAGCCAAGTCTACGCATGGACTTTGAGGATATTACAATGTTTGTTTAGAGTACTTTTGATGTAAATCGTTGGCCAGACAAGTCTATGGACTTTAATAATTTTTTTAGGTTAGGGCACTAAATGACAACGCAAGACATCATGTGGCCGATAAAGTGGGTGCCAGTGCCCCTCACTTCACTTGGTGATTTATTATGTTTAGCCTATAGTTGCGCTGTTTTATCCGCTAAGAAAGGCAAATCATAATCTCTCTAATCATAATGTCACACAACAATTTGTCAACAAAATGATACAGAGTGGAATCACAGATAATGCATACCATTATGCAGATCATTGAAACTCAGTACCATTTCAGCCTTTTGACCCAGCCTAGGGTCCACAGCAGAATGTTCAGCCTACAGTAGGCCTATGCCCAAAATAGAGATGCGGTAACAAGAGGTGCGGTAACAACTCAATAAAAAAATACACTTGATTAATTTAAAACAACAAATATGTAAAATGTAGAAAATGTGACCATAATGACCATAATGTCCAGAGCTTCATGGTTGGGAAAAACGTTTTCCAATAGCAATGTTTGTTTGTGTAACCAGTGGAAAAAAACAAAACAACAAGTTCCACATAGGGCAGTAAACTAAAAACTAAAATAAAAATCACCAGCATTCACCATGAGTCATGAGGAGTCTAGACACAGTTTGCCGCTGCACTCATGGTGAACGGGAGGAGTAGGATGGACATGCTATGTCCTGCTAGCCTGGAAACCAGACGAATCTGCCACAAAAAATAATAATAATTATCCCTGGCACAACTACATTTCACTCACCCCAGAGTTGTCGGTGACCAATTAGAGCACACTATTCAAAGTGAGACTTTTTTGCTGTGACGTTTTAATCCGTTTGTAACCTCCACTTGGATATAAATCTTCCAGACCGATGTTCCAGACTAATATCTACACACTACGCAGTGATATTAATCTGGCCATTAACGTCCTGCCAGTGGGGGCTCCAATGAGCCAGTATATAGGTACAACAGCAGTTCATTGACATAAAGAAACATGCATTATTGTTGTCCAACATGACACACATAAACTATCATGCTTAAATTCATGGTATGTGTTCCTCAATATCAAACATGTGGTTATCTGTTGGTTAATATTGACATAGTCTTTGCCACTATGGTTTCTGTGAGTAATAGCAGCAGAAACAACAACTTACTTTAACAATTAATTTCAGCTCGCATCACTTTGTTGACTCAGAAGGGTAAAACCATTTTCAGAACAGAAAACAATGTCTGACAGCCAGAACTGCTGCCTTGCCATTAATATTGCTGACCACCATAACAATGTTAATACGTCTATTCCTGTTCTGAACATTAAAATTGGAGAACCAAAAGACTACTAGCTGTTTTCAGTAGGCTATTACTGTATGCAATGCATATTGTGCAACATACCACTCAACTGAGCAATGACATTGTTAAGACAATTGCGACAAATTAATTTGCGTAACTAATATTATGTATTTAAATGTGGTTAGGTGAGATCTAGCATAATGCCTGAAACGTGTATGGGCAGTGTATGAACATTTGTGTCACGGCACGCTTCCTGATTTCACCCACGCTGGGCGAGACAGCTCTCAGAGTGTCTAGAGGTGGAATCAGCGTCCAAGGACATTATGTTGATGCTTTGCAGATCGGTTTACAGGGGTTCCTGAGGGGCTTCCAGGGAATACCCAACTAAATTAATATAGCATAAAAATCTGTCAAACACATACGTTGAAAACACAACACAAATCCTGTATGGGGGTCCCTGACACGGCTACTGTATGTATTTGGGGGTCTTTAACATGAAAAGATCTGAGAAATACTGGTTTAGATTCAGACTGTGGATTGACTGCACCATGACTTGAATTTCAGATAAAAGTTTGTCTAATGGCGAAATAAGCAACTATAGCCTACTATATACTGTATACACAACATAAGCAGTAAGACGCCCAAGGGCGAGAACTGGCCATATATATGGAGCGTGTCTTGAGTGTACAGGGTGTGATGAGGTCAGATCAACATATGGAATGTCAGGAACAGGTCAGTTCCATATGGAGATCTAAGGATGGCAGCGGCGGTGTCTTGAGTGTACAGGGCTTGATGAGGGCCCAGGTAGGGCCGGGCCTTCATTTTTTCAGGCCTTTTGAGAACTCTATTTTTTTCCGGCTGCAAGGCGAAACCTATAGTCATAGTCATGTCACAAGACCTTTTTTATTGCGACCTTTGGTCAGCAAGAGAATAAAAACATGATGTATAAAATAGAAGTGTAGTAAGAAATAAATACAATTCAATTTTTTTAAATTAGGGAAAGGCCTTTCGAATACCTGTGAAGCTCCCAACGATTCCTGAACGAGGGAGCATGTTTGGTGCCATCTACTGTTCAGGCTAGAATATTGCATTAGCCTCTGCTCACTTCAGTATAGTCTAGGATGGCTCCCATCTTTCATTTTGCTTGGCCTAGTTAAAAGACATTATGGTCTGGTTCCCAAATACTTGCTTTATTAAGTATCCAGACAGAGTGAGGGATGCATGGTGACGGTGCAGACATGCAGACCTGTACTCAACCAGGGGGAGTTCATTTGATCTTGTTCCCCAGGTTCAGGATACTTAAGGGTAAAAATATGTTTTATTACACAGCCGCTACTCAGTGGATCTGAATCCCTGAATTTGCAAGGTTAAATCATGGCTTCGTTCATGGCCTTTTCACTAAAATAAGTGTTAAATCTCCCCATCTCCAGCCCTTTAATTAAAATACATTTTCATCTCAGGATAGATCATTTTATCCAGTCAGAAGCCACACAATATTACACAGGGTAAACAAGTGAAATTGGAAGTGGTGACACAAAGGAACGAGCAGACGAATGGAACTGGAACTTATAGTGGAACTGGGTCACTATAAAATTTAAGCTGATAAATGGGTACTCTCTCCCGATTGGCTGAGAATTTGCAACCCACCTCAAAATTTATTTTCTGTTTATTAAAGAGCTGGAGAGACAGGGAGAACCCTGTTGCTGAACAAACACTATAGGGAGTAAGCTGAGCCGGAGTGGATCCACCAAATATCATGATTTGTAAAAACAAAACAACAGAACATCTACATTGTTTGGTTGCATGTAAACGTAACTTGTCTAGAATATAAAAGTAGTTCAAACAGGTTGAAGTTTTGTGTATATGAATATCGTAATGAATGACGTTTGAGAAAGCAGTTAATTATCTGAGGCATAATGGTCAACTGTAAAACAACATTACTATAACCTACAAGTCTTTTCCTGAATGATAGTTAAATGACATTGAATTGAAGCATTTAAAAGAATAGACAACACAATTGACCTATAGCTAAGCCCCTCCCCAAACTGCTATGTTCACAACGCAGCGTGACTTGTCCCTACTCCCTACTTATATATTTTTTTAATTATCTCGTCTGGACAAGATATTATCTCGTCCAGACAAGATATTATGATGGCCGGATGAGATATTATCTTGTACAATAATATTATCTTGTCCAGACGAGATATTATCTTGTCCGGACGAAATCATTTATTTTTCTTGGCCACCATGGCCACTCAGGGGATCCGTATAAATCACAGCAGCAATAGGGGGAAAAAAACGGTCCAAAAATGGCATAAACATTAGAGACACATGGCTGTAAAATAACGTGTCAAACAACATAAAAGCCTTTTTAGCCTAGAACGTAGTGATTGTAGATGAAGGAAAGTATAGTAAAATTGTCCACAAAGGGCATGTCTCTGTTCCCACAGTGTCTTATAAAGTCAGATGTGTAGCTGTCGTAGGCAGCTGAACTTGAATGTCCCCAAAACGAGGAGGGGTGGGAGATGATGCATTGCTTGCCAGGTTGAAGTAGGCTGTCTACAAAGCAAGTGTCTCTGTTTGCTGCACGTTGATGTTGGTGCCAGGGAAGGAATTTCATGCGGACCATTTCTGCCATATGCCCCCTCACTTTGGTCTTCTGCCTTTCACAAAATGATATGTCCTGACTCCTGAGTGGCCTTGCCCCAGCTGATCTCACCAAGCTAATAGAAACTATAATAGCCATTGTACCCGTTATCATGATACTTGGAGGCTATCAGACATCAGTGATTTCCATACATGGGCATAAAATGGCCACAGACAGACAGATATTCAAGATTTTCAAGTACACACACACACACACACACACACACACACACACACACACACACACACACACACACACACACACACACACACACACACACACACACACACACACACACACACACACACACACACACACACACACACACACACACACACACACACACACACACACACACACACACACACACACACACACACACACACACACACACACACACACACGGTCTGATGGGTACAGTATAGTTTCAAGCACGCACACAGGCTCTCCCCTACAGAGCCACGGCATCAAAACAGGAGCTTGTTTCAAATTCAGCAACCTGGTGTGATGTCATGTCAGTCCCTGCGACTTAGTTTCCACCTGACCTAGTTCAAATGTACTGTACCTGCATGTGTTTAACAATGCACAAGTTCAAAGTTAGGCTACGAAACGGTGTACAGTAAGTCAAACATGCATTGTGCTCTAAGTCAAGTGAATTATTTAATTCTCCATAGGTTAACGTGCCGTGATTTTTGCAAATCTGAAAGTGCTACAGGATTGTAAAAACAGAATAATAAAGGCAAGACACAAACGAAAAAACATTCGGCAACAACAAGACCCTTCTTGGGGAAAGTAGATTAAAAACTAATTGAGGCATGGAGTAAAAGGGCAAGGCTTGGGAAAAAAGGCTAAGCAAAGGCTTTGTTAAAAAGGTATGTTTTGAGTCCACTTTTAAAAGCATCGGTAGATTGTGGAGCTCTCAAATGGTCAGTGAGGGCATTCCACAGGTGTGGAGTAGAATGCCTGGTCTCCCATGGTGCCGAGCTTATAGTCATGGGGACACGGAGAAGGTTCAAGGTCATATGCATTCATAACTTTTTTGTATTTAATCATTGTGGATACAAAGCGGTTTTGGTGGAGGACATTCAAATCTTGTTTCACACATATTGTATGCATCTGCATGTGTAGAGTACGTGTGCAACACTTTTGAGGAAGCCTTTTAGTTGTATTCTCTGCATGGCCTTTGCATGGTTTGCATGGCCTGCTTTCTAGACATTTCCACAAAGCAAGGACATACGTTTTCTACTATAATGAGACAATCATTATTTCCTACAAATGATCAAACTACTTCCTTGCAAATGAGACAGGGAGTGTGACTGTGAGTGCTAATGCAACTATTAGCCAAGTTGTAAGGAGAGTGGACTATTGAACAGAAAGAACAGAGAGGTGTTTGTTCCATCAACAGAGCTAGTGTCTGCTCTGCTCTACTCTGTATTTCACATTTTGCCTGTGTGTGTGTGTTCATGTGTGGGACTAAACCAAATTATAAAACAGCAAAGGGAAAACTATCTGACACATTGGAAAGAAGCAACACAAAAGCAGAGTAAACTAGAATGCTATCTGGCCCTAAACAGAGAATACACAGTGGCAGAATACCTGAGCACCGTGACCGACCCAAAACAAAGAAAAATCTTAACTAGGTACAGACTCAGTGAGCACAGTCTCGCGATCGAGAAAGGCCGTCATAGGCAGACCTGTATCCCGAGAGAAGACAGACTATGCACCCACTGCACACTAAATGAAGTGGAAACCGAGCTACACTTCCTAACCATCTGTCCATTGTACCAAGACATCAGAGACACATACTTCCCACAGATTACAACCACACACGGAGATTTTGAAAACATGACCAATGACAAATAAAACTCCCATATCTGCTGGGCGAAGTACAACAATGTGCAAACACAGCAGCAAGATTTGTGAGTTGCTGTGATAGGAGAAGGATATCAAATGGAACACAACCACCCTAAAGACTAATCATTGTGTATATTCCACACAGACACACACAGACAGACAGACAGTCCATGGTAGATTTCCACCAGAAGTTGAACTGATGGTGTATTTTTTGCTACATTATGAGCCATCCTGACCCGTCAGGTCGTCTGGGACAGCTCTGCACACACGACACAACATTGAAAATGACCTGCCTCTGTACCTGCAAGCCAGCCTGCCGGGGTGGAGGCGGGGCCAGGTAGATGGAGGGAGGAGAAGGGGTAGGGGGCTGGGAGGAGGATACCAGCACCTCCTCTTCAAGAGCCAGATAAAAAGCCCTCAGTGGACAGGGAGACAGTAATCAGAAGGGACTAGACTTTTCTCTCAGTGAGCACACCGGTCTGTCTCTCTCCTTCCTTCATTTTCTTCTCCTCAGAACCTCAGAGGAAACAGAACCAGCCATGAGTGTCAGAACCTCATATAACCCTCTGAGCAGCAGCGGTGGATTTAATGGTGGTGGCCAGAAGAAGAGCTTCTCCAGCTTCTCCGCTGCACCTGGCTTTGGTGGCCGCAGCCGAATGTCCACCATGAGCACCCGGCGGAGCACGAGTGGCGGCTTTGGTGGCGGCGGCTTCAGCGGAGGCTCGACATACAGCTACGGCAACGGAAGCGCCATGGGTGGAGGAGGTATGATGGGAATGATGGGAAGCTTCGGTGGCTCCGTGGTCGCCCCCATCCAACCTGTCACTGTGAACCACAGCCTGCTTTCCCCCATGCACGTCAAGATTGACCCCGCCATCCAGTCTGTCCGGACCCTGGAGAAGGACCAGATCAAGTCCCTCAACAACAGATTTGCCTCCTTCATTGACAAGGTCAGTGCACCTGTCTGCTCCCTTTCTGAGATGCCTCCTTTGTGCAAAAACAAATATAAAAGCTGTTTTATGTTGCCTCTTGAAGAGACATAAATGAAAACTGAATTACCATCTAATTTAAAGATCATGCATGAATAGTTTCAAATGTGGGCATGGGCTCATTAAATAATAACACATCTGATCTTAAACCTGATATCCTACACAGCCCAAGCACTGGAGCAGAACGAAACAAATACATACATGTCCCTGCACACTGCTGCGTTTTTCTGATTTTTAGCAGCGTTTTCTGCCGGTTTTCTGACAATCGTGTGCGTCCAGACTGCAAGGATCTGCAGAGTGGAATGTGCCTAAATAAATACAGTACAGTAAAGCCTTACTTGAACTCATTGTGTCAGACAGCTGGTCACTATGTTACCAGCTGAAAGCAGATAAGTGCTTCAGTAGTTCCCTGTGAGTGTAATAGGCCCCTTGGAAGCTAGCTTTGTGCCGAGTGAGAGAGTAGGTAACTCTATCCCTGACGTATCCAGTGACTGCTGGCTCGCTCTTTGCGAGGAGAAGGAAGGAGGAGATCGGGTTTGCATCTGTTGCCACGGCAGCAGGGACTCACAAGCTGATTCTGATGGTGCTGCCACCAAAGTGGGTCCCACCAGCAAAGAATGACACATTGTATTCATGTTAACATAGTGCAGAAAAAACTGCAGCAACTTCCCAGCCCAAGGTCCTGGGAGAGAGGTCAGCAAACATGTTTTGTCACCATCCAAGACACTGGTCACTGGTTACTGGTTTTATTATTAGCAATTCAGCTTCTTTTTTTTCTTTTTTGCCTTCAACATAGTTATGGCATCCTCAAACCATAGTTTCGAACTAATGTTACCTTGATAACCCATCAATATATTCTAAATTAGGAAAAAGTGCTCCACAGAGAACAGGTCTCCGTTAGGCCAGGTAGGTTATTGACTGTACTGTAGGCCTGCAATGTTCAGAATTCAGTCATTAGACTGCTGAGTGGATTCGCTGCATTCATGATTTGAGGCATTTAGCACGCACAATCCCTAAGGAAGTTCTGCAATTCAGTTTCACACTGATTGGTCCAGTTATAGGTCAAAATTGACCTGTTATATCGCCACCATGAGGCTGATTTGAATAATGTAGGGTGGCATTTCTTCTTTGCCCAAGTGAGCATGTGCATGCAAATCGCTCATGATGAGGCTTTTTTTTTTAAACGAGCCACCCCTGCAAACTTTGGGAGCCAATCTTAGCCAAATATGAAGGTGAACATGATCCTGTGTACCGATTTGCGTGAAATTGGCCTCCTGGTGGCGCTATAACGGGCCAATGTGAAACATTCAGGGCAGAGGTTCTGCTCTGGCATCCAGGGAGTGTGTGTGCACAGTTTTACAATGATCGCACGAACAGTGGCAGAGATTAGCTGTTCACAGATAGGACGGACGGACGAACGGACGGAGACAATTATGTACTTGCCACATCATAGACAATAAACTTCAGGGACCTTATCACAGTATAAGTACTAACCTTAACACCTAGTTATACCAATGGCACTAAAGGTTCCTATAAGAGTCACATTCAAATCCATTTAGCAGCCGAGAGCACCTTTGGCTTGTTGAGAAAAGGTGAGGTTGACCTCATTGCTAATATGGATGATGTTATGATTAATGAACACGCCTGTGTAGTATGCCCACAATGTCTTAAGTGACTCTTTGTCGGCAAATTCATCATAATGACACTGTATCTAAAAGCCCCACTGGCAGGCCCTAGACCCAAAGGGGTCCATTCTTAGACACGTGGCCCAAGCGTGGCAGTATGGGAAAGGCCGTGGGACGAGTGTAGCCTAGCCCTAGTTCAACACCAACTCAGGACTGCTGTATGGCAGCTTTCCACTCCCTCCTGTCTAGCATCAGGGACTTCAGCTTTGCAGTGTCATACCGCAGTGTGTCATCATGAGTGTACTGTACGTGGTGAGCCTCTTTCCCCTTCTAGCTGCACCTTGGGTTGGCTCACGCTGAGTCAGCTTACTTGCTACCATTTTCGGGTGCCCGACACAGTGCCCTGACAGCCTCATCCTTCTCTCTCTGGCTTTGCCGGTGTCCCACGGGAGGCCTCCGTAGAGGTCTATGTTTCTGATGTGGTCTGCCTATGTTACATCAAGTGGCATTCATAGCCATTCGTGGAACGGAAAATATGAAATGCTAAACACAAAACACAAACCCATTACCTTAGTAAGCATTGTATCCAATATTAAAATTGGCTTTTGGGAGTGCCGGCGTACGCCACATCAGTATGATGTCAAAACCAGGGCGCTCTGAAATCTGAGCAAATTCTCATACCATAATTTCCTAAACACTACCCTATGAGTACAACATATATTTATTATTATTTATGACATAATTTCCTGCATACAGGTGCGCTTCCTGGAGCAGCAGAACAAGATGCTGGAGACCAAATGGAGCTTCATGCAGGACGAGACCACCCCGCACTCAAACATTGACGCTATGTTCGAGGCTTACATCACCAACCTGCGCAGACAGCTGGACGGGCTGGGCAACGAGAAGGTCAAGCTGGAGTCAGAGCTGAAGAACATGCAGGGATTAGTGGAGGACTTCAAGAACAAGTAAGTTAAGATAAAAGAAATCAGCTCAAATTATCCAGAACAGTGGTTCCCAAACTTTTCTCTATCAGGGCCCACTTGAAAAGCTTTAGTGTCCCATAGACTGTAAAAAGAATATGGACAAAGCGAGCCCCATTGGTCGACTCTTAAACGCAGTCGACTGTAAACCAGCGACTGTAATAAAATCAAGTGTAAAGTCAGATTAAAAACCCATTCGCTTGAATAGATAATTATTGCTTCTGCAGCTAGCAGGGGAGAAATCATGGGGTAAATAGAAAAACCAGTCATGTGAACTGTCACTTCCTATATGGTTTCAATTTAAAATCTGGATGCTTGCCATCTGGTTTTCGCCCGCTTTTTCAGATATGAGGATGAAATCAACAAGCGCGCTGCTACGGAAAACGAATTCGTACTACTAAAGAAGGTGAGCAATGTTCATCCCAAACAGAGAATACCAAAGCTATACAATGGAGCCACCAATTAAACAATCTGCGCTCTTCTTCCAGGATGTGGACTGTGTTTATATGAACAAGATTGAGCTGGAGACCAAGGTCGACGGTCTTCAGGATGAGATCAACTTCCTCAGGAGTGCATATGAGGCGGTGAGGCTTCACTCTGTGCTCTTGCTTTCTGAACATGGTTATTCGATTCAACAGACCTAATAATAAGCGTTAAAAAAAGTAATATTTAATGGCACTGGAGAGCACAAAAACATCAAAGCTATTTACAGAACCAGTTCAGTTATCTTTTCCACTACGTCATTCTATAGTCAGGACCATAAAATGGAAATAAGATTTGTGTATGCATTTTTTGCAGAAAAAAAAGGTCAGTCAATCACTATGCTAATCTTTTTTTTCCAGGAACTGATTGAGCTCCAGGGACAGATCAAGGAGACCTCAGTTGTTGTGTCGATGGACAACAGCCGCAGCTTGGACATGGACGCTATTGTGGCTGAAGTACGTGCTCAGTACGAGACCATCGCCAACAGCAGTCGTGCTGAGGCCGAGACGTGGTATCAGCAAAAGGTAGAGATTTAACAATAAACTGATGAGGAAGGTGTAACGCAGAGTGGAATGAGTCAGGAATATCAGTAAAAATGTGTTTTCTTCTTCCAGTTCCAGCTGATGAAGAGCTCAGCCAACCAGCATGGAGAGGACCTTCGCAACACCAAGTCTGAGATCGCTGAACTCAACCGCATGATCTCTCGCCTCCATAATGAGATTGAGACTGTCAAGAGACAGGTAGACTACCTTCAGACCCACCACAGCAATTCATGGAACTTTGCAACATGATAAACTAGGACTTTAGCTAGGAGTCGGACAAGTCCATCTTATCATCATTCTTATCATGCATACCACTTTCTTTTCAACATTCCAGCGTGCCAACCTAGAGGGCCAGAACGCAGAGTCTGAGGAGCGTGGTGAAATGACTGTGGCGGATGCTAAGGGCCGCATCAAGGACCTGGACGAGGCTCTGCAGAGAGCCAAGCAGGACATGGCCCGCCAGGTGCGCGAGTACCAGGAGCTGATGAACGTCAAGCTGGCCCTGGACATTGAGATCGCTACCTACAAGAAACTTCTGGAAGGAGAGGAGGATAGGTAGGTTTAGGTTTGTCGAGAGGGAACAAACTCAGGCAGTCAATGCCAAAGGTAAAATAGATTAAAAGGATACATATATATTATGACTAATGTTCACATCTCTCAACAGAATTTCTTCTGGGGGTGGAAATGCAACCATCCACATCCAGAGTGGTGGGGGTGGTAAGTACGCAACTACACCTTATCAGTCTGTGGACGTTACAGAACCATGGGGTGCAAACTCTACCCTCGCCAACACCCCTTGTTCCACAGCTCTCCATTCCTGAGACATAATGAGACATACAAATCAAATGAGCTATTTGACCCAAAAGTTAAAAGTCACTTTGGGGCAGCCTACTGAAAGTCACATAAAAATCTGAAAATCTGATATTAACCTGACCTGCATTATGACCTTTATCAATGCAAAAGTTATTCATCCCTTCCGGGCAGGCTATTGATAGTTAACACCAAGTTAAAATGAAAATATGCACATCTGTTCTTAAGTTATTTTGTTCACAAAGTGTGATTACAAAACCCTGTCACGCATTGCTGCGGGCAGGGTAATAGTAGGTTGTTACGTCCTAGATACTAGATAGTAACAGCAATTATTGCTGTGACGCCGTCGCATCTCATCCCCAGGTGGTGGAGTGGGTGGTGGTAGTGGAATGTCCATGTCGGGTGCTTTCGGCTACGGTGGCGGGATGACCATGTCAGGCAGTTCTGGCTACAGCACCGGTGGCGGTGGTAGCTCCATCAGATCGACCCGCAGTACCCCTACGTCAAGACGCCTGTATTAACTTCTTTACTCTCCCCCCTCCTTCCTGCTAGACCCCTCCTTCTGGCAACCATCCAAACAAACATACAGCACACATCCTAGTATCTTACACCACCCGTCCACTGCAGAATCATCTGATGTACACTTGTTGAGTTTTAACTCTCGTTTACATTTAGAGCACAGAGCTTCACCAAAAAGTGACCAGCAGGCAGCAGCAGTGATGAGTCTCTTAATACTTCTGCCTATCAGTCCACCTGACATCTTGTACAGTAGTTGTTGCTGGATGAGCTGGATGAAATAAACTAGAATCTAGAAGTCCTGGAAGTGGTCCCTAGAGGCAGTGCTGATCTTTGCACACAACCAGTCCAAAGTGGTTTGTACTTTGTATACAACATTGTTGTGCATAGGGGGTGATCACAGATGCTTGAAAAGCACTGATGTGCTAAACACTGCATCTGGCAAAACGAGCAGATCTGCGTATGTATCTGGATCGGATGATCAAATGATGAATCTTGATGAATTTCCAACACATTATATGTGTTGGAAATTATCAAACATCATAGCTTCTGCATTAGATAGAATCAACAATAGTGTGGTTGAATTTGTAAGCCTCTGGATTTACTGGAAATTGATCTGCCTCTAAAGCCAGCAGCAAATCAATGCCGGCATATAAAAGATAAATTATGGTTGGTGACTGCAGCAATAATTGAAGGAAAGAGGTCCCCCTAACCCACCCAACGCCCAAAGCCTATTTCCCCAACACTATTGGAGCTGAGGATTGCACCCACATATTGTACAGCTTGTTTCCAAACAAACTGTTGTGCCTTATTAAATCAGACATTTTTCAAACAGATTGTACATCTAACACTTTGTCTCCTGATATAATAGATTTTTATCACTTTGATTGTAGTAAGAAGATCCCTAAGCCACAATTTAGAATTCTGATAAACTACTCCAAGATACTTGAATTCCCACCACATTAAATCGTAATTTCGTTTCCCTTCTAAATTTAAAATAAATTCCTATAATTTTGCTGGCAGTGTCCATCTATCATCTTTCTCATGACACACTAGACTGTAACATTGGACTATACGTAGCTGGCCCTGCTGCTTGTGGCAGTGAGTAACTGTCTATCAGAAAAGGGTGTGTGGCACAGTGGCACTGTGCCGAGAGCTGCAGTGCAGTCTAGAGATGGACATATGTTACATTGGCAGTCCAGTCAGCTGAGGTGAGAAGCTGTGATTAGGCTTGCTGTTGTTTGAAACATTCATCACCAATACAGCATACCAGGACACGAACAGTGATGACAGCCAAGTCAATTGTTGGATTAGTAATTATGTTTTCTGTTTGTATTAAGAATGACGTTGTGTTGTGCTGGAATGCTTTTGTTGCATGTTTCTTTCTTTAATAAAGTTAATTACTGAATTGCCTGAGTTTTCTGACCATCATTTGTAACCCAATACATTGAATTAAAGAAATCACTCAATTAAATACAGTAAGTTACCCATCAGTCAAGTTTTTTTTAATGTAGTTTTTTGTATTGCCGTCTAGTCTAATACTTGGTATATTATAACACATAACAGCGACAGTATAGCTTAAACAGTGCCGTGGTTCCCAAAGTGGGGTCCGGGGACCCGTAGGGGTCCTTGAGGGAGTTTCAGGGGGTCCCCAGCTAAATGATAGTTTGGAACCCTTATGGGTCTGTAACCAAATGGACCCGTTACGATAATTTGGGTTAAATTAACATTGATTTTACAATATAAATTGGAGTCCCAGAGATAGAAATGACATTAAATGGGGGTCTGGAGACCAATATGCATATCAAACTGGGGGTCCTTGAAATAAAATGGGTTGAGAATCACTGCTAGAGCCGTAAAAACCTGCTTTCTACATTCTACTGTGTGCCTTGCATCATTCTATTCTACATAGCAGTCAAGTTAATTTGAATGCTGGTGTATTCCAATCAATAAAGTTGATAGTTGAAACAGGCAAAGAGTTGTCACTGAAAGTTAAAGTTTCGCATAGAGAAAGATGTGTAGTCAGCTATGTAATCAAAGACGCAAGAATGCAAATTATTGTAAAACAAAGTTATGTTAAATTGTTATAGTATTAAAGCTATAGTGATTTTCTTTGGTTAAAACAAGTGCTAAATAAGTGCTATATTTTGATAGTACTCATTGGGGTTTTCAACTGATTGTGAATGAGGGACCACCACCCTGACTTACAATTAACCTGGGGACCACTCACTGTTGTGTTGGGTGGGGATAAGGGCTAAGATTAGTGCTTTTGTATCACTTGCTATCCCACTGTTTCTCAACCAATGGTCCATGGACTACTAATCATTTCCTAATAATGACTCAACCAGACAATCCGGTGCACTTCCCCCACTTGAGATTCTAACTCCCTTTTTCTGTTGAATTTCTTGACCTCCAACTCGTCAGTAAATGACTACATGGACGG
Organism: Protomyctophum bolini; assembly: GCF_963924005.1. Lineage (NCBI taxonomy): Eukaryota > Metazoa > Chordata > Actinopteri > Myctophiformes > Myctophidae > Protomyctophum > Protomyctophum bolini. The sequence continues at coordinate 36,659,683 of NC_137866.1, read as the reverse complement.
TCATCATACAGTAGGTCACGGTAACAAGACTACTCGCCCCGTTTATGTTTTTCTCCCATAATTTTCCCCAGTGAGGGGTGGGAGAGGCTGGACAGCAGACGGCTGGACTTTGAATTTCTCTAACTATAAACTTTCATGACAGCAGAACAGCCTAAGTACAAATATAATGTATGGCCAGGCCATTCAGTTCACAGTTTCTCTACTAGTGGAAATTAAAATAAAATAAAAATTCCTACATTACTAAATGTATGGTCAGGGACCTACTTCTACGGACCACCTGTTGAGCCCTTTATTAAACGGTATAGCAATTTTATCTAATCAGGATACAGATTAAACAAGTTCAATTGGAAGTGATGACTTATTTATTGGAACACTAAAAATGTATCTGATAAATGGGTACTCTCGCCTAATACAAGTGCAACGCTAAGCTGGCGAGATGGGGAGACTCCTACTACTGGACAAACACTATAGCAAATACTATCAGAAAGTGCTTTATAATATGTTATGTACAAAACTAATACCTACCCCACTTTTAAATAGTGGTCATCATTTAATTATGTTTAAAGATATAGCACACCATCACAATGAATTCAGCTACAGTAATATGTAAACAAGTCTTCTTCAGGTTTTATACCTGTACATTCATGACACTGTACCCATTCTACAAACTGTTATTTTCAATCAACTGCTGCTACCTCAGATGCCCACACGATGGCAGTAGAGTAAAGAAAAGTAACCACAGTGAAGAGTTTAAAGTCATATCAGTTCAAAGCCAAATCCAAAGAGTATTTACTGTACAAGCAACAAGTGGACATTGTGACTGTTCTTTCTATTCTGCTTTGGCAATGCAAACGTATGTTTTCTCATGCCAAAAAGCCCTTTGAATTGAATTGACTGCCCTTTCTCCATAGAACAGTTGCAAGGGCATAAAACCCAATGTGTAAGTTAGTGGTAAAATGTATTTTTATTATTCTAGTTTTGATAAAGCTCTTTTAGGAAGTGAGTTTAATCTGTGTTTTTCTTAAAAATCAATAAAAATGGAATTTAATCTGTGACCTGTACGTCAAGTCTGAAAGAATTGTGGATTTGGAGAATTGTGACACCCCTAGTATGTTTCTCTAGAGAAAAACCAATAAAAAAAATGATATAGCATGAACACACCAGACTAAGCCCCCAGGCTTCCAACTGTAGTGAGCAAACATTTAATGCTGCGTGTAGGAGAGTAAGGAGACAGATATGCATTAAGGGTGAGGCAGGGGTAACACAGCCTGCGGTGGTTAACCATGTCAAAGCAAGGCATGAAACCAACATGGCCATAGAACAGCCAAAAGTAATAAAATGTAAATGCAAAATAAATCCATAGAATTATTGACAACTAATAATTAGGCTGACATTTTAAGTACATTATGGCCAAATGACGGCGTTCTTTGCTTTCCGAGGTGTTTACATGGAGAATGCACGTTTCCTTGCACGCCTTAATTCTTTTAGTAGGCTACCAGATGACGTTTTAATTAATTACATCTGTTGCAGAAGGGATTCTTAACAGAAGCACAATTACAAACATCTACAGTAAAAGGCAAACATAAGTGTGCAAACTGTGCATGTGGCATTTAAACCATGCAGGTTGCAGGTCGGTTGGCAGGAGCCAACATATCTGGGCTTGAGACAGTTGTCTTTTGATGCAGTGTGATTAAGTGTAACCATCATGTGGGATGTTTGCCAGTGTAGAAATACTCTTGCAAGTAAAACCCCCAGATTCACCATTTGAATTAGAATTATCTTCACTTTCCTACATTAATAACGGCATGGTCAGGGACCACATGCAATATCTTCAAGGACCACCAGTGGTCCACGGACCACCTGTTGAAAACCCCTGTACTATAGACAAACAAGACTAGAGCAACAACATTCCCTATAGTCAAAGCAGGAGCAATGTGTGGGAAATGTGCCCATGACAATCCTTTTAAAACTTACTAGGGGAATCACATAAGCCAGTTTGAGTCTGGTCTGTAGCTCATTCCAACTAAGACCAGGGCCCAGCCTCAGATTTGATTGTGGGTACGACATAGTATCTCTCAGATACACAGGTCAAGTCAACATGGCCACCCATCAGTCTAAGATCAGTTATCAGTCTAAGAAGTGTTGACAATCTACACAGTCTGTTCTACACAAACATAAATACAATATTAAAGTCACTTTGATATCAATGAGATGCACATACACATGCATGCTCACAAAATGAGACTTACGTCACTGTCCACTTTCTCTTCTGGTGCCAGGCTCTGCAGATCTAAAGTCTGCACTTAAAAAATGGCAAATTTGGCCCACAATATCTGCCCTTTCTGAGATTCCTTCTTCCTGCTTTCTGAAGCACTGGATATTCAGAACATTTCAGTCATTCAGATTGGAGGCATAGGAGGGGCCAGGTGACTGTGCAAGGTGAAGCCCATCACGTTTGATTATTTGAGTCATTCTTCTCTTGTCTCATGCATGATACACTGAACATGTGCACAATGCTGCTGAGATGACACACAAAAGACAAGAACATCACCACCAGGCAAGCCAGGCATACTTAACTGGTGGGCGTGTCCACACAAATACTTTTTTTTTAATCGTCCTCCTTATACCCGATGATCATGTTTTAGGGTGGAAAAAGATCACGGCACACTAGAGTCATTGTACTTTGTATTGACTGAACAATAACACAATTATGAAATGTTGTTGCTGCAGCAACCTGCACATTTTCTTTCTTTAAATTTGTTTTCTTTTACATATCAATCTTCTTCCCTGAGAAAATCCTTCAAAAGTAAAACTGTCACGCTTCACTTCGATAATCCACTTTTGTTAACCCTGCCAAAGTTTTATGACATGGAACACCTAAACCCATAGGATCCTTTCCGGGGCTTAATGTCAAAAAGAGATCAGATTCACACTGTATTGTTGGATTCAATAGACTAACCGAAAATGTGGCAGTAAATACACTGTATGATAGACATTCCAGGTTATGACGGATAGTCAGGTGCACCAGGTGCAAATTCTACCGAGTTCAGAGCTGAGGGCCTTTTCAACCTGCAGTTTGTTCCTGTCCGAGACCAGCAGTGCTGAGTCATCTGCGAACAAGTCACAAGCTGATGTCTTGTCATTTACATATATTAGGAACAGTAAAGGCCCTAGTATGCTTCCTTGTGGAACGCCACAGCTCACTGGGAGGGCGGGGGGCAGTGTTGAGTTCACCTCCACCATCTTCCCTCCAGGTAGGATTGCATCCAGCTCACTGATGTGCTATCAAAACCAATTGCTTTTAACTTACCAGTATGGAGTGGTTCAAGCGGTGTCAAAAGCCTTTTGGAGGTCGAGCATGGCCATGCCGCAGTATTTGCCAGCATCCACCTCGTGTTTGATGTGGTCACTCAAATAGAGGAGGCATGTGTCAGTGGAGTGGGATGTTCTGAAGCCGGATTGAAATTCGTATAAATGTTTTTGTGTCAAGATACTTTTCAACATGTTCATAGACAATTTTTTTCATCACTTTCGAGATGGAGCTAAGAATAGAAATAGGCCGTTAGTTGCCGGGTTCTAATTTTCTCCCTTTCTTGTGCAGGGGGGTTACTTTGGCCAAATCTTCGGGGACTTGTCCCGGTTTGATGGAAAGGTTTATTATGTGGGTGATGATTGGAGCTATCGATGGCCGAGTCTCTGAGAAATTTGGGGGGAATATTTTCATGGCCAGTGGCCTTGTGGGGTTGAATGGCACTCATTTAAGTAGGCTACCTCCTCAGTTGTTACCATTGTTAGTTTAAAATCATCTTTACAAACACCTAGGTTTTTGTAGAAGGCTTTGATGTGCTCTACAGTCTACACCAAAACGACCAGAGTGGGAGGGCAGTTTGTTAACCAGCGTTGTTGCAATGTTTGTAAAGAACATTGAACTTTCTGTATGTGTACAATGTGTGCTGAAAAGTACAGTTTACTACAGTACTGAACCTCATGTAAGTGAACGTGTCAAAATATCTGTCCATTCTGTTGTGGGAGTAAAGGGTTTGAATGTATATTCTGCTGCTGTCGCACGACTGCTGTCAACTGATGGGGGCATGATGCCTACTGTACAAAGCAAATGTAACATTCACATTCCATATCATTTAAAAGAAGACAGGGAATCAAAAAGACTTGTGTGTAACACAGATTTATTCAGGATGTTCTGATGGTATGCATTCAATCACATTCAATAAATCCGGACGTACCAGTCAGCCTCTTATACAGTATCTTTTAGTTCAGAGTGAAATTGGGAAAAAAAAGAGAAACACTGTTAAAACACTGTTTGAAAACCCTTAGTGGAGAACCCGATGTCCCTAGTAGGAAAGGGAACAGAAAATATGCACTAGAGAATAGGGGTCGCCACTACTGGAGTGTTATGGAGGCTGCACGATGTCGCGACGCACAACATGATGGCAGCAGACAAGACAAGCAAATTATTGTTACGATACTGGGTATTGGTGGTAGTGCCAGCCATATGTGCTTTATCAGACTATGGTATACAATATGGCATCTCAGCCAACATCTATGTAAGGCTACAGTCTACTGTCATTGTTTGATATGTGCTTGTTGTTGTTGCCTTTGGAGGATTCTCTGTCGTGCACTATTCTTATCCACGCAACAGCACATCCAGCAACAACAACAAAAACAGCCCGGCTGACTGAACGAAGGAGGAATTACGAGACTCATATCTCTGCTGCCGGTCACATTTTAGTATAATAATCTCTGCCTCGGTTTGGAATATTTTGGTGAACTCAAGCTCTCTGAGCAGTGTTATGCGGATCTGTCGACTGCAGGCCCGGTGTGACCTCTGATATTCACCACTGAGTTTTGTGACTGCTGTGTGGCTATACGAAGCTCCATGTGCTCTAAATGTAAAATGAGACAAAATGCAACAGGGCTTTCGTTTTCTGGCGTATAGTGTAGTGCACATCAGGCAGTTCTCTGGGTCTGCAGTGGACATGTGGAGTATAGGATGTGCTTGTCTGGGTGGTTGTCGGTGTCAGTGGAGGAAGGTGGAGGGTAAGGAGGAGGGTAAGTAAAGACTGTTGCTCTGCTTAGAAACGGCGTGATGATGAGACGCTGCGGGACGATCTCATGGAGCTGCTGCTCATGCCGCCGCCGTAGCCGCCACCACCGCCGGCCGAGATGGACATGCCGCTGCCGCCGCCGAAGCCGCCGCCGCCGCCGAAGCCGCCGCCGCCGCCGCCCAGGGACATTCCGTAGCCGCCGCCGCCGCCGCCCATGGACAGTCCGCCGCCGCCGCCTCCGCCGCCACCTAGGCCATAGCCGAATCCGCCGCCTGCATGGAGAGGAAAGTGACATGGAATGAGATCCATGGAGTGGGGCAAAATAGAATCTCATGGGTTGAAATTTTAATGATGATATTTTAGGTTTCATCATTCTTTATGTTGCTGTTGTTTGTTGTGTTGACGGAAGTTGAAGAAATCACAGATGTGAGGCTTTGACCTTTGCTTTTATGACATTTCTGAGACCGTTCCATGTTCATACATATTTAGAGACATGGAAGATGCTTCTAAACATGTAATCCATTGCTAGTTTGATCACTTCAAAAACGCTTTAATCTTAAAATAGCTGATAACCGAAAATAGCAAATCTGCAAACATGCTTTCATAGAAGACATGCTCGCTTCTATGGAATCCAGACCTCCTCCTAATGTTCTCTGCCACTATGATAGAGAATGAACTTACCGCCGCCGCCGCCGCCACCACCTCCGCCGCCGCCGCCGCCTCCTGTAACAGTGATGGTCGCACTGGCCCCACCAGCGTTGAGTCTGTTGAAATATTCTCATTAGCTCCAACATCGTCTTTTACAATTGACATTGAACAGCCTGTGTAACTTATTTGCGATGGTCTTCCCATCATTGCTTTGTTTCCTCTCAACTCCAGACTGGCTCATGGAGGATCTTACCTGAGCTCCTCTCCTTCCAGCAGTTTCTTGTATGTAGCGATCTCAATGTCCAGGGCCAGCTTGACGTTCATCAGCTCCTGGTACTCGCGCACCTGGCGGGCCATGTCCTGCTTGGCTCTCTGCAGAGCCTCTTCCAGGTCCCTAACGCGGAGCCTAGCGTCAGCCACAGCCAGCTCACCACGCTCCTCTGCCTCGGCGATCTGGGCTTCCATGGCAGCGCGCTGGAAAGTTCAAAAGGCAGCAAGTTCATGATTGCTCCCTGAACTATTTCTTCATTTTTCAATTACTAGTTTATAGAATGATGGAATGATGATAATATGGACAACATAGAGTAACCAAGTCCAAATTGATAGTGTGCTTTAAGGTCAACTCAAAGTACCGTAACATTGTCGTGTTGGAGCCTAAAACGGTTGGTTTGGTGAAAACATGTGGAGCTGTGGGTCTACCTGTGATTTGACATTCTCGATCTCATTCTGGAGGCGAGAGATCATGCGGTTGAGTTCAGCGATCTCAGACTTGGTGGTGCGAAGGTCCTCTCCATGCGTGGCGGCTGAAGTCTGCATTGCCTGGAACTGGAAGAAGAAAAATACATTTTTATTAAACTCTCATTCACTCAGCACTACTATCTCTACTTTTCTCTGTTGCTGATGGTACAGCAAGACAACTTCAGTCAATAAAAACATATACATGTACACCTGTCGCTGTCGCTAAATCTAGTTCATGGTGGACATATCGTTCTTAGCATTATGTACCGTAGTGTTTCCTTGACATAGAAAATAGCTCCACATACCTTGGTCTCATACCACGTCTCGGCCTCTGCACGGCTGCGGCTGGCGATGGCCTCGTACTGAGCACGAACTTCAGCAACAATAGCATCCATGTCCAAGCCACGGCTGTTGTCCATCGACACAATGACTGAGGTGTCCTTGATCTGTCCCTGGAGTTCCATAAGTTCCTAAAAAGGGGGATATGATGATGAGTTAGAGAGGTGAGCAAGAGGAAGAGATAGCTGATGTGCTGCTATAGCCATCTCTGAACATTTTTGTGTACTCCAAGGCCATTTGTAAGTTCCTATTAGGACTACTGAATAAAAACAATCACATAAATCAAGAGCACAAAGTGAAGCCTTACCGCCTCATAGACACTCCTGAGGAAGTTGATTTCATCTTGAAGGGCGTCAACCCTGGCCTCAAGCTCAATCTTGGTCATGTAGGCACCGTCCACATCCTGGAACAAGATTTTAGATTAACTGGTGTTTAGCTTTTGTCTTGAACCCACCCCACACATTGGATTAAACACTATATTTTCTGTTTGGACTGAATGACACTCACCTTCTTGAGGAGCACAAATTCATTCTCCACAGTAGCACGCTTGTTAATTTCATCTTCATATCTGAAAGAAAAGAAAAAAATCTCAGCAATTAGCGTGATGGGAAAAGCGCTATGTCTTAATATTAGCCTTGATTTTTCCCCCCAGATTTAATGCAAGTAGGCTTGTTTGCTATGTGTTCTCTTGAGGGATCAAAAGCAAGTCAAATCTGAAGTACCCTATATTGTCGTTTAGGGCTTAACCTTTTATGGTTACTTTGCTTTGGGTTAGGGTAGGGATCCAAATACTGATATGTTGTACATTATTATTATTTTCATAGTTACAGTATGAACAGATTTCTGTCATTGGAACTCACTTGTTCTTGAAGTCCTCCACTAATCCCTGCATGTTCTTCAGCTCTCCCTCCAGCTTGACCCTCTCTCCCCCGAGTCCGTCCAGCTGTCTGCGCAGGTTGGCAATGTAAGCCTCGAACATAGCGTCGATGTTGGAGCGTGTGGTGGTCTGGTCCTGCAGGAGGCTCCACTTGGTCTCCAGCATCTTGTTCTGCTGCTCCAGGAAGCGGACCTGTATATAGGAAGTGACATCATACAATAAGTATAGGTTTCACAGAATTCTTGGTGAAGAACAGTTCTAGGTCTCACTGTTAGTAGAAAGTGGCATCATAAGATAAGATGTGCAATGGAATATTTCTATTGCCTTTTTTGTTTGTGTTATGGGAAATGTCTGTAATGTATTGTTGTGACTTCCACATTTATATGGAATGTAGAAGAAATGCAGGGCTTTCCTCAGATTAATTAACCCTCTGCCACACCTGTATGCCACAGTCCCACACAAAATGCCCTTTTATGTACATTACTGTACCCACATTGGTAGCAGTTGTATCAAGTAAGCCCCTTAGGGCTGAGATGTTCTCTGGCGAATGCAATGCTACACAGCATCATGGGAAGTACTCTGGTGAGGTCATGTTGTACAGGACAACTCAAGTGACTCAAGAGACAAGTTGCAAGTGGGACTGCTCTGCTCACATACGGTAACAGACAAAAAGATATAATAATAATAATAAGAAGAAGAAAATAACATGTCAGAGAAGAGCGCATTAGTTGAAAGCAAATGAGTTATGAAGAGTAGGCTTAGGTTTGCTGAGAGATTGTTGCCTCTACGTGTAACACTGCATACATTGCCACACCCCAGCCCATCCCCACCTATCAGAGAGACTCATTTTAACACACCCTTGCCTTTAAATGTCAAGGATCGTGCGGTAGATAATATGTGTAACTTTGACATATTTACTCTATTTACTATAATAATTGTTTACTATAATAATATCTAAAGTATGTGTACAAAAATAAATAAATAATAGCCTACTGAAAAGTCCAGACATTTTTTATATCATATTGTTTCCCGTAATTTAGGCAAAAATAGTTTACATTGTGATTTTACTGGATGCAATCCCCTCGCCCCTGTGTGCAAAGAGAGGGTGTTGTTTGGACAGTGTGTGTAAGTAACATTAACACTAAACCTTTTTTTTTACCGCATGTTAAGATGTGAATACAATGTGTGTCGATCAGTCTTTGCATGTGGGACCAACTTTCATGGCAGTAACATCAAAGAATCAGCTTAAGGCTTCCGAGTCCCTGCTGCCGTGGCAACGGATGCAAACCCGATCTCCTCCCTCCTTCCCCTTGCAAAGAGCGAGTCAGTGGATACGTCAGGGCTAAAGTTACCTACTCTCTCACTCTGCAGAAAGCTAGCTTCCAAGGGGCCTATTACACTGATACACTCACAGGGAACTACTGAAGCAGTGTTCTGCGTTCAGCTTGTAAGATAGTGACCAGTCGCAGACACAGATAGTGACCAGCCGCAGACACAAGGGGACTTTCATATAAGCCATGGAGGAGTTCACTAAAGTGCCAGGTAATGTTGTTATTTAGCCACTTTCTATTGTCATTAGGTATTACTTTGTTTTATGCATACTCTGAGGCCCTCAATGTGCAGGATATCAGAGTTAAGATCAGTTGCTGTGTAATATTTAATGATATTGAGGGCCATATATTGCAGATGTTCAAGCAGGATCTTTGCAAGAACCAATGGTTGCATACAGTGCAACATGCACTGTACACAACTATTGATTGTTGCAAACATTAGAACATTGTTCAATTCACCATACAAAATATCACGCATGCATCTGAATCCTATACTGACCTTGTCAATGAAGGTGGCGAATCGGTTGTTGAGGGTCTTGATCTGGTCCTTCTCCATGGTGCGGACAGTCTGGATGGTGGGGTCGATGTCGATGTCCATGGGGGCAAGCAGGCCTGAGTTGACTGTGACGGCTGTGATTGGGGCCATTCCACCGCCACCGAATCCTCCCATTCCTCCACCACCACCACCGAAGCCTCCTCCACCGAAGCCGCCGCCTCCTCCACCGAAGCCTCCACCGCCGCCGCCGAAGCCTCCACCGCCGCCGCCGAAGCCTCCACCGCCACCGCCGAAGCCTCCGCCACCACCGCCAAGGCCTCCACCAAGGCCTCCGCCAAGGCCAAGGCCAAAGCCTCCGCCTCCACCTCCACCTCCGAGGGCCATGCCGCCACCTCCAAAGCCACCTCCACCTCCACTACGCCTGACGCTCATGGAGGAGGACACACGGCTGCCGCCACCGAATCCTCCACCACCACCACCAGCTGCTGCAGAGCGGCTGGAGAAGCTCCTCGCTCCACCGCCGCCTCCACCCGAGCTGAAGGAACTGAAGCCGGATGATGATGCTCTGTAACTCATGGCTGGTTCTGTTTCCTCGGCGAGATCCGAGGTAAAGGGAAAAGAAGGGAGGAGAGAGAAAGAGACAGAGGTGTCGGCGGGTGAGCTCACTAAGAGGAAGGTCAAATTCCTCTGAGTACCTTCTCCCTGTCCTCCCTGGGTTTTTATCTGAATCCTGAAGAGGAGGTGCTGGGATCCTCCTCCCAGCCGCCTCCCCCTCCTCCTCCTCCCTCCATCTGTCTCTGCCCCCCCGGCAGTCCAACTTGCAGACAGGTACAGAGGCTTGTAGCAGCCCAGCCCACCACACAGGTAGCAGTGTCAGAACCTGTAAGGCGACCGGGGGCACGCCACACCCTGATGCACACAGAGGAATGGCATCAGGACCCCAGGGGAAAACGGAGGAAAAAGGCATGTTGGCAAAAGACTCTCACCTAGATGGCTCGGGGCTTGGGATGGTGTGTGTGTGTGTGTGTGTGTGTGTGTGTGTGTGTGTGTGTGTGTGTGTGTGTGTGCACGTGCATGCAGTGGTCTGTACTTTTCTTATTCTTGCAGAATGAACAAATGCAAATGAGCGCATTGCACCCTAAAGCTTGAGGTGTGTGCTTAATTGTTTAATTGTCATTTTGCAAAAAAGGTTCTCTAAGGTTTATGTCATTGCACTTGCAGCATGAATCCACCCCCTGCATATTAGCATTTTCCATGGTTTTCTTTGCCTGGTGTATGTTGTGTGAGTATAGAGGCATTGTTGTTGCATAGATATACTGCTATCATTTGATGGATGGTGCTTCAGTTGTTTTGATTATTATATATTTTTTTAAATAGCAGATCTACAATCTCAAAGGCTGCCTAGTTTTTCTCTTTGTTGTATTAGTAAGTAGACCTATACAGAGCATAAGTGGTTATTTCACAACACAATTAGTTTGACACTTGGACTGCATACAACGTTGCAGACAGTACATCATGTGAGCAGATTAGCCCAGAAGTTCACATTCTGGTGGAAATCTACCATGAATAATAAAAATCACCTGGGCACAGACTGCTCATTTGTCCAGAAAACAGAGCACAGTGGACAGAATTCTTCTACTATTTGTAAACTGTCATCATCAGAGTACATCATTGAATTAATTCAGAGACAGAGATAGAGAGAAAACAAGATTGAATACATTGGAGACAACAGGACAGAGAGACATATTAGGCACACACATGCACAGACACAGACAGAGTAGAGTTAAAGACAGGGCGGGCAAGACAGTATATTAGCTCTGTTGATGGAATGGAACAAGTACTTCTCTGTTCCTCCTGTTCAGTTGTTCACTCAGCACTCACTGTGTACACTCCGCATTCATGTGGGACATATTTTGGGATAAAGCTACAACATACACAGCCAATTAGCAATCAAAATGTGTACAAGCTTCCAGAATTTTCTAAACTCACTAAATGTCTCCAAATTTTTTTGGCAGGGTCTGAAACAGAGGAAGGAGAAGGATGTCTTTACTCTTGGTTTTACATGCAGAGTCAATTGAGAACCAAACCCTGAAGTGGCATGATGAGATAAACAAACGACCTTTAAAAAACAATGTCCTTCTCTTCCGGGAGGGGTCAAGACATTTGGGAGTGTCACCCTTGGAGGTTCTACTGTACACGAGCTACTGGATAAAACAACACCTGTTTGGAGAGTCTTGAGCCAATAAGTGTAATTTATTGATAAGATGACCCTGTTGCAAACGAGGAGAGGGAATTATGGGTGAACAGAGGGTTAAACGGGTGGCGTGGCGAGATCGTGAATTCCAAAGTGGCAGTTCATCTATATTTCTTTGGCTTAATGGCTGGGCCTGCCCTGCAGCTGTCAAGTGCCAGAAGGGAATTAAAACCCATCGTCAATACTTGTTAATCTTTATGTTAGTGTTTGTGAACCGTGTTTGCCAAAGTTAGCATAAGAGCTTCGTGCTTACTTAAATGCAATTATTTACACATTTTAGCTCTCAATGTAAAAGAAGAAGACCTAAACCATGGATGTATCTGTCAAAAGTGACAGTTGGGGGACGTGTGATTTGATGAATTAAGGCTGCAGCAGATTTCTTGTTCAGACTGATTGCAAGGAACTGTCGGTACCTGTTGGGGCTCATTAAATTGGCACAGATTGAGGCCTCCGAGTCTTTCAGTGCTATAGTAGACTCCATCAGCCGTAGGGCAGCAACCACACCCCATCAAGTAAAAATATCAAGGCTTCTTAGCTTCACTGGAAAAATGCTGAGTGCGTAAAATTTGAACCAACTCCTTCCATTTGTTCACTAGCTCACAATAGTTAAACAAACACTGAGGATTTTACTGTGTTGGTTCGACCTTGTACATGAAAGCAAAGAATGCACCCCTTTTAATACACTATCATTTTGATTTAGATCTGTGTACTACTGTACATGTCATGTCTCAAGTGTATTTTGAGGAAAAGTAATTTTCTATAGCCTACTGTAGTAGGCCTATGAAAAGCCTCTCAGTATTAATGGGATTGGTGTTAGCAAAATTGAAAATAAGGTCCTAGCAGCACTGCAGCCGTGTTGAATTTATAGCAGTGTGAAAGTATAGCACTTAGTTTTCTGGGAATTTGTTCCAGATATGTGGTACAAAAAAGCTCAATGCTGCTTTCTTATGTTTAGTTCTGAATTCAGACAACTTAACTCATTCATTGCTTTAAGCCATCAGTTTTGGAAATCAATTATTTGACAGACACAGACCCGGTGTAAAGATCTAAAAACTGGAGTGATGCATGTGATCCACTTTTCGTATTAGTAAAGAGTCAAGGACTGAAACAATTGCTGTCATTTGGTCGACAACTGTAAATACATACACCTCTTAGTCCCCTTTCACCTTTGTGTCCTTTGACACAAAGTCACACACCTAATGAATCTTGTTTTGATAGACATCAACATACTCACTGTAAAGGCTGGGTTTACTTTTGCATAGCTATAGACTATACAGGATACACTGGTATAGTGAATAATGACTGAAACCGGCATGTGTTTGTACAGAGCAAATATACATACATACATACACTGTTCAAATCATGGCTGTTTGTTTTATGAAATTGCTATAGCAGACATATGACTCAAAGGCAAACGAAGATTTTGTCAAACAAATTGTCCACTGTTTTTACAATGATGATATTTTATGCATTCTACTACAGCTCAGCACTACTGCTCCTCTCCAGTATATGCAATTACTGGATAATGAACGTATTATAAAGTTAATCGCCGGATTAAGCCCTTCACCTTTTCTCTGGGGCAGAGGCAAAGACTGTACAGCTGTCACAGGATCACATCTTGATCTTAGAGCGATAACTGTCATGAATCCGAACGATAACTTCGAGTGACATTTCAGGCTTTCTTGTTAGCACCGGTCGAGGAATGTTCCCCTGTGAATTTTCCCTGGGAGAGGCAAGACGTGGAGGGGGTTTACTCCTCCATTGAAACTTGGCAGCGTGGAGTGCCGAAAAGTCAGAGACAGAGAGAGAGAGAGAGAGAGAGAGAGAGAGAGCAATTAAGAGAAAGTGAATGCAAGCTAACAGTCTTCTGGCACCCCAGATGGGTCTCATTTTTCATTGGCAATGAATGTTGCACATATGCAAGTTTCATTCAGTACACTATAGCCTACAATACATGCCTGATTTTATCTTTGCATGTACTCACAAGCATGCATTCTGTATGAGAACATGAACATACTGTATGCATGCATACATACATAAGCCCAATCTCTCTCACACATATAATACAGGCCCATTTATCACAAGGTTAGGAGAAGGTTAGGAACAGACCACAGTTAAATCACACACATTGCAGGATTCTGAATCTATTATACATGCTCATACTTGCACATTTTATTAATCATTATTATTGCAGACTATACAAGGCTGCCTCATGTAATCGATATGCAGATGTGACTTTTAGCGATATAAAAAGAGGAAATGTAACTTTTGCACAAAGTTTGCACAAGGTACCCAAACATTCCTGCTCCATAAACAGCATCTAATGTTATGTTGTTAAAAAACCCACAACAGAAGTAGATTAAATAGATGATAAGAACATGTTGATCTGCAGGGAGGGGTCTCCATGTCAAGAGGCGTTCCTCCATATAGTTGAATCATTCCACCCCACGGAACTCTTGATGAAAATGCCAAAAAATACAAAAAACAAACAAAAAAAACACTTGGAATTCCTATCATTAAGGTGTGGTGCATAATAATATAACCAGCATCAGCAAAACCCCTGCTTGTGAAGCACTGCTCCCAGCTACCACGGTGAACAGAAGTGTGAATGGGCCTATCACATTAGACCTGGTGTGACTTCAAAGAGACTGAAATGAACAGATGGTGACACACCTCTTGTACGGAGTGAAGGAGGAATACGCAGTATTCAACAACATACAGTACGAGCTGGGGTTTAAACACTGGCCATGTGGTGAGGAAAGACACAGCAATGCCTCTTTCACCTCAGGCGACTGAAGAAGTTTTGGCACGAGCCCACGATCCTACGGGCCTTCTACAGAGGCACAGAGTGACTGGTTGCATGTGGTATGGGAACTGTACAGACCTCGGCTGCAAAGCAATGCAAGGGGTCATATGGACAGCCCAGCTTGGGCCATACACATGTGTGTCATGTGGAGGTGAACTTACCTCCGTCCAGGACATATTCAACGGACACTTTGATGACTTTGTCAGTAAAGTTTGCAGGCTTATCAAAGACTCTAGAAATCTCTGACTGTTTAACCCATTCTAGGGCGGGAACCCCTTTTGGGGTCTTACCCCCTCAGGCCGGGAACCCATATTTGGGTTCTGTACAGTATGTACAGTATTAAAAATTTGCCTAAATGGGTTGCTGCCATCGTGCATCAAGTATAGCTCTGTAGCCTACAAGAACCTTTCGCAGAACACTGACAAAATAGCTTCTTCCCCATGAAAATCTTCTTCGTGAACAAGCAGACCCGCAATAATAATAAGCTCAGTGTATATTCTGTTGAACAATGGATCAAACGGTGGATCTCTATGGAAACCTATCATGCTAATATTATCTCTGCCAGGCTGGAACAAGTGGGCCAGGGATTATGATTATGATTCTCACAGTACGCTAAGGAACTTTCCTTTTTCTTTTCAAATCGTCCTCAACGGCTGTCACTTCTGCTTATGGGAGATAATAAGGTACACACAAAGTTGTGCTGGGGCAACAAATATGGATGAAAAGGAAGATTCCATGCAGGGACCCAGTTATTTATAGATTTAACTGTTTGCTTGAAAGTGGAGGATATTGTAGAATGTGTAGCCGTTCATTTATAGTGTACGCATGTCTAATTTGCCACACAGTAATGTGTAAGAGACAATCACTGCACAGCCATTTACAACATGGTAGAAATGTAGATCAAGCAAGTCGTTAACTTATGGCCATCATATGTGCCAGTTAGTTCACAGGGCAAGGCAGCACCCTCCAAGTACTTTGAGACCACTCCTCGTATGTGGTGCCAATTGGGGGCTAGCAGAGGCCTACCAGGGGTCTACCAGGGGCTAGTACCAGGTGCCTAACTGGCACGGGAGACAAAGTACAGTAGAATTTCCTACTTATACTCCCTGTTCACACTAAAAAGTGAGCAGGCAGGTCTTAGCCTGGATCCAGCCCAAAGACCCCGCCCACGCTCTGAGTGGACTGCGAAACTACAGTCTGATAATCAGGCTAGGCAGGTGTATTAGCAATTAGCTCAATGGTAAGAATGTCAGCAGAGGAAATGAAGAGGAAATGTATATACTAGTGCAGCATTAAACTAACACCAGGATTTTAGTGTGTGATATGTGTTCCTAATGTAATTATAAACCTAATAATTGAGCAATTAACAGCTCAGTAGACGAAACTGAGTATTATACATGTGTGAAAGACAATACTGTGCCATGCATATTATTTACTATTGTGTGTCACACTTACTACTGTGCCATTTTCCAGGCTTTGGCAACAGTCAGTAACAGTCAAATCATGGTGTATTGTAGCTTATATTGTAGTGTGTGTGTGTGTGTGTGTGTGTGTGTGTGTGTGTGTGTGTGTGTGTGTGTGTGTGTGTGTGTGTGTGTGTGTGTGTTTTGGGTGCATGCACGCGTGCATCTGTGCGTGCGTCCTTATGTGTGTGTTCTGTTAGAAGCAGACCTACAGTAGATGTTGGAAATAACAATCACACCCTGACTCACGGCGCCTGTGTGCACACATGTACAGTATGTGTGCATATTGTATGTTTGTGAGTACCTGTAGGCCTACATAATCATATGTGTTTATTATCAAAATGTTGTGCTTGTGTGTGTGTGTGTGTGTGTGTGTGTGTGTGTGTGTGTGTGTGTGTGTGTGTGTGTGCACGCACATGTGTGTGTGGGTGTGTGGGTGTGTGTGTGTGAGCATGTGCATGTGTTAAGCAGAACTAGATGTTGGAAGGACCAACCACACCCACACTTATGGCTGTGGGCATATAGCCTACAGTATGTGTGTATATGTATAGTATGTTTGTGAGCACCTGTACATACATACTGTGTTTATTATTTAATTGATGTGCAAATAACAATTTGACTCTGATCATCTCAAGATCATTATGAATGAGGCCCCAGCCCCCAGGGAGATGAGATTATCATACTCCATCTTTCCCTGCACCATACACACATTATCCAACTACAGCATGCCTCTCGTACATAATCAAACACATAAATATATAACTCTTAATTAATAATAATAATAATAATAATAGTAATAATATTAATAATAATAGCCTAATAATAAATTGTATTTATATATTATATACAGTATATATAAAAGGTGCAGGGCATCAGGGCCCGTTCTAGGCATAGGCGAACTAGGCGGTCGCCTAGGGCCTCAACCACTGAGGGGGCCTCGTCACAGGGAGAAGATTTTTTTTTTCATGTATCCCTTACATGGGCTACTGGCCACATGTGGCCCCCACCTAGCTTCTTAATTTTGATCTCAAAGTGCACCAGATTGAAGCATTTTCATGGCAAATTTACAATTTTTATCCGGCGTGGCAAAGCAGGAGGGGGGGGGGCTCTGTATAATATGTTGCCTAGGGCCTCAAAAGGCCTAGAACCGGCACTACCGTAGGACCACTACCAGTTGACCTGTAGTAAGTCTCATGGTCGGGGGGGTAGGACCAAGGGATTTGTGATTTGTTTATAAACATTTTGGTATTTGTTTATAAACATTTGTGATTTGTTTATAAACATTTGTGATTTGTTTATAAACATTTGTGATTTGTTTATAAACATTTTGGGATTTGTTTATAAACATTTGGGATTTGTTTACAAACATTTGGCATTTGTTTATAAACATTTGGGATTTGTAAGTCTCATGGGGGGGGTAGGACCACTACCAGTT
Source organism: Protomyctophum bolini (assembly GCF_963924005.1). Taxonomy (NCBI): domain Eukaryota; kingdom Metazoa; phylum Chordata; class Actinopteri; order Myctophiformes; family Myctophidae; genus Protomyctophum; species Protomyctophum bolini. Next base: position 36,642,233 of record NC_137866.1, on the reverse strand, counting down.
GACCTGCAGTAAGTCTCATGGTCGGGGGGGTAGGACCAAGTCTCATGGGTTTTGGGATTTGTTTATAAACATTTTGGTATTTGTTTATAAACATTTGGGATTTGTTTATAAACATTTGTGATTTGTTTATAAACATTTTGGGATTTGTTTATAAACATTTGGGATTTGTTTACAAACATTTGGGATTTGTTTATAAACATTTGGGATTTGTAAGTCTCATGGGGGGGGTAGGACCACTACTACTGGCCACATGAGGCCCCCACCTAGCTTCTTAATTTTTATCTCAAAGTGCACCAGATTGAAGCATTTTCATGGCAAATTTACAATTTTTATCCGGCGTGGCAAAGCAGGAGGGGGGGGGCTCTGTATAATATGTTGCCTAGGGCCTCAAAAGGCCTAGAACCGGCACTGCAGGGCATTATTCAAGGTGCAGGACGTTATTCAAGGTGCCACATTATTCAAAGTGCCACATTGTTCAAGGTGCGTATAGACCGTGGGTAGTTCAAGAAGAGCTAAAGTCCAGGTCAACTATATCCCTGGTATAATCCACAGTAGGTTCAGGAAGAGCAAAAATAAGGTCTAAGAAGGCCAGCCTAGCGGCATCGCCCGTCATCAGGCCGCAGAGCAAGACTCATGCCTTTCTCGCCTTGCTCAGCGTCCTGATGGTAGACTCATGCCATGCTTCAGCAATCTGACGGCCGTTGAGTGGAAGTAGTCCTGTCTTACTGGTACAGGACTGGTACAGGACTAAAACAACAGACTTATAACATTAGGTTCTATCAAAGTTCAACATTGCTTTAAGTCATGAAAGGGTTTCGCATAAATATGTGTATGTATAAATCATGGGCCCCCGGCGGGGGCCCCCTGCCCGTATGTTGATAACAAGGAGACCTGTCAACCTACAGTATATGTGCTGTCACTGTTCAACTTACAGTACAGTACCTCTCAGAGAGCATGTGTCATCATGCCTGGCAACTGCACCGTTATATAATAGTGTGTTTTTTTGTGCAGAAACATAATTGCCTTCCTTGATGAGCATCAACGACCATCATCACCTGGGCACAGTCACAGACACACACAGCTCCCCTCTACAGTGCTCTACTACTGAAAGTGACTATCATTTCTCTCCAAAAGCACTTGAATATGATGGAATATGACTAAAGCTCACATTTCACATAACACACTAGCCCCCCTTAAAAAACAAAAACGTATTTTTTTAATCGATTTCTTTATTTTAATGAATCGATTCATATCGTCGGGATTAATATCGATATATATCGATATACGATATATCGTTACATGCCTACTTACGATTAATTGATACATTGTTATACTATTTGTTTTCATGAATTATCTTGACTAATCTATATTATTATTATTGTTGTTGTTATGCTCAAGCAATAACCTGGATGACATTTGACTCTGGCAGCATGAAAATATTGGTCTGCTTGTTCACATTCACACATGCACATTCAATAGTTTTAAAAAGAGGATCCATGAGCTCTAGTGACTTTCTCCAGGTTTGTCTCATGTTACCCAGACTAGAGAGTGTGTTGACATACTCTCAGGGTTCAATTTGTAAAAAATAAATAAATAATAATAATAACCATTAAGATGTCTGAGGGCGAGAAGCGACCTCGCCCTTTAGGGCCCTTTAGGGAGTGTGCATGAGTCCACCTGAGTGACAGCAGACTGCTGGGCGAGCGCAGGCGCTTTGGCATGGGGGGGGGGGGGGGGTCAGATCAACATATGGAATGAATTCTGTACTGGCCATATACTGTATGGAGTGGGTCTTGAGTGTACAGGGTTTGATGAGGACAGATCAACATAATGGAGATCTAAGGGTGGCAGTGTCTTGAGTGTACAGGGTTTGATGAGGACAGATCAACATAATGGAGATCTAAGGGTGGCAGTGTCTTGAGTGTACAGGGTTTGATGAGGACAGATCAACATAATGGAGATCTAAGGGTGGCAGTGTCTTGAGTGTACAGGGTTTGATGAGGGCCCAGGTAGGGCCGTCTTCTGTGTATGTCCGAGGCTGGGTGACCCGGATGAAACTGACTGAGTTTAAATTCTCTGGCACCGTCTGGTAGTACTAGATTGAACCACTAGGCAATAAGAGTGTTTTAACCACTTATGCCCATGACACATTGTGATTTGTGAGGCTCCATTTTGTAGATCAGCTATTTGCTCTATTTTGAACATCATTTTAAGAAATGAGAAAGAAAAATCACTGCAGATTGCAGACTGCCACCTTAATTTTTAGACAAAGTTATTTGTTCTCTCTCATCGATACATACTCACATTGTCACATTATTGTTATGTTTTAGTCTCCAAAGCTTTGCAAAACCAATGTAGGCTATGTGTTACAAATTGTCAGGTCTCTTTAAGGTAAGACAACTAAAAAGATCCTGGCTAGACCAACAATAGTGTAGTAGAGATTTACATGTGTAGGTTTTTAACATACTGCCGCCACACCCATTTAAAATTTTGGCAGTTACAGTGCATGAATAGTATGTGTGTGCACTGTGCATGTGTGTACCGAGTTGCACTATCTACATGAGAAACACTTACACTGCTGAATGTATGCCTATAGTCTACTGTCTGAATAGATGTTCTGCTAATTGCAGAAATTCCATACATGCATGATAACATCCTAGTCCAACCAAACCGGCTTGATGTGGCCACACCAAACTGTACACTGTACCTTTATATGTCAACCTTTAGTTTATGAGTTGTCATCACTTTCCATTGATTTATGGCCACTCTTGTTTTCTTGCATTTCCACACTATGCACCCTATAGCTCCCACCCTAATGTACCTCCTGCAGCCTTGCGTTAGTTGATCTTTTCTTTGGCTGTCACAGAGCTATAACGTTGATCAAAGTATCAGAGCTAAATTCCAAGCTGTTCAGAGTTGTTAGACATCCCAAAAATGTAAAGAGACATCCCAAAAATGTCAACGATATTGAAAGTGTCATGTAAGGGGAAGAGTTACAAGGACTTTGACAGATCTATTGGGGGTGCAATTTCCGATGGATCCATTTGTACACCTGTTAAACGATGATTCTATGTTACCTCTTACGTTACGGCAAAGACACGCAAGGTCTGGTTGGCTGGGCTTACGGCAGCCAAAAAGATCATAGCCCAACGCTGGAATCCCCCACATGATATTTCAAAAACACATTGGCTGCGAAGCTTTCTGGACATTGCTTATCTGGAACTGTCATCGGCAAGGATTATTCAGGCCCAAGAGGTCACAATTTCAATGTGGACAGACCTAATATCAGACCTGAAAGACTTACTGACCCGGTGATATTGTAATTGAGGTGTTGTGGGTTGATTGTTCTGTGAATAGGATGGGGAGGGGGAGGGAGGGGTTTCTGTGTGTGTGTGTGTGTGTGTGTGTGTGTGTGTGTGTGTGTGTGTGTACGTACGTGGGTGCACACGAGTATGCATGTGAGAGTGAATGTTTTGAGTTCAATTTTGTACACTGTATGACTATGCTATGTTTTTGTTCAGAAAACTAATAAAAATGTAATGAGAAAAAAAAAAGAAAGTGTCATGTAATAGTTTTGACAGTGGCATGCCAATATTTTGCACACAACTTCATATAAAGTGTTACATCACCATGAGTGTGGCCATGTGTGAGGCAAAGTTGACAGCAGTGAGGTGGTTGTCTCAGACCACACACTGAATAGAATTCATTCAGGAACGAGAGAACACTCAAGTCAAAGTATATAGAGCGTTGCAGTCCCGCCCCCGACGACAGGCCCAGGAAATTATTCCCCGTGCATTCTCTTTCTCCCCATAGACATTTCAAAAAGTATTAATTTCAAGATTTGTAAGATCAATTGTAAGAATCAATTGTAAGAATGGCCGTGTTAGTGGTTGGAGAAAGTAGAAACAGTACAGAGGCATTGGTAAAGGTTAACCAATGGTACAGTATGTTTATTCACCAAACGAGCACATACCAACTGGCATAAATACAGGAAGCTCTCTACTCAACAAAAAAAAAATCACACCTGTGTGAACCAAGTGGTGCAACTCCCCTCTCTCTCTCTCTCTCTCTCAGAGACACAGCACTACCCCTCTCTCTGTTTCTGGCGCCCCCTACTGCTATGAATCGAGGCTTACAGATCTTATTATTTCCTGGGTCTGGCGTTGTCATGAAAGGGGGGCGGGACTGCGTCGCTTTATGTCAGTCAGCCTACTGTACATTAAGTTTCAACCTGGTATCCCTATTTAGATTATTTTTTCAACCCATTTAAAAAATGTCTTTGTGTTATTTATTTTAAACAAATTTTAATTATTTTCTAAAATAGTGGAAAATTGCAGCCTTGAGTTTGAGTCTCCCCTTCAACAAATCTCACGGATGCAAACCTTCTGCCTTTGTTGTGCTCCTGCTTCTGCAACTTCAGCTTGTTGCTGCTTTTGGCAAAGACTTCACAGTAGATATAGTGCAAGTGTGATACTAGGCTGGGCTCAAAAGCATAACAGGAGTATACTCATTCCTGTAAGGCATAATCAGTAGGGAGGCATGTTCCCATATACTGGCTTATGTGCAACCCAAAATGACGCCTGCATGGCCTCTGCAATAAAAGAGCAATTATCCTTGAAAACAGGCAATCATGAGGCAATTATTTATTCGTATAAAAAGAGAAACCGCCTGGCTAACAAGATTCCCAACTGTGTCAAAGTAGTGGTAGACTGTTATTTAGCTTTTGTAATTTATGAGATTTTTTTTTTAAATATATGATTTCATCATACTATAGTTCACTCAATGGCTGGGTTTCCCAAACAACACTTCTTACACCATGGTGTAAGAAGTGGTTCTGCACATGCTCAGTTGCTCATCTAGCCTGTGAACATAGACATTTCGTGCATAGATGTGTCACGCAATGGTAGACCTCAGGCCTGGTATAGGCCTCAGGCTTGAGGCCTGGTATGGTAGGCCTCAGGTCTACCATTCTGAAATTAAATTTAATAATATTTGGACTGCTGGACAGCTATTTACTCTTATAAAGAATATAAATAAACATAAATATAATAAATATTATTTAAAAGTAAAGAGAGCCTACTGTCAGCTGTCCAGCAGTCCAAATATTATTATATTAAATTTCAAAATGGTAGACCTGAGGCCTGAAGCCTACCATACCAGGCCTCAAGCCTGAGGCTTGAGGCCTGAGGCCTACATGGCACATCTATGCACAAAATGTCTATGTTCACAGGCTTCTGTGTGCGGCTTAGAGGAGAAACTGAGCATCTGCGGCACTACAAGTCTTACACAACATGCGTTCGAGAAACCCAGCCAATATGACTGCACCATACCATCAAGCCATCAGACCTTAAATTGCTTCAAAAGAAGTTGGCATAAGCAAATCATTGGGCATAATGCATCTTCTTGAGGACCGCAGGTTTAAATGTCACGTTACACGTTTGTTCACACACTTATGCTATCCTGCGCATCTTTGACTATTCAAAAGAGCCCTATCTGTGCATGTTCAGTCTTGATGCTGACCTTAAAATTAGGTAAGGTTTCGATCACAGCTACAATTGTGGTGTTCATTCAGACTCCCTTACGTAAAAGATATCATTAAGTAGTAATTTAAGCAAGCGTGAAAACAAGTTATGGTGTGTTGTGAGATAAAAGTGTGCATTCCATATACTGTATGTAGATCATGTTGACATTTTCGTAAATGTGGTCACACCAAACTGTACATCCTTCAAAGTTCATTTGAATACTTTTGTGTTTATCTTGCACTTATCTTGCACATGTTCAGTCTTGATGCTGACCTTAACATCAAGAAAGGTTTCGGTCATTATAGTACAGCTACAATTGTGGGATTAATCTAGACGCGATTGTGCAACAGATGCTTTCATAAATCATTTAGTCCCGTTGGAAAACAAGTTGTGGTGTGTAACGAGTGTGCATTCCACATAAGCACAGACTGCTGTAGTGTGGCCACACCAAATGGTACAGATCTTTCGAATGTCAACCTTTTGCTTTACAAGTTCATTTGAATACTTTTGTGTTTATCTTGCACTTCTTCGAATATTAATTAACTATAAGAGCCCTACCTAACTGTGCATGTTAAGTATTGATGCTGTCTTGATGCTGACCTTAACATCAAGAAAGGTTTCGGTCATTATAGTACAGTGGGATTAATCCAGAAGCGCTCACGCAACAGATAATTTATTCCCGTTGGAAAATAAATTGTGGTGTGTAACGAGTGTGCATTCCACTACAAGCAGACTGCCATAGTGTGGCCACACCAAACGGTTCGTCCTTCAAATGACAACGCTTGCTTTAGGACATTCACATTTATGTCAACACTTTTCATACTATATATATATATCTCATTAGCATTTTGTTGATTGATTTATGACAGCTCTTGTGTCTACACTCTACCTGCCGTGACTGCCCCCCAGGCCACTAACCTGGCCCTACTATACCAGAAAAATATGTTAACTCCCGCAGGCCGTGATACACCTCGAACCTCTCCCCATTCCTCTCTTTAGCTCAGCCCTCCCCCTATTGATCATCATACAGTACACGTCTAGTTGATTACTTCTATTGGTAGCTTCAGTCCCCCATAAAGAGATGGCTGTAACCATACCATTTGTTGATTTGTAGCATGTTCCATTTACAGTAGCTATGGTGTATTTTGTGCTATGTTATAGTTGGAAATTGTATGAATGCATTGATTTGATTATTGTCTTTGTCTCTGCTAACCCCCCCCCCCCCCCCTCAGTTTGCACACACATTTGCACTAAACAGACCTAACACTACAGAAGTAAGCTCTCGAGCTTTATTGTGTTTTGTCCCTTTGCTTGCTACCATGTACAGATATGTACATACATAAATGCATTTTTTTAATCCATCATTGTTCAAATGTGGTTAGCTTACATAACGCACACCTGTCATCATCATCACCAGCAGTGGAGGGCTAAAGTGGCACAGCTTAACACCCCGTGACTGTGTTTCCAGTGTAGGGCCCCAGTATAAACAGCACCCTCCCTAGCTGCAGGCAGCTGCTGGTTTCTCTGTTAGTATCCACATTGTACACCCTGCTGTCTCATTGCTTTTTAGTCAGGATGCTCTCTACCTTTACAGTATGTCTTCTCAGACTAACCTACAACTTTTCAGTGCAGTGGTTGGCTGACACCAGGAAATGTCCACGCTGCACTTCTGGAGGCTCCGAGATGCATATTTAAACATATTATTTTAGAAAACTTGTAATACAAAAAATCTTAGTTTTAATATAAGTAATCAACTGGAGAAGTTACATTGTGATAGCTATTAGTTAACTTTTTTCCCCTATTCACCTACCATGTCTCACCTTAATGACACACCTATATTTACAAGCATACAGGTTCCAACAGCACCTACTGTACTGTACGGCCACCCCAAACCCCCCCAGAGCCAAGATCATTTTTCTTCAAGTTCAACCATCCTTATTTCAGGTTAGGTGAGGGTGCGTTGTCTGAGCCTGCCACTGACAGTACCACTACCAAGCCTTACCCATAGGCGCCCGTCAGTAAAATGCCCATCAGGCAGTGGTGGAAGAGTGAAAGGCACTTTAATTAAAATCAACAATGAACGCTCTGCGCTATAGTGTGTTTTTCTCCTCCCCCTATGGAGCCCCGGCCCCAATCGCTCGAGGCCCTTCAGTTTGTTATATAATCTCCTTCGCTGAGAAGTTGCTGACACTGCAGGTACGAGTGATTGATCATGTTCAAGCTTGGGTTCAAGTGGAGCACAATCATAGATTGTAAATGCCATTCCAATGCAGAGAATAGTGGAATTATGTGGAGCAAATCTCCAGCAGTGTGCTGCATAAAAGTTAAAGAAAGAAAGAAAGAAAGAAAGAAAGAATACGACACAAAATATGTGCAAAGCTGCAGTATGTGCAATATTAGGGTTATTGCTGCCAGCAGTGGCAGTTGTAAACATACAATACTAGGGTAAGGGCTAGTGTTCTTACAATAGTGTACTTGAGCCCTAAATACAGTATACTCAATTAAGCCCTATACTTTGTTATACAAGGAATAGTGAAAATATCTGTTCTACAACGTGTACTAATAAAACTAGAATTGCCCAGTGACATAATAATCTTGCCCCTCAGTCAGTAGCACAAGCAACTATTTTAGAACCATTATGCAAATTACTACGTAAACACACGCACACTGATTGTAATGCGACGTGCAAGCACAGGTTTCTGCTGTGAATCTCTCTTGATCTCAGGTTTTGCACAGCAATGCACAGCTGGGTGGAGGTGTCATACATCTATGATTCAACAAACCTCTGTCACAATAAAGGATACAATAAATGATTTATTGTGTAGTGAAACTACATATTCCCTACTCTTGTGTGGTTAAATAAATCTGTTCTTTAATGGTGTACTTGTGTAAATATTGCATTGTATCGAGGAAGACCAATTGACTAGCTGAGTTATGTTGCATTGGCATGTATTTAGTCTATTTTATGTAAAAGACATTTTTAACTATTGCAACCTCTGGCTTCTTCCCTCATGCTCTTATCGAGCTCACAAAGCCTTGGTTAGTCAGACCTCTCAAATGGCATGATGCAACAACTGCTTTGATCATTAACAGATAATTAGGCATCTCTGGGCATGTCTTCACAATGATAATGAAAGAGAAGGAGGCGAGGCTGGTCAAAGGGGGTTCAAGTACAGTAGAAATAGTAAAATACAAAAAAGTATGGCCAAACGTTATATTGTTTAGTTAACTACACAAAAATGCCAAAAGAAAGGTTAACTTCTTGAATCATTACTGTAGGCTACTATTAGTAACTGTTGTCCAATATGGATGTGAATGCTTCCACACAGGTGTACTGTACAGTGTACAGTATGATGTATATTTCTTTCTATGGCATAATTGGGCCAAGTTAGTTGACTTAATTGACTTTGGATCAAAATGGCATGAGAAAAGTCACGTCAGTCACAAAGACTACAGAACTCACAGTGACAAGTGACACCTGCACACATTCAATGGCCATGTTGCTCATCCATTAGTAGTGTTATGTAAGGAAAAACAACTCTTCCTCATTGAGAATCTCAATGACATGATCAGACTGGGTGAGTCAATCGATAGAGAGGAATGTTATACTAGGGACATGCACGCACGCACATGCGCGCACGCCGCACACGCTCGCACGCACGTCGCACACACACATCATCCTTCATCATATTCTAAGGATGTTTGATATACAGGTACACCTTAATAGAACATGCCTTGACCCCAGCAGTGAGGATTCCAGTGTTTCTGGTATGCTGTAATTTCCCTGGCATGGTTTGGGTCCACTACTTGTCTTCTCAGAGGGAAGAGTCACTGCAAATAAATACAAAGTTTTTATGATGCAACACTTCTACCCTGAAAGAGTGGTCTCCACAGATATTTTGAAGCTGTTCTGGTGGCTCAAGGTGGGCTTCCTTCCTTCCTTCCTTCCTTCCTTATTAGACAAGTTCAGTATTTTACCTTCCCATTTTATCATATAGAAAAATAACTTATTTTCACAAGTCAATTGCCTGTTTGACAATATTAAGGATGAGTACTCCCTCTGCAGGGTAAACATGGGAACAGTGGCATACATGTCAATACTGAGATGCATTATAAAGTGATGCTGCCACCTGCTGGAAAATGCTTCACATAACAAGTTATATGAAATGATCAGTACTCGGCAGTGGATATTTCAGGGTGTTACATGTTGCAATGTTATGGGTGCAATGTTAATTTAACAGGTACCCTCTGCATCACTTCACTCTCTAACTTAAACAAACTCAAACTTTTGATCAGTTTGGACCGTTTACAGTTTGTAGCTGAAAACCCCCAGAAATAACATTTTATCTGTCCTCTGTCTATATTGTATGCTCAAATTTGTCAATTATGTAGATGACTGTTGAAATATTTGCTAATTTCTTTTTCCTTTCAGGCTTTTCACAGGGTGGGTTGGGAGGGATTATTTATTATTTACAATTTGTTGTTAATTTAAAAAAAATCTAGTTTGATGTTGTATTTAATTGTTATCATTATTATTATTATTACTATATTTGTCCCTTTTTGGTGGTTGGTGCTGGGGTCTGGGGGTAGGTTTTTAAAAATGAGGCAAGTGGGCAAGCCAGTTACTGTAGTTGGCAAAGAATCTGAATTAAGTTTTATGTGCATTTTTTTGTATGCCTGTACCTGTCCCTTTCATCTTAAAATGAAATAGAAATGTATTAAAACATAATATGTAGATGACTGACATCATCAATATACATTTATGATGGCTTCCCTGACCACAGCTGTCTACCAGGGTGTTCGAAGGTCATCGCCCACCGTCTGCTAAATGCCTAAATTGTAAATTGAGGCACCCAAGACCTTCTGACCACAGCTCACAGCCACAGCTGACAGCTTCAGCAATGTCTCCAACCTCACAGGGATGCCAGAGAAGTCCCGCCGGAGAGGGAGTTGAATTCCTTCTGGACAGATAGGTCTCCTCCAAACGTTCTCAGTTCACCCGCACTACCCGCTTGTTTGCGAGATGTTTCCCTGCCATCTGAACCAACTCACCACCAGAAGGTGATCAGTTGACACCGACATGTCAGCCCCTCTCTTCACCCGAGTGTCCAGAACATACAGCCTCACATCAGCTGATAGATTTCAAACGACCTACTGTGGTTCTGGTACAAAGAAGCATACTTGTGAGCATCTTATGTTTAAACACTAACCTAACTTACCGGTATCTAACTAGAAAAATATAAGAATAAGAACAACAACTTACCAAACTGTCACGGTTTGCAGGTGTTGTAGGACCCAAATGCAGGAAGTCAGACAAACAAAGGAGATGATAATCAAAAACTACATTCACTAATACAAAGTAACAATGAAACAATTTAAAACGCTCTAGTAAAAATGCAAACGGAACAAATCACTGGAAAATGTAACAGAGAACCATGACTACACTTATGAACCAGCACGAACACAGAAACACACAGTCTGGTCTCAGGAGCTTATCACCCAACCAGGCTCAGCTGGTCCTCACAGGTGACTGCACTATGGGCAATCAGAATCTTGGACTCAGGTAGAAGCATAGAAGAAGGGAGAGAGAGTAGGAGACTGGCTGAGGGGGACTGGGGAATAAAGAGCTGCATGGCAAGCGTATAGGGGCAGAAGCACACTTTCCACCATACCACCATATTCAATTGTTTATAGGATCAATATAAGTAAATTGATATATGATAACCCTTCCACAATAGCAGCTTTCATATTTTCTATTTTTTGCATATTTTCCTATATATGTTTTGTGTGGGCCCCAGGAAGACTATAGCGACCGCAGCAGTGGAAGCAAATGTGGATCCGAATAAAGAATAAAGATAGTGTAATGTGAAAGCAGATAGGCCTACCTTATATTTAGAGCTTAAATAGAACAAATAAAGATATAGGCCTACAGTACTATAGGCCTATATTTATTCTAAACCTCTTTTCTATAATCCCTTTGCTCTCACACTATCCTCTGTCTTCTCATGGAATACAAAAACGATGGTGCGTGCACAAAATAAAATAATTTCACTGACTGCTTTACACCTGTAAGACTGTGATGTGACAAATGAAAACTGATTCTGTCAAAGTCAAAGTATCATGTGGAAATTAACTGCATGTAATACTGACATATTACACACGGAGGAGCTCCAACACAAGCCTTATATGGTGTCCATTAACTTTATATTTCATACAGCCTGCTAACCATTTCAAGTTATTGGCCAATACCGTAGCCTTTGTTTTCAATCCCAACATTTTTATTGAGTCCATAATTATGTTTCATAATCTCATGAGGTTGGGGTGGTTTGAGGGGGTAAGGCTTGAGGTGTGCACTCCGCATGTGGCACCTAATTATACGAATGAAAGCCCAATTTAACCTCAACTCACATTAGCCTACACAGCCTATAGTAAATCCTATAGTAAATTCACACTTCGAAATCAGAGTCTGGGGTTTAAAAACTGTTCCAACACTAACAAGCTACTAAGCTATAGTAACATGATCAAGCAAGATATTTGGTTGAACAAATAAAGCTCTGTTGCTTTTGTTCCTCACAAGTTCAACACATTACATTAGTGATCTTAACCTCAGTGTTTTGGGGGAGGACATGATCTGAAAAGTCAGGGGAAACCTTGCAAAATGCCTACAGTAAATTGCTTCATTGCAGGGTTTATGGGATATCCCACATTCCAAAGTGAATGAAAGTGATATGTGAAACTAAGGCAAACCGGCCAGCACTAACATATACAGTACTGTACAGTATAAGCCCTGGGCTAACAGGCCTGTTAATAAGGCTATACAAATGTGAAATGGCTTGCCTTTTGCAGTCAAGGAACAGGGGCGCTTGTTATAAAGCTTCTTCTAAAGCAATTTCTCGTTCTTGATAAACAACTGTAAATGCTAGCAGTCATTTTAATTGCATGCTGCGTTCATTTGATAGCACATAGTATAAATAAATATAAGGATTAGATGTATTTTATTCCGGTTTCTCTCATATGTTCATTAATTCATTAATTGAGCAGTTGAGACGAATAACAGTCCAAGTCCACACTCATTATCCATAATGTATAAATGATGTATATGGGGTCAACACAGCTAGGCCTTTTCGGGGAGGAGTCAGAATAAATTAGGGACTTAGACTGCTTATTCGTCTCAACTGCTTCATTCATTCATTCATTCAAAACCTTAAACCATAATTTGCTAATTCATTTATTCATACTTTCATTTGAATGAAGGATAAATTAATCACAACGTGGAGATTTCAGTAAACACTGTTTTATTTGGTTTGGTAGCAAAAACAGCACCTCAGGACAACAGTATTGTGTGGGCAGTCTCCTAAGGGGTCGACCGTTGACAGTTACAGGACACACACATAGGGGTGACATGCACTACCTACTGTAGCAGACATTTTTAAGACATTTGGTTGACCAAAAACACCTCCGCACTGTTTAAGTACATTCACAATACTACTTTACCCATTTCATGCAACCTGTATTTATTTATTCTTTAAGGGAATAGCCCTTGTAGTGTGGAATAGTAAAGTTGCATAGATTGGAGGGAATGTGTTGTATGTTGCTTTTTGTTTTGTTTTTGTTTTTCAACTATTACATAGTTGCAATTTGCCCATCGATCCTTTTTCTCTTTTTTTGTTGCTTGTGAGACAAAAACTTCAAACAACTGTTTTAGTAAAAACAAACATTCATCTTCAAGACATACAAAATGTGACTGACAAAAATAGATTCTTTGGTCCCTTTCAGATCTTTTTTTCTTTTCGGGTCAGGACTATTGCTTCTTTTAGCGGACACATGGAAGGCCTATGGTACTGTAGAAGGAATGGCGAGGAATTGCTTCAGACTGGGTTGTTAGACAGCGGTTTAGTCTCTCGAGACAGACGTGTTAGGCTCCCACAATTCTCAAATGCTTCCGCCTGACAGTCTGTACTTCATTTTCGTGAACACCGCATTGTGATAGGTCGAATAATACCCTTCCAGTCTGAAGAGCAGATTCCTGTACTTTTACCAGGCGGAATTGCACACTCTGTAGCATTCAAAGATTGTGGAAGAGAGAGTCATGGCTTGAGAGACTAACGGTTTGGGGGAAGTGAGCTGTGAGTATAAAACTACTAAGACTAACAGGAGAAGATCCTAGCAGGCCGCGACGGACGCTTTCAGCTGAACTGCTCAATCCTCCACCACCTCAGAGGACTCCGACACCACTTTGCCGTCCTTGGTCTCGATCATCTTGATGACGACACTCTTCTTGTTCTGGACAACGCTGCTCCCGCTCCCGCTGCCGCCGTAGCCGCCGCTGCTGCCGGAGCTGAAGCCGTAGCCGCCGCTGCTGCTTCCGTAGCCGCCGCTGCTGCTTCCGTAGCCGGCATTGCTGCCGTAGCCACCACTGCTGTAACCGCCGCCGTAACTGCTGTAGTTGCCGCTAGAGTAGCTGCTCTTCAGCTGACTGTCCATGCCACCACCGTAACCGCCGCCGTAGCTCGCTGTTGAGAGGGGACGAGGACAAGAATGAAAATGGGCAATTGAAGAAATCTATCAAATCATTGACCATCTAGAGATGTTTTACACTTTTCATTTGTACATACTTTTTAAATGTGTAGCCTTATGTTTTTATCTTCATATTGTAGGCTACATCCTTTAATACTGTACGAGGAGAGTCATGCAAATGTTTGCCAGAGATGGAATTTTTATGTTTGTTTGCGAATGAAGGGATTGCTTTTAAAGCCTATAGGAAAACGAATACAACACCAGGGTATAATCATGGGAAACAATAATAACCTAGCTGCAGTTATTACAAGGAAATAACGGCAAACTCGAAACTCACAGCTCTGTTGGGAAATGTTGATTGACTGGATGCCAGTGGACAGCCTGTCCTCCTCTCCCTCCAGCAATTTCCTGTAGGTGGCGATCTCGATGTCCAGGGCCAGCTTGACGTTCATCAGGTCCTGGTACTCTCTGATCTGGCGGGCCATGTCCTGCTTGGCTCTCTGCAGAGCGTCCTCCAGGTCCTTGATGCGTTCCTTAGCGTCCCTCACGGCCATCTCTCCCCGCTCCTCAGCCTCTGCAATCTGGGCCTCCAGGTTGGCCCGCTGATGGAAGACAAAGAACAGAAGACATTAACCACTTGTATGGTTGAGTGAAGTCCCTCAGGGCTCTGTGCTGGTGTGTTGTTGTTGTTGTTTTCTGTGGAAGCTTTCGCCACAATACTATACTACAAATATGTCAATGGTGAGAATTCAAAAAGTTCAGAAAATAAATTGTGTTATTCTCAGTTAAAACTGGCGAAGCTAAAATGTTAAAAACAAATGGTTTTGATTTCAGTTAAAGTGTTTTACTGCGCCATTCCTGGTCACATGACAGTAAGAACAAAAATGGTGGAACAATATCTTTATGATTATCAAAGACTAATGTCGTATGGCAATTAAAATGACTAAATTAAGTTGCAATGGTCCAAAATATGAAAACAATGATGGCAAACTACAGAAGTCTACTCTGAGCTACATAATGTTTTACCTGTCCCTTGACGCCATCGATCTCTGCTGTCAGTCTCTGGATCATGCGGTTCAGGTCTGAGATCTCTGTCTTAGTGTTCCTCAGGTCATCTCCGTATCTGCTGGCAGATGTCTGCATCTCCTCGTACTAAACAGACATCAGAAAAACAACCAATCAGTATTGATAATGCGCAGAGAAATGTTAACATTGTGATTTCAAATGTCATTGTTAGGTGCCAATGTAAGAGATTCAATTTGCGTTATAGCGCTGCTATACTTTTTGGGCGGATCTACAAGCTCACAGCACTCAGCGTGTGAGTGCATCGGAATTGGACCTCACCTTGGACTTATACCACGTCTCGGCCTCTTGGCGACTGCGGTTGGCTACGGCCTCGTACTGCGCGCGCACTTCGGCCACAATGGCGTCCATGTCCAAGGTGCGGCTGTTGTCCATCTCCACGACGACTGAGGTGTCCTTGATCTGTGCCTGTAGTTCACGCAGTTCCTGGAGGAAGAACCATGACAGACATGGGATTAAAACACCAGGCAGAAACAAATTCTGAGGCTGTTTAAAGCTGCAGTCCACAACTTCCGTGTCCTACCCGCGATATGAACCCAGGTCGCTCGTGCAAGACGAGTGCAGAACGTTTTACTGTAATGCAATACCTCTAGTCAACCACTAGTGGTCCTACCTGTAAACAGCATCTACATGTCTCAATAGAAGAGCAGGGAGACCACCTCTAACCACTGCAGTTATGTTGTTCTTATTTATAGTGTATTAACAACATACTCTACCATACATGATACAGATTTATTTAAATGAAGTATTGTATTCACTACAAGTTATGGATTGAAGCTTTTTATATATTTAAAAAAAGTCATTTCCAAGGATCAACATGGTCCTTCAACATTGTATAAATTAAAATCCTCAATCCTCTCAATTCAACCCAAGTTAATTCAACCATCTCCTTCAGTTCCAGAGGTAGGGCAAACATCTCGTCAAGATGCTAAACAGATGTGTAAAAACCCATGAATGCAGTAAAGTAACAACCCACACCAAAATGGCATCATATCATAGGGACCATGCCATAACTCAACAAAGACAGCTCGCTAATTAAACCCGGAATAATGTTGATGAAAGCAACCCAGAATTCATCTGTTTGCAATCAAAATAAGCCATGCTTGGTACACGGAATTGCTACCATTTCTACTCTGTAACCTTTATTGATTCAATCAAGGATGGTTTTCTATTTTATAATTTCTTCTCTTTGCTTCTTTTGATTTTATTCTAGTGAGTCTGTGAGTAGTGAGTGCAACCATAAGGCCCAAAACAGCTGGTGCTTGTGAGGCCCTAGGGTTTGTCTGAGCCAATCAGGATGCAGTGGGTGAGTGACGTCAGGCAGTGAATCATTGCTTACCTCCTCATAGATCTGTCTGAGGAAGTTGATCTCATCTGTCAGGCTCTCCAGTTTGGCCTCCAGCTCGACCTTATTCATGTAGGCTTCATCCACGTCCTGAAACATACGGAATCGTCAAATCGTTAGGGACAACCGAGCACAGAGAACAAATATGTTCAGTTTAAAATTTTGAATCTCGATACTGACCTTCTTGATGAGCACAAAGTCGTTCTCGCACTCTGTACGCCTGTTGATTTCATCCTCGTACCTGAGTGCAAACATTAGAGATTGTCATTAGTATAACATTTTAAACTAAATCACAATTTGACACGTACGATTCTATCAAGTCATGTTCATAATCGTCGCTGTTGGGCAGAAACATTGTCTCCATACTTCAAAAAGTTGCATAAATCATCACAATGGGGTGTGTTGTGGTGGGCTTGTGCTGTATCTTTACTACTTTTCAATTCGTTTGAAAAAAGATTGTTGAACATTCTGAAAACCTGCATGCCCAAAATGAGAATGCCAGTTTAAAGGTACTGTCTGTACGTTCTATGAATAAAATATTTAACCGATTGAATAATAATTACAATGGAAACACATGTTCCATTTTCATGGACATACAAGAGAATATGTTACTTCAACACTAGGAGGCGTGAGTACTCTGTCCCTGGTGCTGCACCAGCGCAAATGTTGATTTAGAGCAACTTGTGAGTAGTTTCAGGTGTTCATATTTCTCCCTTCAAGCCCCCTCTGACTTCAGTTAACATGCTCCAGGTGTCTATAAGAAGCCAATAGATTTATGCAGCACTGCATCGTCTATGCACTGCTGTGCATGGGTGTGTTTGTTTATGTCATGCATGTGAAAGGTTCATGTCTCGAGTCATTATTTTGTATTGTGTTGGTTTTATAATTCAGGACATGCCTATTGTGTGCTGTCATTCCCTGCAGATCTGCGGTCAGACAGATGTGGGGAGTAGGTCACATAGCGATCAACTCCAGCGTACGGCTCGTTCCGTAGTGTCAAATTACTTGAAACTTAATAATTTCAGAACTTGTTTGAACCCTGAGCCTTGACTGTTCCGAGTCAGTGTATTTTTTAATTTAGAACAGATGAGACATGCATGTCCATAAAAAATATGAGTCCACAGACCATAAATAATCCTACATGTTCCCTTCAACTTCATTGGAATAATCCATTTAGGGTTAAGCTTATTTTCACACCCTTGCTCCTGATCTTCTAGTCATGTGTAGCCACATAATCCGGAATCTCTGAAAATGATGTCTGGTGACATCTAAATTCAATGTTGTTTCTAAAACTGAGTGGAAACAGTTTAGGGGAAAGGAACTGCATTGTGGAACCAATGCAAAGACTTTAAGGTGGTCCTTCATATTAGATCGGTGATGTGATTGATTTTCAACGCAGTGCATGGTCATTTTCTCCACTGTTCTAGCCCCTACATTTCCCAGACATATCAGTAGGCGGAGATCTCTCTTTGTCTGGCTAGGCAAGACTACTGACGGTAGTGACGGACGGTAGTGAATCATAAATTCCAGATATATCCCTCCCACCCTTTCCTCCTGTATTCTTCCTCCCTTCCCTTCCCCACCACCGTTGGGTATCAGGTCCTCGTGCCTCACAGACACTCACTTGTTCTTGAAGTCCTCTACCAGGCCCTGCATGTTGTGCAGGTCGGCCTCCAGCCTCATCTTGTCGTTGCCCAGGCCATCCAGCTGCCGGCGCAGGTTGGTGATGTAGGCCTCGAACATGCTGTCGATGTTGGAGCGTGTGGTGGTCTGCCCCTGCAACAGGTTCCACTTGGTCTCCAGCATCTTGTTCTGCTGCTCCAGGAAGCGCACCTGGTATGGAGAAAGATGAAGCCATGTCATTATAGGCAAACATTTTTCATTTTTCGAAATTAGAAAAAGGATACATTATCATAATGTAATAATGAAAATTTAACTATTCTTCTTGGACAATATAATAGGGACGCCAGGTTGTAATTGCCTGTAATGGTGATGTAAACGCTGCTCGCTGACATGAGAGCCACATAAAAGCTTGGATAACATCCTGGACATCAACCAAAATGGCAGGATTCAGCCGCTATTCACAATCAACTGTGTTTATTGTTCTAATCTGCGGGGGCCAGCTGCTCATTGGTCATTCCAGCGTGTGTCTCTCTTTCCATAGGAAGGCCCGCTGTACAAGCATCCTGACAGGAGGTCATGTACTGTGGAGGGAGGTGTGCATTTCGGGTTTGGAAAAATGGATGACGAGGAAAGAGGTATTTAACCCCATCCCTCCCTTTGTGTCTTCCTGTTTTCACAGAGCAAGGGAGACTGATATCCGTTGTCACGGGTGCCAGACCAGATGATAGGAGGAGGGAGGGGGGAGGGCATGGTTATGAAGCTAGGCAACCTTTTTCGTTTACATACACACACACACAAGCAAGGTAAATATTTAACTGTGAGCTAGGTGCGATGAGGGGAGAGAGAGATTGAGAGAGAGAGGGGGAGTCACTCCATTGGGGGTGGGAGGGGCTGGAGAACACTGTGGGGGTGGGGAGGCGAGAGAGACATTTGTGGACATTAATAACAGGGTGTGACAACAGGTATGTGATGGCCAGCGACTGAACCTTGCCCCTCCCCACCTCGCTGCTGCATTCTATTCACAGAGCAGCTCTGAAGTCTGGAGGACAGAGCCTCTTGACAGTCAGCTCCTTTGAGCTGCAACAGACGTCCTAAAAATGAGGAGGCACGTATCCGAACAGACCGTTATCACCAATTATCAAGCGATAAGCCAGTTTCCCTATAATCTCTCGGTTTGATGGTCCGCAGGCCTCAGAGAGAAGAAGAGTGGTTATGTAACCAATCTGCCAGTGTTGACCAGAACATGAGACCAACTGGCCTTCTAAAATATTAACCTGCTGTGGCCTGGGTAAGAGTAGAGACGTTGCACTCAACTATACGCCTAGCAGCAGCAGAATGGGCTCAATGTCAGGAAATACGTTATGGATGAAAAGCTATAACATTGGACACTACTTTGTCATGTCATTAGCATGTCACTGTAGTGAACATTTCTGTTATTGTCAATTAGGTAGATATGCTTGGTTTCTGTGTCACTGGTGTGTGTGTGTGTGTGTGTGTGTGTGTGTGTGTGTGTGTGTGTGTGTGTGTGTGTGTGTGTGTGTGTCCGTAAGGGCCACATATTAAGAGCCACACCCCAGCAAAGGGCAGGCCCGTTCCCAAGGTAACTCGTATCACTAGCTATGGGCTTCATATGGACACACCCTTCGCTCCCTTTCCTCGCCCCTCGCTCTCGAATCCTCGCTCGTCCGCATGTCTGTTTTCCATCACTATAAAAGGACTGCCAGAAAAGCATTAGATATGAGCCCTGAAGCCAAACCCCTAGAGACAAACATTCTTATCTCCTCTGTCTTGACTGCGTTCCGTGGGAGGTGATGAAACCATAAGGGAGATTAAATCAACTTTTTCTCCAAGCCGTCGAACCCAAGGTATTAGCATAGTATTGCAGACACATGGATCAAACCTTTGATCAAACACAGCTTGCATAACCATCATGGCTGAGAGAAGGAGGAGAAATGGGCTCCCCGTGTATAATTAAGTTGTACAAGCACAAGGCAACCTCGACACAGAGAAGGTTCACACACAGACACCTACAAAGTGAAATCATCAGTGTCCAGAGGGTCAGTGTAACCCAGAGAGGTCAAAGCGGACCTGTAAGGGTCAGTTTTGACCTCTCGGAGTTACATTGACACTTTCAATGGGTTTCACTGCATGCTCTTATTGTACAGCACAAGCACTGACCTTGTCGATGAACGAGGCAAAGCGGTTGTTGAGGCTCTTGATCTGTTCCTTTTCCTGGGTGCGGACGGACTGAATCTTGGGGTCGATCTCCAGGTTGAGTGGGGCCAGCAGGCTCTTGTTCACCGTGACGGCCTGGATAGGGACATGGCCGCCCATACCCATACCTCCACCCATGCCCATACCTCCACCCATACCCATACCTCCACCCATACCCATACCGCCACCCATGCCCATACCGCCACCCATGCCCATGCCCAGGCCCATGCCGCCTCCGTAGGCACTGGAGCTGGATATGTAGGAGCCACCGGATCCTCCTCCATAGCCCCTGCTGGGTCCTGAGCTGCGGACGCTGTAGCTCTGACGGGAGGCCACACTGGGTCCGCTGTAAGACATGCTGCTGAAGCTCCTGGGGGCCGTCCCCGAGGAGGACGACTTGACACTGTAGGTGACGTTCCTCTTCACTGACATGGTGAGTTCTGGAGTGGCTTCAGACTGTACTGAGGAAGGATTAGGCTGGCGGGCAGGCTGGACGGCTGGATGGCTGGGGAGAGACCAGAGTGGATAGACAGAGCACAAGTTAGTGAAGTGTTTTTAACTGCCTGCCGTCATGGGAGGGGATTGCAGTCAGCTGCGATTGGCCAGCAGCTACGGCTGGGAGGGGGGAGAGAGAGGCGGTGCTGTAACTAAACACTTCTGGGTTTCTATGACGCATCGTCCAGTCATTCCAAACCATTACCTGGCCTTTCTAGAGGACTTTCTGTCAGGGAAAACTTGTTCTTTTTCTGGATTGTCAGGGAGGGCGTGTACTGTATCATTCCCATTGTTTGTTAGATTCTTAGTTAATTAGGTTTGTAGAAAGTTAGTGAGTGTGTGAGTGTGTTAATGAGATAAGTTAGTTAGTTAGTTTTAGTTAGTTAGTTACTTAGTTATAGTGTCTTTCTAATTTTCTATCTTTCTTTCATTCTTTCTTTCTCCCTAAATTCCTCTCTTTCTTTAGGGATTACTCTTCTAAATGGTATGCAGCTGCTCTTACACAGCGTGTGTGTGTTGTTGTATTCACTTGTTGAGGACCCTGGTCCGGTTCTGGCTGACCGGTAGTGTGTGTGCAGACTGGGTGGTGTGTGATAATCCAACTGAATTATTCCTGTGGTAACGGCGGCGATCGGACGGGCCCGGGAGAACAGTAATAACGGGACACTCAGACAGTATCTCGCCAAAGGTTCACAATTTATTACACACATACAGAATCATATATACTAACTCTGGATCCTCGTGTCCTCATGACGTGCCACAGAGACATAACAATAACATCGGCTAGCAGCAAGTGTCCTTGCTCTGAGATGGCTTCAGTGGCTAAAGTTACAGTTACAGTTCATGGCAGTACACAATACATATCCTGTACATTTGTATATTCATGTACAAGTACACAGCATAGGCACTCATACACATATCATGTTGTATATCACAACATGTGTGTGTGTGTGTGTGTGTGTGTGTGTGTGTGTGTGTGTGTGTGTGTGTGTGTGTGTGTGTGTGTGTGTGTGTGTGTGTGTGTGCGCGCGCATGTGTGTGTGTGTGTGTGTGTGTGTGTGTGTGTGTGTGTGTGTGTGTGTGTGTGTGTGTGTGTGTGTGTGTGTGCGTCCCATGCTCCCATCATGGCTGTTAATTAGACAAGTTTCTTGATGTCACAGCTAGTTGAATGTGTCAGAGTGCAGTGACCTGTTGTTATAGTAGTATGCATTTCTCCAGGCCTTTTTCATAATGTGAGGTTGACATCTTTTTTACCTTGCTAAAATTAGCGGGGTCATCCCTATGTTCCCCAGGTTCTATGTTCCCCAGGTTCTATCATCCCCACTTAGCCTACCTATAGGGTTTAGGGTAATGTGATGTATTAAATTGTAAATTCTAGGGTAAGCGTTAGGTTTCTGGTTTAAGAACGTTAGTGTTTTGTACTACCGGTATACAATTGTATGTATAGTACAGAACAAAGAATGTTTGTTTTTGCCATCTTTGTTGAAGAGTCTGAGCAATTATGTTTTAGTTTATTTTATGCCAGTGTTCATTTTTAGTTGGCTAAGACTAGACTAGAAGTAGCCTAGGCAGGCCTAAAGTTCAATGGATTGTTCAAAGACTGAGCTTAAATCAGAATTTGCTACTAAAAGTAACACTAAGACTAATAAAATACTTTTAGTCTTACTAGAATTACTAAAATTACTAGGTTATGTTTCTGGTTTAGGTTTATTCTAAGTGGGGAACAAAGAACCTTTTTTGCATGGTGGGGAACATAGAACCTGGGGAACATACTGTAGGTACGCTCCCAAATTAGCTGACATACAGTTATTTAAGGTTGTCTTTGAAAGTTAGAATATGTGAATTTAAATCAGGGCTTTCACGTAGCTTCATTCCCCTTCTAATTAATAAATCTTCCTAAACTGCATTAGCTTGCTGCACAAGCTGAACCACCCCACCCCTAATGCAATTTACATTATTCAAATGCACTCCAAAGTGAGTTTCACTCATTTCACAACATTACACACATTGCATCTTCAGGCAATACATTGGGTGGTCTTCTTGTCAGAGACAAGAGATAAGCATCATGCCAGTGGTGGAAAGTAACTATAAGTACTTGTACTCAAGTACTGTACTTAACTTAAGTACAATTTGGAGTTACTTACTTTACTGGAGTATTTCCAATTTGCAATACTTTTACGTCTAATCCACTACATCTCAGAGGCAAATGTTGTACTCCACAACAATTATTTGAAAACTAAACTAGATACAAGTTACTTTGTTTATGTTTATTATTATTACAAAACATACAGGGCATTTACATAATTAATTTCTACATTGTGGTATTGATACTTGTAGTGTGAGTACAAAATGTGAGTGAGAGATATGTTGAACAAGTCAGCACATGTGAACAGTTTCCAAAATGTTCAAAAACATTTGAAAGAAAAAGTCTATAGAAATCTATAAAACTTTCCAAAATGTCACATCATTTTTAAATAGAATCTCCAAGCTCACAATTAATGAACCACAACCAGAAGTGCAGAAAGTAGCCTACAGGCCTACTTCTTGCACTTCCGGTTAGGCACTTTAGGCAGTAGTTCATTCCAGGTTTATCCCCTTGTGACATGGAGATAAACCTGTTCATTTCAGTACGAAGTAGTAGTCTTGCCTAGCCAGACAATGAGAGATCTCCGCCTACTGATATGTCTGGGAAATGTAGGGGCTAGAACAGTGGAGAAAATGACCATGCACTGCGTTGAAAATCAATCACATCACCGATCTAATATGAAGGACCACCTTAAAGTCTTTGCATTGGTTCCACAATGCAGTTCCTTTCCCCTGTTCATTTAATGTGTTTCTATTCTCCGTGACACATACAGGTTATGTGTATATGCAAAGAAATGAACTGCGCAAACCAGCCTGTTGGCCTGATTGTTGCTGATAATTTACTTGACATTTAATATACAGTGTCAGATGGACGTGAGGGATGGCTGTAAAAATGCAGAAGGCTGCTGAAAAAAAGTGCTTTTGCATGTGTGTCTACAGATGCTTGCAGTATGTTTGTGCGTGTGTGCGTGCGTGCATGCGTGCATGTGTGCGTGTGTTGATGTGTGCGTGTGTGTGTGCGCGCACGTGTGTGTGTGCGTGTGTGTGTTCCGACTGCTTCCTTATGTAACTCCAGGTACTGTAGATGAGTTCACATGACATTTCGTACTTAAGGCCTTTTCAGACGGGCAGCGACTGACACGCCTGGTAATTCGTAATTCGCCTGCGAATTCGTTTTTTTGTGTACATGCAGAGAAGTTGAGCGTGCTCATTTCGTGCACACTCCCACGACTGACTATAGACCTGGATAGTGTTGAGCTTTTTTTTTTAACGCAACGGGAGTCGCACCCTCATGAGCAGACCTGGAGCAGACCTGTCGTTGATCCAGGCGTCTGTGTCACACTCTCCCCATTTGAAAAGGCCTTTAAATCTAGCTTGAAGCTACGCTTTGTCTTAAAATGAGTAAATGACCATGACGGTCCCAATGACACCGATGTGATAAATGTCACATTTGTGACCCTCAGGAGTCACACAGTGATGAGGCCCATTCCTGAACTGACGGCGCGACATTACGAGCACAAGTGTCACCTTTCCGGCACTGCAAAATTCTTCATGTTTAATGTAACCATTTCTGTGCAAATGGAACCAAACAGGCCTGTGTCCTACCGGCGAGTTTAACCCGGGCCTTCCGCCTGAGAGACCAAACATCTACTATGAGCTTCAGGCAATACCGGACATGTCTCAATGGATGAGGGAGACGAAGACCACCTCCAAACACTGTAGATCACATGTACTATATTGCATGGGTTTTCAACAGGTGGTCCGTGGACCACTGGTGGTCCATGAAGGTATTGCATGTGGTCCCTGGCCATGCATTTAGTATGTTTTTTATCGACCACTAGTTGGGAAACGAACTAGTTCATTAAGTGACCTGCAGATGTATGATGACATCAATGTCAGTTACTGGGAAGTCAGATGTCAAGAACTTGATTCTTAGTCAGGGTGGTGGTCCCCAGGTTGATTCTTAGTCAGCGTGGTGGTCCCTGGTTCATAATCATAATCAGAAAACCCCTGCTATATTGTATTACCATTCACGCTGGCTTTTAGTTGAGTTTCTAAACCTGCGTGTTCTTATTCATGTGTGTGTTCTTATTAATGCTCACCATGTTCTGCCTGTTTTGCTGCCGTTTCTATGGTCTTTGCTATTGTATTAGTCTTAATGTTACTGTGTTATTTGCTCATTTTAATGCTATTTTACGTTTGTGTTCTTCTCTCTTTTTTGCCCTGTAAATTTGCGCTGCATTCTATGACATGAAACATGCTATATGAATAAAGTTTATTATTAGAATACAGAGTGGTTTGCTCATTAAAATCAGTTGCGGATTGCAGCTTTAAACGAACACTTAGGATTGTCATTGTACAGTGCATACAGTACGCCTTCCCAGGTGAACAAGTCACTGAGTAAACATTACTACAGTGCAAACATAAACCCATCACAGTCGTGAAGAGCACTCTCACTTCTTGTGATCCCCGTCTATGGCATAATGTTTCTCACCATGCTGCTACCTGACGGCGATGGAGGTACAACCCTCAGCTCCTTCTCCTCCAATGACCTTGCCTTGCTCGCTGTCCTCCTACGCACTCTGCTCGCCTCCCACCATCCCGTCCCATCCCGGTCCAAGTCCAGGGTGCATGAGTCATGGGCCTTGGCACTACCAATTCGCCCGCCACGATCCTCCAGTCTCTTCCCTTCCCTTCCCATCTCCACCGCACAGCCTTTTCCCGCCAGTCCAGCCAGCAGCCTTGTCGTTATCGTCATGGCAACGTAGGGAAATAAGTATCAACTCTCTCTCCCTCTCATGGTCACCGTCGGCCTGGTTGGACACAGAGCCGTGCACAGAAGCTGACTCACTGACTCACTGACTCACTGCTGATGTTGATACGCTACTTTTGACACAGAATGTGGCAACACACTGTGCTAAAAATAAAGGTGAATTCCTTTTGATAATGAAACATACAGATGGGTTTTCTTGGACGGAACACTGTAAAACTGGAACATTGTGGGTATTGCATGTTGATTCCTTATTAAAAGCCATGGTGTTGTTGGTCTCGTGGGGAAACAGAATGAAGTTTACACAGTCTGGATGTGTGAGCAAGAATGGTTCTTTCTCAACGATTCTGATGATAGATCTTGCACACAAATACTTTGCAGTATGAAACCTACATAATGGTACTGATTAGGGATGTCCCGATCCGATTC
>NC_137866.1:36591150-36611150 GCF_963924005.1 Protomyctophum bolini | reverse complement strand
CTAGGCACCAGCGTTAATGTGGTTAAAAGGTTTATAGCCTACCTGTTAGCCAACATGTTAAACTAGGAGTTTGTTCAATCTTACCTCAGCACATGCAAAACCTGCGCTTCAGGAACTGACCCATTTAGATCTTGTTCAATCTGACATTTCTAATTCCTTTTCTACAACTATACACTGTCAGATTAAGTTGCACATTTGACCACAATTACCAATCCAATGAAAGAAAGAAAAGAAACTATACACAAACACAAGGCTACATGTTTCCCAGCTAACCAGAACTTCCTGTAGCACTCTACTTCCGGTTCTTCTGGTTATTCAATTATGCTGCCCAGCTTGGCAAGAAAGTACCTTGCCAATTAAGTTGCATCAGACCACTTGGAGGGTCTAGCAGTTTGTTCTGTAGATACTTAAACAAATCGGCTTCCATCTCTGCCGAATACCACATACAAAAATAAGCAATGCATTACATTGATCTCTTAATGTCGCTTGCAACTTAGCTGTACTCTGTGAACCAACATGGTAAAGAGTGTAGTTGAAGAAGAAGAAACAGAAGGAGAAACAGAAGGAAAAGGCGAGGAGTTGGAGGCGGTGGCAGGGGCTAGGGGGTGGTGTTGGTTCGGGGTGGGGGTGGCGTGGACTAACTTGTTCCATGGAAAAACCTGCTCCCACTCAGCACAGTGGCCCTTCGCCCACATTACCCACAAAATAGTTGCCTTCTTTATTTCAACTCGCTTTCTCTCTTATTTAATTGTCTCTGTGTCTCTCTCTCTTTCTCTCTTGCTGGCTCTCTTTCTGTCTCTGTTTTTCTCTCTCTCTCTTCTCTCCTATTGAAGACTTTCCCCTTCCTGCTTCATAAAACAGAGGCTCTTTATTGCGTGTAAAGCTGTGTGTACGTGTAAACATACAGTACACTCATAGCTTTTATTGTTTGCTTTGCCAGATCTCGAACTCATCGACTGTGACCTTTACCTACACACACTTAGACAGACAGACAGACAGAACACATGTTCTTTTCTTCCATGTGTGTGTCCTGGTGTGATCTTGAAAGCTGCTCACCGCCCTCCTGTCACTTGCCACGCCCACGCCCCACACCCACCATCGCCACGGCAACAGCGTTGCCACACAGCAGCAGTGATGACTCTGCCAGATACTGTATGCAAACGGCTGCCATGGGAACAGTTATGGCTGCTGCTGGTTGCCATGGATACAAGGAGAAGTTGATCCACACAACGTGTAAGTAATCACATATTGACGCTGTCGGGTGGGAAACCTTGTATGACCAAAACCGTTACCTTTCAGGAAATGGAAAAAAGACTGTTATTTAGTCCCAAGCTCTTGTTTATATACCTTTAATTGCTAGAATATTTATAAAACCCCACAGAAAGACTTAAGCACTTTGACTTTCACTTTGAAAGTAGTTAAAAGTATAAAGTATACAGTAGCAGATCTATTTTGTGCTTTTTTTGTGAGCAATTTTTGCTACTTTTGCACAACATTCTTGTATGATGAAGTAGGGCCATTACATTACAAACAAAAACAAAACAAAAACAATAAAAAGGTTAAAATCTGGAGATACAAGGTTTCTGCCCAACAGCAACGATATGTGGAATCCTCGCAGCGGTGCAGTGGAATGTCATTTAAAACCGTCTAGTGGAATAATAACAGGGCAAAGTCATAAACATAGTAACATACAGTATATAGTCATCACTGTAGATCAGTGATTATCAAACCTTTCCATTTCAAGGACCCACAGTTGTATACACCCCAGTTTAACAAACAAATACAATTATTTTGTATCTAATCTGTAAAATCGTCTTTGTTAATGCAACTCTGAGAGCGTACAAACGGAACCAATGTGTAAACTGAGAGTTCCAGACCTGTATAAGGGCTCCCTTTGGACCCCTGGTGGTCCCCGCACCCAACGTTGACAACCAGTGGCGTAGGTAGATTTGGGAAGTTGGTACATAATAATGTCTACAGAGACAGAACGCACCAACACCCAGTGTTCTCTTGACACTTTTCCGACACAGGAAGTTCTCCCTGATATAGTCCAAACAGCATTTTGAACAATGCTAAAGCTAATAAACCTTGGCAGCGACTTTGAAAGGAAAAGGAAGTACGTGAATATATTTATTTTCCCATTCTGTAGAGCCAACTTACACAGTACCTTTTTTGTTTTTGTCTCTGTAAAGTGGAGAAAATGCCCTGCGTCAAAAAGTGAGCTTTTTTCTGTTTCCAATCAAAAGTTAAGCACCACCAGGCTACAATAAACTCCATTGTTTCATTGTCGTTTCAATCGTTCGGGTGCAATAATGATGTTTTGTGACATGGGTGAGTTGATAACATTAACAACATATATTCAAGAATGCGCCAAAGTCATATACTGTAGGCTTCAAGGCTTCAAGGCTGAGTTCATAATTCATATACATTGACGTTAAACTGCTTTCAACTTGCCGTCCCTATTTTGTGATTGTCATTATATTGTGGGCGAAAAATGACAAAATAAATGACCAAAAATGTGAAAACGCAAAATAGAACAAGCTCACAATGTGTCGTGAGATCTACTATATTCATTTTGACTATTTGTCGTATGACGAAGTATATGGAGTGGTTAAAAATGGCATCAAAGAGAGGTTTCTGTAAATATGCTCTAGGTCAATTCAATTCAACCATGTTCTAGAGCTGTTCTGAACATGTTCTGAGGCTAAAGCCTGTCAAGGGGATAGGATGCAGTAAACCATTATGCTGTGTGGAGCTGTCTCGACATGCTGCACGTCTGCAAGAAAACTATTTGAGGAAGTTTTCCTTGCGAGCTTAATGTTAAAACATACAGCTTCTGGGGAGTCTTGGAGCTCATGTAACGGAAGTTCAACATTATGCAACCACCACGCTACAGGCTCACTAACAGACAATGTTCAATCACTTTCTGCAACTTCTGTAGCTGCCTGGATGGAGGCGGTTTTGAGTCTCATCTTAAAGTAGAATATAAAGAAATATTTGGATGTAATGTTAACGTGTGTTTGCGAACGCAGTGAGCACTTACTATGAGACCTAGCAGATCATGTCTGTCTGTCTGTGTGTCCGTGTGTCTGTGTGTCTGTGTGTCACGCTTTTGTGCCCATATATGGAGCTGCTTTGGGGACTCCTTATTATGGTTATGGCTGAGTCATGGTGACATGACTGTGATGGCGTGGTCCAACTTGTGCCCATATATGGAGCTGCTTTGGGGACTCCTTATATAAATCTTAAAAAACCCAAATATGTACGAGCTGCGTTCGCTTCCCGCGTTTGCGCGTCTTACTGGTAGTATTATACACTTCTAATTATAGTTTATTTTGACCTCTCTCGCTCTCTCGCTCCTTTTCCCATTCTCCTTCTCCCTCCCTCTCTCTCTCTCTGTTCTGCTGCCCCACCCCCACTGCTTACAGTATGTGATGTAAATCCTATATCGTCACCATATGGTTCTTGGGCAGAATAAGCGCAAACTCTTCCAAGCATAGTAAATGGAAACACGACCCCGCCCCCTCCCCCAAGGACTTCACCAGAACAATACCCACAGTGTGTTTCAAATGTGCGTTCACTATAGGCTCTGTGATGGCTGGTGGGACAAAAAAAGTAACAGGAAAACATTGGATTGCACCTCGGAAAGGTTTGCAGTTGGAACTCACAGTACATGATTCTAAGATGTTTACCTCAATGAGTGCTTGTGTAACTGATAAAATTGCAGTACTTACACAGATCCTAATGTCACAGTAAAATTACAAAATGGGTGGAGATGGGGGGTGCCAATACGTATATGGGAATGTTTGTGACTGTGTGCACGTGCTTGTGTGTGCGCGTGCGTGCATGTAGGTAAAGGTCACAGTCGATGATTTAGAGAACCTTCAGAGCAAACAATATAAGGTAGGAGCAAACTGTATATTCATTGTTCACACGTACACACAGCTATAGGCACACAAATAAAGAGCCTGTGTGGGTGTGTGTGTGTGTGTGTGTGTGTGTGTGTGTGTGTGTGTGTGTGTGTGTGTGTGTGTGTGTGTGTGTGTGCGCGTGCGCGTGTGTGCGTGCGAATATGAATAGGTGCATATGAAATGAATGTGCATATAGTTTGGGTGGAATTGTTTCCACCCAGTTTTATCCCGTACATAGAATTTAGTTGTCACCAGACAGACAGTATCAGTAGGCGGAGATCTCTGACGCTCTGGCAATGAGATAGTTCACACTATGATCTGATCTGTTTATAGCTGTGATGTCTATTGACCAGGACACCAGCAGTTAAAGTGACTCATGGCTCTTATTGGACTTGTCAGTCAGTCGCAGGTGGGAGATTGTCTGGGTGCGCTAAGGTGTGTGCCCCCCCCCCCCCCACACACACACACACAAACATGCGTGAATTCAGTTTGTGTCCGAGCATAGGCATTGTAACGCCCCGCCTGCCTGTGATTGGCCTACCGACACTGCCTGTCTTGACTGTCCTCTGAGGTGGATATGCTGGATAGTCTGATGCGAGGTTACTCCGTGGGAAATGATACAAGTAGTATGGTATGATACAAGAGAACGCTAACTTGTACGTTTTATTTTTGTAGAAGAGGCAAACTAATATTGTTTATGCCGTTTGCTTTGATGGAATAATTGATTGAACATGCACGCCATAATATGATTTGATTTGGGTGTGTTTGTGTTGATTATTGTGTAATTTGTGTAAACTTGAAACATTATTGTACTATAAAAAGATCTATTTTCCCTTCATCTTTATCCATTTTAGTGTAATAGTATTAGTTTATGTGATAATGATAATCAACACTAACACTTTATTTAGAACACACCCAAATCAAATCATAGTACAACATACGTGTTATTCAATCAAAGCAAACAATATTAGTTTGCCTCGTCTACAAAAATAAAACTTACAAGTTAGTTACAAGGCTGCATTCTGTCGCGCGTGCCAAGCTGTCATTCTCTTGTAGCCTATTATTTATTTCTCAATCTCACCACAGAGTAACCTCGCGTCTCAGAGGACAGTCAAGACGGGCAGTGTCAGTAGACCAATCACAGGCATGCGGGACGTTACCATGCCTCAGCCATGCCTATGCTCGGACACAAACGGAATTCACTCAATGCACACTTGGCTGAGTGCCATTGCCATTGAACGCAATAGCTAAGGGCATGCGTGTACACTCGTGTCGCATGCGACCGACACACGCTCACATACTAATTTATGAACTGGAATTTAACACACCCTACAGGCGTACACATGTGTAAATATGTTGGCTCTGATTATAGGTTCTTAAAGATTCCACAATGCTACTGACATGTGGTCATGCACACACACACACACACACACACACACACACACACACACACACACACACACACACACACACACACACACACACACACACACACACACATGCACACAAACGTGCACACTCAGTGTTGAGTCACCGACTGTTAGAATGATTTCTATTGGACACCAGTGTGGCGTAGACTAGACGTACAGTACCACGGCAGTGACCCGGGTTCAGTCCTCATTTCCGAATTTGAGA
This sequence comes from Protomyctophum bolini, assembly GCF_963924005.1. NCBI lineage: Eukaryota > Metazoa > Chordata > Actinopteri > Myctophiformes > Myctophidae > Protomyctophum > Protomyctophum bolini. Next base: position 36,605,604 of record NC_137866.1, on the reverse strand, counting down.
GACAATGGGGCAAAACCAGCTGTAGTTGCTGCACAGTAAAATAATCATAGAAACTGAACTCTGAGAGTGTAAAAATGAAACCAAATTGCATGTTGGGGTCGATTTGTTTCATTTGCACACTCAGAGTCACAAAGGGACAAATTAACACTGAATATTGGATTTAAAGCGTAATGACCATGACATGACTTTGAGTCACACTGCTCTATGAGATTAAAGGTCCACTCCTCTGCTCTAAAGCATGTGTTTGTTCAAAACACATGCTTTAAAAATAGCAATTGTAATGGGGTCCATAGTTTACTGCTATATTATGTCATGTTTTCCACAGGAGGAAAAATTGTAACTTGTAGATCATGTAGAAGTTCTCCTAAAAATAATCTTTTGGAATAATTGAGATGTGCATGTTAGTTAGTTAGTTTTATCTCAGTCATTTACAATACAGTTGAACATTCAGAATGAGGGTTACACAATTACAGTTTGACTGAAAAGGTTTGGGCTGAAGCCGAAGCTTATTATGCCCACCTTATTAATGATTCAAATAATAAAAGGGAAAAAGGAAACAAGAAAAAAACAAAAACAAGAACAAGAACATGTTATGTTATTACATTACAATAGGGCACATTATGTTTGTTTATATGCTAATTTAAACCACGAGTTCCTCTGCTATCCCACTTAGGTATTTTGTTTCATGGTGGCTCCCAGTGGTGGAAAGTAACTAAGTACATTTACTTAAGTACATGTACTTAAGTACAGTTTTAAAGTATTTGTACTTTACAGTACTACTTTACAGTAGTATTTACAAATACAGTAACACTTTTACTTCTACTCCACTACATCTCGGATCCAAATATTGTACTTTAACTCCACTACATTTAGGTTATTATTAAAAAACACACATTAACCACATCAGCCCTATATATACATTTCGATCATTTGAAAATAGCCGATCTACAAGCACACAATGCGTCGTGATGTGACGCATTGTGACCTTGTAGATCTGCAAAAGAGATTTATACATTTGAAAACTTGAAATGGGACATTCTGCATAATGAGTACTTTGTACTTTTGGTACATTTTGATGCCAATACTTTTGTACTTTTACGCAAGTACATTTTGACAATACTCTGTTACAAGTACATACTTGTAACAGAGTATTGTACAGCATACAGTAGGTGACAGAGGGGGGGGGGGGGTCAGAATGTGGAATGAATGACTGGTCTATTTCTTTATGTATTTTTCCTGACCGGGCTGGTGGTCTCTCTAGCACCAGTCCCATGTTGTTGCGTAATCGTCGTTGTTTATTGACTGCCACTGCATGCTTGCCTTTCACTGCAATGACCCCCCCCCCCCCCCCCCAAGTAATAATAATAATAATAATAAAATTGTCCCCCCAGTTTTTACATTGCGAAGGCATTGCAGTATTGATACTTTTATTTATGTAAAACATGTGAGCACTTTTTTCCACCACTGGTGGCTCCTGTCCGTTCACGAAGGAAACCAACATGCTGATCTTGTGCTCATGATATAAAGGTAGTAAGGGATGGATCAGTGTAATACACTGGTTCTCTACGTGTTCCAGGGTGTCCTCAGATGATTAGTTAATGGCTCTGTAACTCTGAGAGTGTATGAATAAAACCAAATGGACCTTTGGGGGTCTGTAACTCAGAGATAGTAGGCTACAAATGGATCCAAATGGACAGGTCCCTGCACACTGCTGTGTTGTGTGGAATTTGTCCGCAGCGCATCCAGTCTGCAAAGACCTTTACGATTCCATTTCACTCATATAAGCCTATGGATGTCATTTGTACACTTACAAAAAATGCGTAAAGTATATGAGCATTTGCGCCTGTCGTAGACATGCGCAGAGCAAGTTCAGTCAGGGAACCTCAGTCAGCTCGCCGGCCGTTAATTGGGCCACCGCAGCATCAGGCTCTCATCCACATGATTCACCCAGCCAATCACACGCTCACCCAATCTCATACCGGCTACTTTAACCGAAGGTTTTGCATTCATCCTCCTGCTTGCTTGCTTGCTGCTGCTTTATTGTATACTGTGCGCTGCTGTATACAAAGTGCTCACCCACCTCCACCCCAGCTACCACCTGTCGTTTTGGATCTACTGTTTTAGGTACGGGGGATTCGAAGTCCCTATGGTCGGGACTGATGCGCTTGACCTGAGTACCTAAAAAGCAGATTATCATTGATTATCTTATATTCAATAAATATATATATTACATTATATATTACATTACCTCCTTGAGTTGTCTGACTGAAATAGTTTTACAGCTAGTTTTGGCTAATGGTCAACTACGTATTACGACATGCCCAGGATAGGGATGCAAGGTTTTAAGGTGGTTAACAGTGGATTGTACAGTTTTGATTGACAGCCCGGAGATATAAATCTTATCAAACAGGAGTCCATTGGCATATGCATATCAAAGATTCATATACAATCATTAAAAAAAATTAAAAATTAAAAGCTTTAGAATCATTGCTTATGTTAGAAATGCAGGTATCAGTATCACACTGTGTGCAAGATGGTGATACGATACGCAGGTATGTTAGTGGCCTCCAGACACAGAGAAAAGATTGGTATTGTTTGAGAGTTTAAGAGCCTGTGTCAAGCTAGGCGCTGCTCGGTACTTATCATGGTTTGATCTGAGTACTGCAGGGCTGCTCACATGCAGTTTACCAACAACTGGGTGTGTCTGGTGTCAGGTGTGGGATTTGTGGGTGGTTTGATGTGTGGTTGAGCTTCTCCTTCTTCTATACTGTTATACACAGTGTTTTTGACTAAAACTTAAAGGGAATTATTTTATAGAAACTAAAGCCCTGAAAAGTGAAAACTAAATAAAAACAAAACATTGTGATGTTTGTTTAATTTGTCCACCATCATACAGTATGTCATGCATTTTCATCCTACCCTTTTCAGCCTCTAAAAATCTATTTCCTCATAATACCTGGATGAACTAATGAATATTCCAAATACTATAACTCTGCCACACTTTCCTATGCATACAGTAGTAGAAAGTACAATGTACAATATCTTCGTGTCCCAGCTTGCTTGGGTCTGCATGTGTGATTTGGGCGTGTTCCCGTGGTTATAAACACCCACCAGATATACAGCCTGATTGCAGTGTTTACACTGTGCCTACTCTAATGTGTGTCTGCTGAATGACTGCTCCGTCGAATGAGCTTCCTTCGAAAGATAAAGCCAAGGCCATTTAGTGTGGCTGGTGTGGACAAGGGCTGCCTTGCATAAGGTCTTTAACTTTTTACTAGCAGCAAATACAGCAGTTTGTGCATTTTTGTTATCTACAGAAATCTTACATACTTCCTTAATTACTTCATAAATGATTTAAATTGCTGTGATTGGTATGGTGAGCTCTGAACTTTGAGAGTGTCCAAATATCCCAAATGGATCCGTCAAGGTCTATATTTGCCGAATTGATTACATCCAATGCTATAGTGTATATTTCTGTTTTGTACACCTCGTAATTATAGTTTTCGAAGGAAGTGAGCAGTTGGTGCCTGTACTCAATATTATGTACTGTGGTAAATCTTTGAAGTCTGATATGATTTATGTGCAGAGAGTATAGTTCTGGCATTCCTCAGGGTACAAGTCTGGCACCACAGAAGAACATCCATCAACAAGTCATGTAATAGTTATTACAATAATTATGCCACATAACACAGAAGGCTAAGAAGACAATAACATGCTAAAGGAGCTTCAGCAAACATCATGCCCAACTCGCCCAGAGTGGAGTAGAGAGCAGAGACTATGTAAGATAGCAAATACACCGTTGTGGAAGAAGAACTCATGAAATATACTTATTGTTGTAGAATCTAATTTGACCCTCGTCTGGTTCTGGCAGTAGTGTGTGTGTGCAGGCTGGGTGGTGTGTGACAATCCGGTTGAATTATTCCTTTGGTACGGCGGCGGTCGACGGGTCCGGGAGAACAAATAACGGGACACGAGACAGTATCACGCCAAGGGTTCACAAAGTTTATTACACACACAGGACATATATAGCTGCTGGATCCTAATGACGTGACTAACAACACTGAGACATAACAATCGCTAGCTGCAGCAAGCTGACCTTAATTGCTGTCTGAAATGTCTCCAGTAGCTAACTATAAAGTATGCTTACAGTTCAGTCAGTACACAATACATATCAAGTACATTGTGTATTCACGTACAAGTACACAGCCATGGGCGATCAGATCATAACACTTATGTGCATAAAAGTGCATAAAGTTTATGCACAAAGGTCAGTCAGTCAGTCAGTCAGTCAATCAGTCAGTCAAAGTCTGTTCTGCATGGTTCTCCTCAGTGGGTTGAGCAATTCGATACACACAGGCATTGACCATTACAGGTAGCAATATGCAGAAATGCCACGAAGCCTGTATTTCACATTCCCAAATAAAAATGTAAGCTGTTTATTAACGTTTATGTAAACACCGGAGATTTGGAGTGCGGCTGTGGCATCTGTTGTCACAGTTACGACAAATATAGATTTTACTTTTTTACACACGATTATAAAGACACAATTACAGAATGTGGAGACTCTCTTCACAATAAGTATGACACTTATTTACTATGCCACTGTGGCGCATTTTGAGTCCACTAGTACTGTAGGCCTACTAGCGGTTCTTAAATTTTAAATTTTTTAAATTTCATTTTATTTTTGCATGGACCACACACATCGTTTTATGAGGGGGAGGGCACTTTGGATCATTTTAATCATCATCATAGCATTAGCACGCACGTGTTATTTACACATCAAGCTCAAACAGCGTCAACATGAACTTCTTATGCTAAAAAAGGATGAGACCACAGAATTCTTCTGGAAACGTAAAACAGCTTTTAATACTAGCGTAGCAAGAATAAAAAATACACACATACGTATAGGCCTACTGTATGTGCAACAATGCCTTCATCAGGGTGGCTCACAACCGTGGTGCCAATGATTCCATGTCTGGTCGTACAGTAAATGATCTGGTTGTCACACACACCACACTATTCAAGCCAACAGCTTCACCTTAAACTATGCATACCAAGCACATCAACCAAAGTCTGGGAGAAGTGTCTGGCTGCAGCTGGCCCGTGTTACAGCAGACGAGTTGCTCACGGATGGTTTCCAATCCATTTCGCACCCAAGTCTGCATAGTTTGGCTGTGCACATATAGCCGGGTATGGACTAGTATTGATTGGATATTGCATTAATATTGCATTAATGTGTTCATCACTTTAACGTTGTAGCTGGTAAAGGTGGGGCTGATTTTAATTAATGTATGTGTTGCTGGGTATAGCTTAACCTATAATAATGCATACATAATCATTAACCATTACGTTTTCTATGAATAATCTAAATCTGCAAAGAAACAAGTAACTAAAGCAATTATAGTGAAGCAAAACAAGCAGAACATTTGACTCTGAGATGTGAAGAAGTTTAAAGTATATCAAAATGAAAATGCTGAAGTAAAGTAAAAGTACCTCAAAATTGTACTCAGTGATTGTACTACTATTAAGGAAAGTACTTAGTTACTTTCCACCACAGCAAATACATTATGAAGCACACTGAGCTATTGAGGGAAAAGGGAAGACAAAAATAATCATATTTTCTATATGGAGCGTTATGAGAGAGATACCTGAAGCTAAAGCTCAATCATTGAGCCCTGTCTTCACTTTGTTCATAAAAAAGATCAAGTCTCCATTGTGGAGGAGCTGCTGGTGAAGCTTACAGTATTTAAAAAATAGATTCAGAGTTATTGTTTATATTTATGCAACAAACTCACAAACTGTTTAACCAGTTAAAGGAATATTTCACTTTCAAACATGTTTGGGGTCATTTTAACGTCAACTCTGGGTTTTGTGATTACCCCAGACAGTTTAGATATTTGATATTCATCTTATCAGACACGCCCCCTTCCAATACAAACCCATTGTAATTTCAAACTCCATTTTAATCATGATAGAATTATTGAAAACACCTGTCCTTTGGTTCAGCATGGTGACTGATATTTTCCTTCTAATGCGTGAGGGGGTCATGTTTTTTCAATATATAAATATATTTTGGGGGGAAATTTAATCTTGAATATGAATGTTTGCCACCCTGCGCTACATAATCTTTGCCATCTTGGTACTACAAGAGAGATAGCCAGATACCTGAACGTGCGATTGTAATGGAGCTGAGCTAGGTGTGTCGCTGTAGCACCTGCACAATAAAGATCCTCCACGTTGATAACCCATGGATTTCTGTAGCTGGTTGCACACAGGCTATATCGGATATCACATTTGAAGTCCATATTATAATTCATTATATGTCACACTCCAACAGCGATTCTCAAACTTCTTAAATTTAAGGACCATCATGTTGGACATATGCACCTGCAGGCCACAGACTCTCATTTCATATATTTATTTACTTTGGGAGTTGGGACCCCAACTAATACACTGTAAAGTCCTGTAGAGTTAATGTACCTCTTGAGAGTATACCCTGAAGAATGCATATTGTTTGCCGAAACGTCTTTCAATGAAAACGTTCTTTGCATTGTGACACTTTTAGAACCGTCCAGGTTGTGTCAGGGTGCATTCAGAGGACCCAAAAGCAGTACGACCAAAAGGCAAGATTCACAGTTCAGGATGTTTATTAAACTATAACTTAAACTTCCCATGAAATGGGGCAGGCAAAATAAGGACACAGTATACACCAGTGTTGTTTTTGGCAGCAAATTTCTATTCTAGTTTAGTCATAGTCTTTGGACTGAAACTTCATTTAGTTTTAGTCACATTTTAGTCACCTGGAATGTCTTAGTGTTAGTCTAGTTTTAGTAGACATAAATGTCATAAGATTTTAGTCGACTAAATCTACAGTTGATTTAGTCGACTAAAATGTATTTTGGCAGGTCTTGATGCCGTCGTAATGAGTGTTTTTAGACGATCTACAAGCTCAGCTATTTTCAGCATGCAACCAAGTGTAAAATGACTTATACTGGATCTCTTGTCCACTAGTCCCTTCCTAGTTTTTATTTGTCAACGAAATTGTCAGTATATTTAGTCTTAGTTTTAGTCATCGTAGCTTAGTTTTCATTTAGTTTCCATTTGTTTTTGTCAGTGAAAATAGGTAGTTGACGAACATTTTTCGTCTTAGTTTTAGTCAACGAAAACAATACTGGTATACACGCTGACATGAAATGACGATCTGACAAGGAACTGAACAAACTGGGGTATATAAATAGACAAAGACTAACTAGACACAGGTGAACTCAAAATACAATCAATCACAGGATAGGCTAACAGAACTAAGAGGGCACAGGTGAAAACACTGACACATCACAAGGTAGGTGAGACAAGGTAGGGAACAGTAACTAGGCAGACAGGAAACACTAGGGACCATACTACAAAATAAGATACACAAAACTACAGAGTAACAGCAAACCAAACAGAACAGGAAGACAAGGCAAAATACTGAACATACAGAGAATAACAGAATAAGTCTGAAGGACTGCAGTATTAGTAAACAAGTACAAAGGCAAGAATAGTAACAACAACTTCCTTTCTTGACTTAAGCAAATACAGAACATAAATCAACCACATAACCATTAAGGTCAAGCCAAATATTAGTCCAGTGGACCTAAGTCAATGCTCAAATTCAAAGGCAGAGGAGTGAGGCGTGACAGGTTGCTTGCATTCGAATCCTGTATGGGAAACCAAACATAAAGCCTACCAAAGAAGAATCGCCCTTCCTTGGGAGATATTAGGCATAATGGCCATCTAGTCTGCTACAAGCCTACAATAGACCTTTATCACCCCACGCCAAGTATGAAAACGTGTGTGCTGCACAGCTTGAGCATCACTCATCAAACTTTTAACTCGCTCAGCAATGGCACTCTTAACACCTTCCAAAGTCAGCAAAATTAGGTGCGGCTGGCACAGCGAGAGAAGCACAATAAAACCACAAAACACAATTGATCGGCCAAACAGCACGCACTCACAGAAGGGAAACAAAGCTGTATGTGTGGTGACTCACTAACTCATGGCTGCAGCTTTGGTGGGGGAAAAGGAAAAAAAGAACTTGAACTTCTACCAATCTAAACCTCAAATCTTTGGCGCTTCCCGGTTTGCCCTCTGATGACTCATAAAAGGCTGTTATACATGGAGTGGATGGGGGCAGTGTGCCCACTCCCTGCAGCAGAAACGCAGACGCCTCGGAAAAAAGAAAAGAAAAACACACCAGAAGACATCCAGAGCTATGTTCGCAACAAAGACGGGTTGAGAGGAGAGGGGAGGATGCCTGCACACAAACGCACGCACAGACACACACAGGCTGTAAGAAGCATTGAGGTTTTTAATGTGTACAGTTCCACTTTGATGTACATGGACAAACCATAACAGTATCTATCTATCTATCTATCTATCTATCTATCTATCTATCTATCTATCTATCTATCTATCTATCTATCTATCTATCTATCTATCTATCTATCTATCTATCTATCTATCTAAACGTCAGTGTAAATTTAACTCAAAAGTAAAACCCATAAGCAACTCAGGCCTCCCACTGTGTGTGGCAGCAGGGAAGAGTGGTTCAACCGTCTTTTAACCAAGGGCTCTTTGTCCGTGGAGTTTGGTTTACTGTGGGACCGCGCAGAGCCTGGTCTGTGTTCACAGGTATGATGGAAGAGGATCGGAATGCAGTGAAAGGGGCAGAGATTCGGACGGGCAGAGGGGGTCAAGGTCACAGGGGTGGAAGGGAGGGGGTTAGAAGGGGTGATGGAGACAGAGGAAGACAGATGGGATTGCAGTTTGAAGGGGAATTGAGGCCGTGAGTCAGTGAAGGGAGGAGTTATTACTGTAGGTGAACACTGGCAGGAGCCAATGGGATTAGGGAGGCAGGAGGTGGTGTGGTGGGATGGACGGACAGACATGCACAAGGGGGAGTGGTTGGAAAGCGAGCATGGAAAATGAAATAATGCTTTTGAGTCGTTATGGGGAAATAAAAGCTGGTCCTGTTTCACACGGATGTGTAGCCTATTTTTGAAAGTTTATTACTGGTTTTGGTTTTACACATGGGGCGACTTGTTCAACGCATTAAAAGTCATACGATTGTTCATTAGAGGGACAATAACATACTCCGTTTTTTGGAGCAGTGTGTGGATATTTTATATATCTTTATACAAGCCTCCAATGCTTTGCAGTTTCAAATATAGTCGTGAGAATAGAGAAGAGAAAGAAGCAAAGGAAACAGTCAGCTAAACACGACAAGTACGTCAGATGGGTGCATGGTCAAAATAGAAATAAATGAGGCAGAATATCATATTCACTTATAAACAAAACATTTATCAGATAGAGAGATACGTCTACAGTACAATAGCGACCCAAAAATACACCATCTTTCCACTTGCTGTTTTGAATGGTGCTTCTATCCATTCAAAGCTTTTAGTTGTGTACCTGTAGGTTGTAAAATGCTGTATTATTTGTAAACATCTCTTGTTTCTGCCTTGCTTCTTTGACTTAATGCACCTCACTAGCACTCGCATGGAGCTTAAATGAACAGCACAGAATATGTGAAGCTTTGAATGTGTATTGTAGCCAAGTTGCCAACACAGAGGTTGAGGCAGGGATGAAAGTGGAACGCCCGCACAAAGTCTGACTCAGGGAATCCAAACAGGGATTATGGGAGGAAAGCGGGAGAGAAAGTGCAGAGATAAATCAGAGCGTCAGTGGGGGGGAGTGGGCAGCTTTTTACAGCTTCTACCGAAGAATGCAAGGTGTCCAATTCCTCACTTGTCCTCTATCCACAGAAACCAATAATCTCCCTCTCTGAGGCTCGCTTAAAAGGCGGAATTCAACCTGAACAAACTTGCCCTGGGATATGTTAACTACAATAGGCCTACTCAAGGCCCAAACTTTAACCTCAAGGTCAAGCCTGCCACTAAGGAATGGAAAAACCGCTCATCTTAAAATATAATATATTAAAAGGTATATTGAGAAAATATAATACAGGCCTCTGAACCGATTTACTCAGGTGCAGTGTGGAAACAATGTATCCAGGTCCATTTGGTTACATGTATACACTCTCAGAGGTACAAATGGATACATTAATAATGATACAGTGTAGGAAAACAATTGATAATCCCATAAATTGTTATTAAAAAACCTTTTCCCCGCAAAAAAACTGTCTGCGTTATTTGTCGGGAAGCGACGCTGCCAAAATACGTATCTACGTTTATTCCGTTGTATAAATGTGTTTGATTCGATCTAGTGGAAAGGCTACTCACATTAGCTTCGGATGGCTATCTGTTGTTAGCTTAGACCCTGGGCTGCGCCATCTTGATTAATGCATGCGCATGTGTGCACATGCACGCACGCTTTCAGTGGCTTTAGTCCCCAAAACCAGAAAGGAATTTCTGGTCAAAACAGCCTAATACTGCAGTATATAGGAAACACTGTTATGCTAATTATTTATCAATGACTGTATAATACAGATGGACAGTAGCATGTGCTGGTCCATAGCCATGTGCAGAACATGTATCCCATAGCCTGGAGGACCATTTGCTGCAAAATGTTACGGTAAATAACAGAAATGAGAGTTGAAGGGTGGAAACATATTCAACAATTGAGGTCCTTAATGGCCTGCTGTCAGCGTGCACAAGTAATATGACATTGATCAGTATTCAGTACCACCCCCGGTGGTAAACAGTGTGGCTATATATAGCCTATACTACTGCTTATATATACACGGTCCAATGGGGCTTCATCGTCACTCTCTCTGAGTCTGATGTCTCAGTCTGTACACTTGGTTAGAAGACCGTCTCCTACTCTGACCTGTGAGGCTGTGACCTCTCAACCTGGATGGAACTTGTCACAGCTGGCACTGAAACTGAAACTGAAGCTGTCCAGCTTCATTCCCCTTGAACAACTGTTTGTTTTGTAAAAAGTACCACCGCTCATGCTTATTTTTTTTCAAGCTTATAAAATAAATACTTTGATTGTGCGCAGATCTCAGTGTGAGGAGCTTCCCTTTATTTTTTTCAAAACTGTTTGTTTCAAATAATAATGTCAAAAATATTCATACAACAATAATTCATATATTGTTTTCCCCCATATGCACAAATGGCAGTAGGCTACATAATATTGAAATAAAATCAATTATGTCCATAAAAAAGCTTGCACTTGTCTTGCACTTGGCACTTTAAACGTCTTACACACACACAGGGTGGATAATATGATATCCTGGTGGAGATAAAAAAAATTATAGAACTCTTCAACTATGATGTTATCTAACCCATTGTGTGTGTGAAGTGTTTCATGTGTGGCGTGAGGAGTTAGATAACAGTGATGCTCCACCCAGTTCAACGATCTGCTCACACATCTGCATTGAATTTTGACTGACCAGTCCTACTGTACGAGACAGGCGTACGTGTGTGTGGGTGTGAGTATGTGTGTGTGTGTGTGTGTGTGTGTGTGTGTGTGTGTGTGTGTGTGTGTGTGTGTGTGTGTCCATGTGTGTGTGTGTGTGTGTGTGTGTGGCTGTGTGCGGAGAAGGGGCCTCAGCAGGGTAACTGTAGTGTTACCTAATCCTTTTGTTATCAGAAGGAACATCTTTGAAGTATGAACATAAACCATATGCATATGGTCACGCACGCACGCACACACACACACACACACACACACACACACACACACACACACACACGATTCACAACATTCATTTCATTTTTGTACTTTTTAGACCCGCCTCATCCATATGTGTGCATGTGTGCGCGTGTGCCTGTAACAATATGGGTGTGTGTCATATCTGTTTAAAATTCCAGAGCGTCAAAGTGTTACCAAAGGGAGCTATTACGAGGTCAAGAGTCACATGCACGCACGCACGCACACACACACACACACACACACACACACACACACACACACACACACACACACGCAAGCATACACACACACACACACACACACACACACACACGCGCAAACACACACACACGCAAACACACGCACACTCTCACTTACAGGAATGGAGAGTTGACTGACCTTTACTTAATAACCAACAGATTACAGAGTAAGTAGTGCATGCGTGCACGTGGGTGAGTGGCTGTGTGTGTGTGTGTGTGTGTGTGTGTGTGTGTGTGTGTGTGTGTGTGTGTGTGTGTGTGTGTGTGTGCAGCTGTGCACGCAGTTAAAGGGTTTCAAAGATGTAATCGTCCATGTCAAAGAGTTCATCCTCTATTAGAAGCAGGTTAGTAGAACATGCCCACCCACCCACACCCTTTTCCTCTAAAACACACACACATGCACGTGTGCACGCACACACACACACACACACACACACACACACACACACACACACACACACACACACACACACACACACACACACACGCACGCACACACACACGCACGCATGCTCACTCACTCACTCACTCACTCACTCACTCACTCAACACATGTATTATTCCTTTTATGTACATACATACACAGCGATTCTGTCTCTGTCCCTCTCTTTCTTCCACACTCTATCCCAATTGAATTAAATTCAAAGAGGCTTTATTGGTATGAGACAACAAACCAATAACATTTACATTGCCAAAGCAGAAGTGGAATAAATCAATCACTCTCTCTCTCTCTCTCTCTCTCTCTCTCTCTCTCTCTCTGTCTCTCTCTCTCCCCCTCTCTCTCTCTCTCTATCAATTCAATTTCAATTGACAATCAAAATAAAACAATGTATTTACAAATAAATATTGGATATAAATAGGAATTAAATAAAGGTGTAAACAGAGCTGTGTTACATTAACACTTGTGAAACTATAATATAAACTATATGCGCATTTTCGAGATAGTTATAGGTCATTTGCTGTAAGCAGTGTAGGGTATAAACAAAACAGTGTAAGCGTTAAGGTGCTTGTATTCCATTTGACATCCTTCTCCTGTCACAGCAGCTCACAAATCTCTCTCTGTTTCTGTTTCTCTCTCTCTCTCTCTCTCTCTCTCTCTCTCTCTCTCTCTCTCAGTGTGGGTTTGTTGATGGTGACTTCAGTGTTCTGGGTCTTGAAGGTGTGAGTGTGGTCACAAGTAGCCTGGATTTAAAGTGATTGCGGTGCCACAGTTTGGTCCTTGTGTAACAAAATTACATAATCCAGCATGGAATGAATTGCTGTTTTGTGTTTATATTTGCAGAGGCGTGTAAACACTTATGTCATGGATTCGAGTCGCACCGTGTCGTAAAGAGCTTGATAAATTACACCCTATAAATGCTGTGACTCGCATGTGCAAAAGTAGACTTTTCCAAGGAATCGGAAGTGTAGGATGTCAGGAATGAGGGGATTGGTAGGTGTGCACGCACACACCCACCAATCCGTGCGTGCAATGTTGTTACAGTGCGTATGTGTGACTGCGGGTGCATGAGCCAGTTTGTGGTGCAGTGTGTGCATGCGTGCGTCCGTCCGTCCGTCCGTCCGTCTGTCTGCATGTATGCACAATTTGCACATTAGGATCTATGCAACAGTTCACCTGAACAATTAACGCTTCCCCCTTCCGTACCTTTTGTGATCAGTTTGAATTATTGATGCGGCCTCTCCACCTGGTTGGTGTGTTTACCCACCACACCCTGCTCTGCCTCTGAGTGCTGCATGAGAACTGCCTTCACCACCAGCCTGCATCTCACGTCTCAAACGTCATCAACAGCTCCATGACGTGAGCTTTCAAACCACAAACATGCGCGGTGAAATTCCTTGCGGCTTAAAGCTGCAACCCGTAAGTTGGATGTCCTACACCCGGGACTTTGAGCGCTAAACGTGCACCGCACTTGCAAGAGAGACTCCCTGCTTACGTATAATGGTCAGGGGACTTGTGCTGAGGGACAGCGAGATCCAAAACAGACGTCGGTACCTGCCGCGGTTACGTCGCGCTGTATGTGCTTTTGGGCTTCATGCAGTCAATGGTGTCCCACTCGACACCATGAAGGGTCTAAATGTCTCAATGGACCACTGCAGCTGTGGGTAGATCGGATCGGTAGGTCGGATCGGTGGCTCTGGACAACCGGATCTCCATATGTGCCTATATACAGTATGGGTATATGCGGTTCTGGACAACCGCCTAGACACCGGGCACCGCACTCCGTTGGGTCCTGGCTGGGCAACATGCGTGCCGAGTTTGAAGTCGGTCAGTTGGATGGTTCATGAGATATATGGATAAATGTTCACCGTGTACACTGTAGCCTACAGTATGTTCACATCCCAGGAGTACTGTATGCACTATAGGAACCTGAATGGTGCCAGGGTTCAATGAGGTTGCATCTTAGTGAGGTGAGAAGTGTAGTCTTTTTTCATGTCCATTGTTTAAAGGCTTACCTCCGAGCCCAGACATACCCGGGCTGGCCAGATCGCTGTCATCGTCCTGGCTCTCTCACTGTCCACCCCAATAAAGGAAATAGTACAAAGGCCAATGTTTAGT
>NC_137866.1:36406150-36588650 GCF_963924005.1 Protomyctophum bolini | reverse complement strand
TATGTTATGTATGTTATCCAACTATATTTATAAAGTGCATGCATGTCTGTCCATGTCTAGGGCTAATCTCGCAAACCAGTCAAATATCTTGAGCATATACCTTGCCCAAATATGGAGTCATCAAAAGCCTACATATATGTCAATGTCATACTCATCAATAACATACATCATACTTATGTCATACGGTAGGTTGACAACGTGATGGCCGAGATCTACATTGAGCAGCGTTGTTATGAGAGCCCGTCTTGTTGTTCTTCAGCTGATAGTTTGTTTCTTTTTTCCCTCTTTGACAGTGACTCTCTCCCGTTTCTTTCACTCTCAGAGTTACAGTAAAACACATGATTTGACTGCACGTATCTATACAAAACAACAGCATGTTTTGAGCGATCAACGGCAGCCAAACACACGATCCAGGAAGTCGGGGGTTTGTTAAACTCTATTCTGGTCAGTGAGTCAAAGTGGTACAGTATGTCCTGTTTCCATGGCGACCGGGGCGTCTGCGCCCGCCGTCTTATGGGAGTTTTGGCGCAAGCATCCATGACTAAGTAGGTACATCCATTCATTCATCCACACACAGCTGTTTCTATCTCTCTCTCTCTCTCCTCTCAGCAGTCGCTACGCAGTCAGAAACTGAAAGTGGTTAATTCCCCATCTTAACCCATTCCAGCATAGATTTGATTTAAAAACATTCGCTCTGAAAGTATATACATTCAAAGATTTGCCCCACATTTTCACAACTTAAAAAAGAATAGCAGATCTACAAGATCGTAGCGCGGCACACTGCGATATGAGCTTGTAGATCTGCTATTTTTCAATAGCTATAATAAGTATATAAGGTTTTAAACACCAAAAGGCGTTCCCGTCCAGAACAATGGATAGATTTCCAGTAAAATGCACCTCCCGCTTCTGCAGGACGAATAAAGTTTTAAAGCATCAAAGGGACGTAATGGCATTAGTGGATAAGAAGATACAAGTTTCCAAGCAGTCACACATTTTTCTCACTCCAGTAGACATTCAACCAATTACCAAAACTGATGTATTTTTCACAATTAGCAGACTGTGACACCTGTTGCCAGGGCAATGGTCTGAGTAATGTTTTTGTTTTTGTTTTTCTCCAGCGCCGACAAAGCTAATTCAGTGTTCAGTGGCAATTAACTCTTGAATTGTGTAGAGACACACAATGTTATGTAAGGTAATGTTATGTTTATGTTTATGAGACCGGCTGGTGAGAGGACAGAGGAGTGTCAGTGTGGCTTACTTAATAAATTAATGAAAAGACAAGCTTCGTATATGACTCAATGCAGGTTGCACTAACTAAGAAGTTATAAGTTAGGCCCACAACATTAGCGACGAGGATTAGTGTGGACGTTTGAATACATACAAGTTGGACACACTTCGTTCGAATTGTTTGCAGATGGAAAAGGACTAATAACAATAACGGAGGGGATGATGATGCCGCCACGGCTGTGGGGTGAAGCAGAGGACAAGAGGTCTATACTTTTACTTGGTTGGCAGGACGGTAGGACCAGACGTCCAGGAATCTTTACACAAAGTATTTTCAGGGTGCAGGGTGGAATTAATTAAATTAAAGTGCGTCCGGCGATTATTATTCTGCAGACTGCCTGCAAAGTGCAAGCATAAGGCATCCAACTCCAAGCATCACTCAACAAAAAATGGTAAGTTAAAAATAAAATCCTCTAGATAGATGGGTATAGAGCGGTTAGAACCGTAGCAAAACCGTGTCAGATGTCCTAGAATTCGACACTGTAACCAGAGATACCCGGAAGAAATTGTGCGCCTGCGTGAGGGCACGCTCTACGGATCTCGCCTGTAGCGCCACCTAGTGCCCATCCGGCCCTGACAGCAGGCAATGATGTTATATGTCTTCTTTTATTTTCCAGAAACGGTTATTTACTTCAATCATTCAGAAATCCACTCGGCTCCATTGACTCCAATGTATTCAAGCAGAGTTTTGCCACCGAGTGTGATGAATCTGCTGGCTGGAATTGCAGGGTAGAGAAAATGACGTTGGCGACTTTTCCTTCCATCTGTTCCTAGCAGGTACTGAAGTCATAGCATGGGATGTCACAGTACTGATGTCATAGCATTGAGCAAACTGTACTCTGACAACAGATACAGTACCAACGTCACTGAAGTCATAAACTCCTGATGTCACTTGTTCATCCCCTGGGTCGTTTCATTCTATATGGAGAATAACATTGGGTCATCTTAAAATCGTCTCATATAAGCATTGTGGTCCAAAAATACTGTCTCTGTGATATTGTCGGGGAGGTAGCTCTGTATCGTTTACGATAGTCAGTCACTCATTTGATACAGTCTGTTTCTAGACAATATTTTAAATCGCCGGGATCATTTGTTTATTTTTGGCTTATTTGACGTGATATAAAAAAAAAAATCTATGGTGAATTCAGAATGGGCTATAAAAAAGGCGACCCAGGTAGGATGTGTAAATTACGTCAGACTTGGGTGCTCTAACATACAGACGTTATGCCTCCAGCCAGCTACTCTGTCAGGCTGCCGACAAGGGACTGAGGGTTTAAGTAGACACAGGGATCACAATACACAGGTGAACAGAACAAACGATCAACACTGGGATTGGCAGGGAGACTAACAGGACACAGGTGGAGAAAACTAGTAATCACAGGGAGGTGAGACAAGACAGGCAAACACAACTAGGCAGAACAGGAAACACTAGGGCAACACTACATAATAAAAGTGTGCAACAGACTGATATCGTGACATACTCAGACCACAAAGTACTGCACTACTTGAAAATCCACCAGTCTGTTCATCACTGAGAGAACAAACTCCTCAAGGCCTGCAAGTGGGCCGTTCACCCGCTGGTGGTGAATTCCATGCCTGGTGAACTGTACTTTAGGACGCCTCTCTATCTCACTGAACAGGCCGGCTCTTATCAACACCCTGCTTGTGTTTTATGTACATACAGCACATTCCTTTCAGAGAACAGGATCTGAATCCTGCCGGAGATGCAAAGACGAGAGAGAGAGAGAGAGAGAGAGAGAGAGAGAGAGAGAGAGAGAGAGAGAGAGAGAGAGAGAGAGAGAGAGAGAGAGAGAGAGAGAGTCACACTCGTTGCAACTCAGCCAAGGAGGCCTGGGCGAGACGAAGGGAAGTCAGAGGGTGGGAATAAGGGAGAGAGAGGAGAAAGAAAAAACACATAAAACTACAGCTGCATGAGAGAGAGAAAGAGACTATAATAGTGAGAATGGAATGAAGGAGTGGAAAGACACAGGAAAGACAGTCTGTGGTGGCGGTAAATTGATCTATTTAGAGGGCTTGCGAGAAGAATGGAGAGAGAGAGAGAGAGAGAGCCGGTAAAACAATGTTATGATAGACAGATCTAGTCAGAAAAGAAAGGGGGAAGTGAGAGAGTCGGGAGAGGGGAAGGAAGGAGAGAGAGGCCCGAGTCTGGTCAGTTCTGCATTCTTCCACGGTCCTCATCTTCTACTGGCTGCCACACCCCGAGGTCAAAGGTCAGGGAACGCTGGCCACACCCACGGGGACAACTACACACCACGTCACATGAACGCTTCTGCAAATATCCATGCGCGCCAAGATGCAAGCTTCCATTGTGCACGCATGCACAGTGCACACATGCACAGAGCCACACATGTACAGTATATGCACAAGCATGACCCCCCCCCCCCCCCCCCACACACACACACACACATGTATCCGGAAGTGTACTCACAAACAAAAAGACACACGTGCAGACGCATGCGCGTGGCAGCATGGGTTCATTCACGAGCACAGCTGCGGATGAGTGCACGCACGCTTTGTGTTCGCTCACAGACAATGAAACGGGCACTGCCTTTATCTTAAGAAAAAATCTGAAAAATGTCAGAGCAAAGGTCGGTTGTCTTCCTACATGGTTAAAACAATGGACAAGAGGACATTTTCGATGTTGACGTAAACGACCAAGAATCCGGTGACATAGAACCAAACGTCACAGTTCCACGACTTTCAATTCCCGTGTGCACGTTGTGCACTCGGCCTACGATCGTTGTGTGAGGGCAGGGTCTGGCTCGGAAAAAGGTCAGGAACGGGCCTATACTACACTGTAAAATCCTGTACAAATGGAAGCAAATGGAACCATGCATGGATCCATTTGGCTCCACGTTATACACTCTCACAGTTAAGTGAGCACTGAGGATTTTGCTGTGTGGCGTGCATGACTCCTCCGGGCGCCAACATGTGGCTGCCAGACTGATGAATTCTTCTAGAGCCTACACTAGAGAAGCCGGTCGAGCCAGCGGCAAACCTCGGGGGCACTGGGGTGGGGTTGGGGTGGGGTGGGGTCTTTCAGCCGCATAACGTCCTGCTCGTATTGGTACTCATCCGCTGCTTCCAGTGAACACATGAGGCATTTATCGACTCTGTCTCGCTTTCTCTCTGGCTTGTTCCCGACATCGTCCGTGCGTGTGCGTGCGTTCATGTGTGTGTGTGTGCGTTGTGCGCGAGCACGCTTGCGAGAAGGCACTACACAGTAAGTGTAGCGAGTAAGTAAACTACTATAAGTGTAAATAAGTTAGTTTAGAATCGTGCACAAACAGACCCTTTACTCTGTACACATAAGTAAAAAAGAGGTCCGTTAGGGGTGGGGGGGAAAGGTTCCCGCGCATTGGGTAATTCATTCAAACCAACTGCCCTCGATGACGGCGAATGGAAAGAAAACGGTGGAAAATAAAGAGAAAAGGAAAACTATGAAAGCCAAAGAGTGGAAAGATGTGGACGGCAGTGGAACGTTTAATGCTTTCCAGCAGGGACTGATGATGGGCAGCGGGGGGAGTAGGGCGGGGTCTTAGGATCGGGGGATACCCCTTTCTTCTAAAAAGGGGTTTCCCACAAACGGCCTCCCATACCAAATGGTTCCACCCACTAACTGGTAGGAGGTAATTACACGGGAGCTGTGAGTCACTCCCGACCTGAAATAGAACTTCCACAAACACAGTCCCCCCACCCCTCCCCACAGGTCATGGGAGAACCGATGGAAAGTGGTGAAATTATGAAAACAATGGTTTATAATCATTTGTAGGACTCATTCTTATGTGGTTGTTATATTTTAAACATAATGCAGAAACACTGCAGATGCTGTAGCTTAGAAGGCAACCAAACAGACAATCGCAAAGGCCCACTAACCGTGGCAGGTATAGCATTTTGGATAAATTGCAGAACTACAAACTGACATTATATAGCAGCATGTAGATCATCATTACATACAGTAGCAGCATGTAGATCGCCTATTATCAGTATACATTGTCCAACAAAGAATAAAGCAGGCTTTGGCTAGCATGGCTGAGCCTTTTCTATTTGTACAGCTTCACCACAGTAACACGTCCAAGACAGATAAAACTCTTGGAACAGACAGGGGCCAAAGTGTTCAGGTGTGAATAAGGACAACACTCCCGTCTTTGTTTCAAGCCCCTAAATTCTTCCAAGACATCTAACTTCAATGGGCTGACTCGTTTAAGCCGGTTCTGGCATTCTTCAGAATTTGGCCACTATAGTTCTTTCTCTGTCACCCATTTTCTTTTTAAAACTCTTGATTATGCCTTAGTGTTTGGGGGTGTTTCTTTTTTTCCCCACACTGCCTGTCTGCTCAAAAGAGCCCTTTGTGTGTGAAACTTCCATGCTGAGCCGGACAGCGGAGCAGCTAGCCTCTGGCTGCGGCAGTGTGTTCTTGCGTGCGTCTGTGAAATGTGGTGTGTCAGTTCCACTGGCCTTCGCCAAGAAGTGGCTTCTGCTACTCTGCGTGCGCACGCACGTGTGTGTGCGTGTGTAATTTAACTCTGAGTGGAGAAAATGTAACCATACGAAGTACGAACCCTTGGTTATATTCCCTGGGTTACATTTGAAAAGTGTACATGCATATCTTGGTTGGTATAGGTGATTCTGATTCAGCATGTGTGCGTGCGACCGTGCGTGCGTGTGTGCGTTTGCGCTCACCAGCATCAGGGTCATAAAACATCGTCCCAAAATGTGGCGGCTTTCCCGAAACGAACATTGAAACTTTGTTTCCCTGTCGTCATGGCAACCTTAGGGTACCGTTTTGGAACTTTCCTTCCTTAAGGGACGGCGTGCGTCACAGGGAGGAGCCTTGGGGAGTAATTACTGAGTGGGAATGTGGCTGGAAATGGGAAGAGGAGGAAGAGGGGGAGGAGAGAGACGCCGAGACCAAGAATGTGTGAGACTGAGAACTGAAAGAGAGAGAGGAGATGCTGTGAGAGAGACGAGAGAGACAAATTAACAGTAGTTTTCTATATTGGTGGTTTTGTTTCAGTCAAGTACAGATACACACATAAATAAATAACCAAGTAAATAAATATCCTGTAATTTGCTTTGAAAATACTATGTTGTAAAGAAAAATCAATAAACATAATGTTTAAAAAACAATCCTGTAATTCTCATGTAATAGTTATAAACGTAAAGGACATAATTTCAAGAACTGTATATTGGGGGAATTACACATGCAGCATGTTGATCATAAAATGTCCCTGCCATGTATCCCCCTGCCCCGTCAATAGACCATAATTGGCATATAGGCAGCCATGTCATTTTGCATAAAATAAGCGGTGTGGCAACAGGGTGGCATTTCATCGACATATTGGAAAGATGGCGTGTGTGAATATGGTGAAGTATGCCATGTTTTGTCCCTGTTGTGAATAGACGGTAGGCTACTTCCGGCAGCCTTCCCGGTGCCACTGAGCAACTTCCACTGACATGAATAGCGGAGGGGGGGGAGCTTCGCGCCAGTTAAGTCTCTATCCTTTTAATACTCTATGGTATATGCCCCTCCCTCTCCTCTCCTTCCTCCCTGAAGCCTTGATGAGAGTCTTTGTCCAGAGTGCCATCACTTGTGTGGAACAGCTGAGGCTGGTTGGTGTGATGAGCAGAGACTTCAGTTTAGTGTTGATCATAGTTTAATTGGTGTGTCAAGTTCTCCTCTCTCTATTTTGTCTGAATTTGTGTAGTTTGAAGTATACAACATACCGGTAGTTATAGTTTAGTGTTGTGGTTGTATAGTATATACTCTTGTGTGCTTGTTTATATTGCTGTATTCATTGTTTAATCTGCCTGAATGTCTAAGTAATGTCAAGTCATGTTAATTGTTTCTCCTGCGTTTGAGTTCCTGCGTTTGGGTTCGAAAACACCTTGAGTCCTGACTGACACAATTTAAAAATAAAAAATGCAGTCATTTCCTTGCAACGTGAGGCGCTCTGTGTCAAATCCAAAGCCCAGCCCGATTTTGTAACTTATTTTCCATTCTTAAGCCTATGATCTCCACCTCCACCCGTATGGAGTCGGACTTTAGAAGCTGAGTCCCAGAGTTCCTTTCCTGTAACCTCCGCCCCTCCCAAATCCCCCTCCCTTAACCCTATAGGCCCCAATTAATCTATAATAAAATCTTAAGTTTGAGCAAAGTTTACCACAAACTGTACAAGTAAAGGGTTTCCCCTGCATGGAAACGTGGTTTTTCACATCAGATTTGCTACAAAACTGTATAACTAAACAGTTTTTTGTTTTGCTTTTACCACAAACTGTACAAGTAAAGGTTTTTCCCCTGTATGGGTCCTTTCTCACATCAAATATTGAAAAAAAAGCTCTATTTTGCTGTGAGAGCTTCACTGGAATATTGCTTCATTGTTCTGTTTTTAACCGTGGTGTGATGGTGAACTGCTGATCTGTGAATTTTACGGGTGCAAAAAATGATGCTGTGGTCGCTTAAGCTGTTTTCGATTGTTCCACTTTGTATGATTTTAGCTGCTGCGGATGTATATATATATTTTTTATATATATATTTTTTTTTTTACAAGGGATTAAGGATGCTTCATAGGGTTAAGGTTTAATTCAAGTCAAAGTACTGTGTGGGTGATTTGACATGGCCCACATTTGATTCTTACAGTATCATGCAGATGAAAGTACAGTACATTTCAGAACAAAAAGAGCAGATATTTTGCCCATCCAAGCACAGATACACAGGTGCGTCAGATAATTCAGAAGAAAGGACTTCCACACACTACCTTCACCGGAAAGTTTAGGTACGCACCTTGTGCTGTACGTAGGATTTTTTATAAGCATTGTAATGTAGTGGCACTAAGTATTTGCCACACATCAAAATGTTGTGCCGTACAAGAACTCGACTTGAAAGAAGCGTTGTGAACTTGTAGATTGGCTATTTTCAAATAGCCTATGTACATATATTAGTTAAACTGATTGTGATGCTATATTTGAGGACCACCTGGAACCTTCTCAAGGGCCCCGGAGACTCCCAAGATCCCACTTCGAGAACCACTGGTCTATTTGTCTGACCTTACCCCACCCAGGCAAAGGGTCTCACCTCACTCTTTCACCTATGCAACTTTACACACCTCTTTCCAGAACCCCATTCCTATAAAGATCTAACCTTTTGACAATAAAACTACCCTCATCAACAGATACTGTCCACCTGTAAGTCCAAAGACAAGTGCACCAAGAGTTCACAGCAGCCATCGCTGCCCTTCTGTTCTGAGATCCAATTAACTATTCGAAGGTGCACAAAAAAAGAAGGAAATGAAAGCAAATAAATGGGTGATGACTTCCATCTTGATACTTATCTTACAAACTTTGTCTTTCCAGCCTTCAATCGAGACGCACCCAACACACTTAAACTATTAAGCCAGATTTATACGTTGTCGTACAGATGGAGTACTATTATTAATCGTATTTAGTTAATCTAGTCACTGGTTCAGATTATCAATAATACACTAAATAATGTGGTATAATGATCATCTAACAGCTGAGGGTGTTGCTGCATTTCATCACTTCATGTGTGTTATTGCTTTTATAACATTGATACCAGTGATGGGCAACAAGCAAAAACCTTATCATTAAAGAAAATCTAGCATGGCAGATTGTCCTTATCTAACAAACAAATTCAACACGCTCCTACAGGGAATTCCAATTAAACGGGCCTCATCACAACGGCCAAAACACCTCACTGCACCACTGCACCCCCCCTCCCCCCCCCCACACACACACACGCACACGCACACGCACACACACACACACACACACACACACACACACACACACACACACACACACACACACACACACACACACACACACACACGAGCAGCCAGTATCTGTCTGACTGGAATCCTCGTCGAGTCATCGCTAAACAGATGATGGCATTGGTGATGATACTCACACACACTTCCCGGTATAGGAGATTGTCTCACTCCAGGCGGGTGCCAGTGCACCTGTAGGGAATGTTCCACACACCTGTAAACTGTCTCTAAGTAAGTGCTTCCATCTGCGCCCTCTTCACTCAGCCCCCATGCCTGCCTGAATGAATCACCATGTGAGCCTCTTCAGACACATGACAATGGTGTCTACCAGCTGTGTGGCTGCCACTGTCTGCTGCTGTGGAAATCACTGAAGCGTTCAATCAGTGTAGTCCAAACTGTATATACCTGTCGATGAGAATGAGAGTCCTAATTTAACTCAGAGAGTGTACAAATGGAACCAATGGTCTATTTGGTTCCATTTGTAAACTCTCAGAGCCTAGGGTGCCCTTTGTTCCTATGTCTCAATCATTTTACCTTGGGATCCCCCGCAACCCTCGCAAGGACTCCTGGAGGTCTCCTGAATGACACGTTGACACTGAGCCGGTGCTTTAATGACTCGTTCGAGTTTTGCATTCTCAACGTTAAATTTACACTGAGAATTGAGAACTGCCGAGTGAGAGTGACTGACTGAGGGTCTTTTGTGCGTGTAAGAGGAGTTCTGATGGCTCTTCCACAAAAAGAAACTCATGTATGGCGGTTTGTTCTCTCTCTGAATGAGGTGTTATAAGAGACAAACAGCACGGGGCTCTGTCCGAGTCTGACCCGGGGTCGGGCAGAACATCCATGCCTTGGCCGGACCTCTAGAAATCCATGTTTTCAATGGAGGTCCTCTGGTCGCAGTTGGAACAGTGAGGACTCCCGCTGTCTGGGTTTGATTTAGGATCTTCTGTGGGTGTTCTATGACCCGTAGGTCAGAACAGAGTAAGGATGGGCTGGGCTGGAACAGAACTTCTACAGTTCTTGTTAACAGTACAGGCACATTTTTTTCCTATTCTAGTGAATGGGGTTTTGATGGACAATGAGAAGATCGTTGGTTTATAGTAATACTGTGCATGATCACTAGAGGTTCCAGTAATGGGCAGCTTGTAATACCTTGTCCAAGAACCAATGCTTTAAGGAGATCTTTATTTATAGATCATTCTGGAATAACCTGCCTCGAAACATCTGCTGCATTTACAGTAAATTAACTTACATTGAATTGTACACTGAATAACACTAAATAACTAAACACTAAATAACAAAAAACCAAGAAATACATGAAAATACAAAACATGTCACGGAACGTGACAGGGTTAGTGTTTGCAAAGGATTTCTTGGAAGCGTGCAAAAATAAATACACAGTAAAAACCCTAGAGTTACAATCTATAAATTAACCATAACACTGTCTACACAGACACCTTGTAGCCAAATAGCTTGAGGTTGACTCTGTCAGTTTAACTCTGAGCTATGCTCTGAGCTGAATTGATGCTGTCAGTTTAACTCTGAGCTATGCTCTGAGCTGAATTTATTTATTTATTTATTTGACAGGGACAAAGCTCATTAATCAACATGTCAGTTTTCACATCAATGTAAATGGGCCAGAGTTAGCCAAAGCTAAATTTCATATGTAGTCCCTGGGCAGGCTCTTAAAAAGTAAATGATAAAAGAAAGACAGAGTGTAGGGTGCCTGCACACAACACCATGCGTTGATGCCATGTGTGCATATGTGCAGGCACCCAACACCACATCCATACAAAAACAGTACAATACAGATAAAAGAAAGACAAAGGCTATTAAGAGTTAACTAAAAACTATACTTTTCGTGGGCTTGAGGAAATAAATAAATATAAAAAATAAATAAATGTGGTCAAATGTAATGCTGGCGCATTATATTTATTGAGACTGGGATATCTAAAACTGATAACTGTCATTTGTAAAGTAATAGCCATTCTGAACATCTTAAAATCTTACCACAAAAAAATAACCCACATTATAATTTAAAACTAAACCTAAAACTAACACTGAAAAACTAATACAACTAAACAAAAACTAAACTAAGTGAAACTAAACTAAATTGAAAACAATAGTGGAAAAACTAAAGAACAAAATATAATATAATATGCTATACTATACTTGTTCCAGACTACCATATAAGGACATGCCATGAAGCCAGCTAGTGTGACACGTAACAGGAGTGACCGTGTTGTCACTTGACAGGCCCATGCAGGGACGTGCCAGCTGGTTCACTGTCCAGTTATCACGTTCAACTGATAAGACCAGCGGGGCAATGCAAACAGATTTGTTCCTCAACACCACTCCCATGCTAAACCCCATTTGCCATTAGGCCGCGAACTGGCACTAACTCACAACTCACGGTTTGCCAGTAAGCTTTCATCAGACTGAAAACCAGTCATCTGACCTCTCAGTGTTTCCTGAGACCAAATGGTTCTTATTTTCTACATAACACAAAAGTACAACATGCTTTATAAAGGTTGTGCGTGTGAAATGTCAGTTCAAAACAAAAACTGGAACTTTTACAAGGCATATCTGAGGCATGTGTAGTTTGTGTACTGTACATGTCCTTACTGTACATGTCCTTACAAGGCATATCTGAGGCATGTGTAGTTTGTGTACTGTACATGTCCTTCTCTTTATCACATGCTCTACCTGCACAAATACAAAGACTGATCACTGATCCATTGAATGGACGATTTAGTAATGTCACGCAACAGGACAAAACCTATACAGGCTCTTTATCTGCAGGGAGGGGGTGTGCAGTCATGGTTGATAGTATTTCTCATGTTTATGAAAGACAAAAGTGATTTGATGCTGGGCCAACATGCTTGAGGTATTATGGAGGTACTGTCCCGCCAAGCCTTGTGACAAACATGTGAGTCATTTGTCAGGGGGACATTAATGCTGAGAACTGGCAGCCCTCAATTCAGCATTCCGATGGAGATTTTTATAGCATTACAGTGGAGATGGAAAACGTGAGTTGGAACAAACTCAGAGTAACACTGTTGTATGATATGACAACAATAGGTTTATTCATAAGAAATATATGCAACAAATGTTTATCATTTGATAATTGTAGTTCCAAAGAGTTAAGTATGCCTATATAAGTATGTATATGTATAAAGTTGTAAAAGAACGTCTGTATCTTTAACCTGTTGCAAAAGTTATTTTCACCTGAAACTGACACTGTTGATGCAATGTTATAGGAGCCATGACAATTTACACCAGAGACATGTTTTGAAATTGGCACAGATTAAAGGCAGGCACATCGGCACGTTAATGCCACGCCAAGACCGTTCCATTATGATCGTCCTTTTGTCTCTTCTATAGCCTTCAAAAAAGTCTGCAGAAAGTGTAGCGCCCCAGGAATCAGGAATGGATGCATTACACTTGTGTCTATTTAAGTGCCAAAGATGACATAATCAGTTGTTTTAATTGGACTCATTCATTCATTTGTGGGTAGGTTAGGTTACAGTATATTCTCGTACAATATTTCACCCCTGACAATGCCATGGCTATAAAGTAGCTTAACTTGATTCCTCTTGATAGGCAAGTCCATTCTCACCCATTCTTGTTCACTACATTGTTTTTAATCACAGTAATCATAATAATTGTCAGCTTGCAGAACGATTCTGTAATGTTTTAAGCAGAATGAACGTTGTTTCTCCAACAACTACTAATAGACCTTTGTTTGCTAATACTATAGAATAAGCTTTTGAGGAAAAACGTATATCCTCAGAATAAATATCCCAATCCCAGTGTGTTGAAAGAATCCAACAATGAGGGAAGACGTAATCAAGCTGGTCCTTTCACTTAACCCCTGCGTACAGCACTAACAGCCAACACTTTCTAAGCACTTGTTCAAGTCTGAATTGATTGTTTGTTATACATGTAATGTATAGGCCTACAATTAATATAGGCCTACCCTTTACATTCTCACTTTCTCTCTATCTCGTTTGCACGCTCACACGCACACGCACACGCATCCAGGGACCCATATCTGCCCCTGGCTGACACCTCAAACTCCACACCTCTCTCAAACACAATCATTAACTTCACCTTTGTTTTCTCGCATGGAACACTGATGCCCACCATGAAATAAGTCCTGTGGGTGGGGGGGGGGGACCTGGATCGCTTTTGGTAGTTTCAGACGGTTTGATCTGAATCCGTTCATCCCCTGCCCTATCCATGTTTGTATTTTCTCTCTCACACACACAAACACAAAGATGAGTTTGAATCCAGGATCTAGAGAAGCTTTCAATATGTGCCCCATGGACTGACACCATAACATCCCCGCCTATCTCGTGGCACCATCATTATCTTCACCTGTGTTGTCTCTGCAGGGCGTGGCTCCCATCAAGACCAGGCAAGGAAAGCTGACATTGGCCCACCATAAAATAAATCCTGTGTGTGAATCACTTGTAATACATTTAGTAAGTCTGGTCTAAATCTGTTTATCCACTGTACATCTTTCTCACCATCATTATCTCTCTTCTCTCTCTCTCTCTCTGTCCCTTTGTGAGGGAGCGTAGGTTTTATTTAATTGAAAAAGGTTTATGACTAAATGGGAAATTAAATATAGGCTTGAGTGGGATTCTAAAGCACGAGTAAAGTCAATACATGTGCAAACAGACGGCTCACAGACAGGCAAATGTCTGGTTACTATGAACAAAGTCATGTGCTGTAATAGCAAAGCTGTACACCACTCGTTTGAATTATAGATACGTACAAATACATCAGGTTATATTGTATGTATCTGCCTCATCTGAGTAAAAACATGTACATCTGATAAAATAACATCTTATAAATCCACTTGGTTCACTTAAATGAAATCCTTTTTGTCTGCTCACTGCATGACTGTGGGCGGGTCTGGGATGTTGTTTTGATTTAATCAGGAGTTCTCACAAACATTCACGTCCTGCCATGCGTTTCTTCCTGGAAAATGGAATTAATCAAAATTAAAAATAGTTTCTGGGATGAGACTGAACTAAACTGGCTCCAGACAAAAGAGAAACAGTAAAGACATTCCTATTTTTTGTATGCTCATTGCTCATGGGTGTGTATACAGGCAAACGCGTGACGACTATGCAAACAGCATTAAAATGATTATTGTCTCTGTGAGTTGGTGTAATGGGTCTCCAGGTGTCTGGCTGTCTAAATAGCTGTTCAGGCTTATAGAGGTTTAATGGTACAGACAAGGACAGAAAATACATAGGCAAATAGCGTTGACATACTGATTAGTACTGTAAATGCACACATGCAGACACATACCCCACATCTGAGAACATGATCATATTTTTATTTTATAATAATAAACTGGAACTTCAAAGCCAAAGTCGTACAATTAGTCACACACGTTAGTTACCTCAATGAAATTTGTTCTCCACATTTGACCCATCTCTTGGAGCAGTGAGCCGCAGAGTGAGCCGCAGAGTGAGCCGCGCTCTGGAATCATTCGTTTATTTGACCCCCAATCCAACCCATTGATGCTGAATGCCAAGCAGGGAGGCATTGGGTGCCATTTTTACAGTCTTTGGTATGACCCGGCCGGGGATCGAACCCCCGACCTCCCAGTTTCAGGGTGGACACTAACCACAAGGCCACTGTCTGGTTCTCTTCTGTATAACCCAAAAGACATGGGGACATGGGTAATGTTGGTGTCTTAAACAAAAACAGCCACAGGGGGTCTTCTCTGATACTGTACATGTGCTAGTTTAGACAGGCTTTTTGTTCTTACATGTCTAACAGGGACACATGCTGATTGTTCCTTTGTTTGACCAGCCTGGGAGCCGTATCCTTTAATGGGAGGGGTCCAAACTCACATGTCCGGCTACTTATACAGCTAGGACATAACCCATAAACCATCTGCTTCCACTATGATGCTCTACTGTAAAACAGGTTGCATTTTGTCGTTTAATTGTTGTTGATGTTAACAAGAATAGTCAGCCCACGTTAGTGTCAGTATTTTTCTTTATTGCATAGTTGGAACGTAGGGGAGACAAAAGAGAGAACACTGCTAAATCCTGTGTAGATTTTAAACGAACATTCCTCTTGACTTGCAGACTAGAAATTGCTGTTCGTGGAGTGGCTGCGGCGGTCATTTTTCAGTATAAAACCCAGTTTGATTCGTGTTTCCGCATGCATTATAATTTATAATGATCTACAAGTTTACAACATGTAAACATGTTTTTTAAGTTTGTAGAACTCATTTTTTCTCTATTTTACACACCCTAAATAGGAAAGCCAGGTTGAAAGTGGTTAAGCTAACGCACAGTGTTTCATTGTGAAGGCTCCGTGATTCGATCCAAGCCCAGTACATACAGGCCCAGAGGCCACTACGGGAACATTTGAGGTTTCCCCACACAAAAAAACTGGAATTGTTTTATATGAATGCAGGTATTTCCTTTCATCCTGCTTTGCAAGTCCTGAATCCAGTATTGAATCTCCTCTGCTTGGTTGTAAGAATGTGACGTTCCCACCGGGAGATATGTGTTTAGGTTTTTATAAAATGTTCTTTATCTTGCGCTCTATTCTTTGGCGCCTGCCGGTGCTGCGTCAGATTTCACTCTTTCTGCTTCCGTACCTTAGTTATTGTATCATTTGTATTGTATAGAGACAGTAATCCTTGTACTCTGTGCCAGGTTTCTGTCCACCTCCAGCCTCAGCCTTTGTGCGACTGTGAATAATGGCCAAGATTTGTTGAGTAAACAAATTCGTGACACCCTGTAGGAGTCCAACTTGACCTATTGTCGGCCTGACCGCCTATGCGGTCACTGGACAGCTTCCTTGTCCTTCCTCTCTCTCCCTTTTGTTTTCAAGGTGGGGCTCTTCAGGAGTCTATAGCCGTCTATAACAGGGTCTGTGTGAAATTGTGTGAATTTCCAGTAGACCACAGAAGTACCTTTATCTCTTTTTTATCTGGCTGTCCGTGGTCACAGCTTATACTTTCTCTCTCTTTTTGCATCGGTTTTACAGTGATGATGTCGTGTGCTGCAACAGACATGGTTCGTTCTGACTTCACCTGAGGTGTGACTGTGTGCTCGCTTCCAGGTGTGACGAGTCTAGACCTCAAGGGCGAAGCCATCCGTAAAAAAGACGGTGACTAAATCACCGGCATAACATTCAAACCATCCCACACAACTCTTTCACACCAGGCAAGCTGGATGTGATGATGATGATGGTGCAACAACATCACAATGGAGTCATAAAAGAAATGCATCGTAAAAAGTATGGGCGAGAGTCTGATTGTGAAAGATTTGCTTCCAATGGAAAACAACTTTTTATGTGATCTGAAAGCAAGATAGCATTATGTTCTGTTCTCATATAAGTGATTCCTCAGTGCTAGATCAACCATACACAATACTCAGTTAAATATGATCGGTATGTTTCCTGTAGAAACTGTGTGGGCTCAATCTCTTGGCTTCTGACAGGATTTTTTTCTATGTAAAGTTTTGTAAATTCTTTCTTCATTTATATATTTTGAACATACATAATATTAAGTAATATGTCAATTTTAAATATGTTTAAATGTATTCCAAGTCACACTTTCAATTCCTCTCTGAATTTGTTCCACATAGTAACTCTAACCTCTTCAAAATAGTGATTTATGGTCCTCACTGAATGACTCTCATTTGGAACAACTTTATATTTAGATATTGTTCTGTAATATTATTGTCCTTATTTTGCTTTATACATTATTAACTGTTTTAAAGTCAATCGAAAATCTTTGAATATTAGTGCTTTTAGTTTGGTAGTTTTATTGTTCAGTCAAACAGTTGCAGCTATATTCCTGAAGAAGACGACGGTGAATGTAGGCTATGACAAAGCTAGTGCATGCCAAAGTTTAGAGAATAATAAATAAACCAACAAATCAATCATATTGTCACTAACTTAAAGAGTTAATGACAACTGGGCTCTCCCAATAGATTGAGCACTTCATTAACATTAATTGTCACAGCACAGGCCTGTACCCACATTACACAGAATGATAGAGGGCCCTCCATCTGTGCAATGAATCAACATCAGGCAGAGTCTCTACATAAAAAGTTCCATAATTCAAACTGTATTTCAGTGAGTATTTAATTTGGAATTTGCCAGCTCAGACGCGGGAAGGAGAGCAGAGGCATGCTCTGAACGGTCCTGTGGTTCGAGGAACAGTGGAAAAGTGGGCGGGGCCTCTGGGGTGTGGGGGAGTGGCCTGGGGCGGACCCGAGGGCCTCTCTGGGTTTAAATACTTCCACCTCCTTCCCCTCTGCTCCTGCTTTGTGCCTGTGAGCTCCTGTTTCTGTGCCTCTCGCACTCTCTCTCTGTCTCTCCCAGAGTCTCACGTCTCTCCAGCAACTATGAGTTTCCAAAAAACATCGTCATACTCTACGCGCTCCTCCTCCAGCGGTAGGGGGCCCTCCATCGGGCACGTGTCCATCACCCGTAGCTCCGCTGCGCCGGCCTACAGGGCCGCCAGCACCTATGGTGGCGCCGGCGGCACCGGGACCCGCATCTCGTCTGCCTCCTACTCCGGCGTCCACAGCAGCGGCATGGGGATGGGTTCCGGGCTGGGGGGCGGCTTCTCCAGCAGCAGCTCGCAGATGAGCGGCAGCGGCAGCACGTCCAACATCATGGGCAACGAGAAGTTCGCCATGCAGAACCTGAACGACCGGCTGGCCAGCTACCTGGAGACAGTCAGGACCCTGGAGCAGGCCAACAACAAGCTGGAGATTAAGATCCGTGAGGCGCTGGAGAAGAGCGGGCCCGACTTCAGGGACTATAGCAAGTACCAGAACATCCTGGATGACCTGAGGAAGAAGGTGAGGAAGAGGAGGAGCAGAATGGGGGGGGGTGTATGTTGATGATTTGTTAGATGTGGGATGAAAGTATGTGGGAGGGGAGGGGGGTCTCGAGGGGGGAGAGGGTAAGGATGGAGGGGTTGTGTTGTTCATGGTTGAGTTGAGGGGTTGGTAGATGAAAGCCAGATACAGAGGGGACTGAGAAGGAATGTGGACAGATTATTTAGTATGAAGTGTTGTCAAGATGGTGAAATTGTGTGGGAGTCAGTTGGGGTTAGTGAACTTTGAGAAGTCCTTAGACTCCTTACAGGTTCATTTAGTTCCACTTCTACACTCTAAGTGTTACATATGGATAAATTAACACCAGCATATTTTCCTTTTCTTTTTTGTGACCAAATGTTGTGACTTTAATATGTCACAATATGTCTGATGAAACAGAGGGGTGACAGGAAAGGGGACAGTAGGACAGGGTGGAGAACACAAAAAAGGTTATGTCACCAGAACTCAAGGGTACTCAGCAAACCACAGACGCCTGCTTTAGGGACATGGGAGTGAAAGCTGAGTTGTGATTGGCTCTCAGTGCCTGTAGCCACTGTGCAGTCAGGGGGGGCTGGTCGAGACTGGAGAAACAGCTGGGGGTGTGTGTCAGACAGACAGACCGACAGACCGACCGACCGACCGACAGACAGACAGACAGACAGACAGACAGACAGACAGACAGACAGACAGACAGACAGACAGACAGGACGGAGGGAAGGAATTAGGGTAGAAAGAAAGGGAAAAAAGAAAGGAAGGAATGAAGAAAGAAAGAAAGACAGACAGACAGACAGACAGACAGACAGAGACAGACAGACAATGGATAATATAATATTCTAAGAAGATTCAGATGCAGAGTTTTGACACTTTGCTTGTTCAAGTAGGCTATGTGAGATGTTTGTATAGACTTCCTATACAAACACTGAGCTGAGAACATACTGTAGGATTAGAACCGCTGTCTACTGCATACACACACACACACACACACACACACACACACACACACACACACACACACACACACACAAAAGACTGACACCTGACAGTGCAAGCCAATAAGGTTCACAGAACAAAACCAAAATGTCCGCTCAGCTGATCTCTGTCTTAAATGGCTGAGGTAACAGTTCCTGCAAGTCATCAAAATGTTCTATTGGTGGAGCAACAGTGAAAGACTAATTGAACACACTTAACTTTCAGCGCCATTGCCGTAGATCTAGGTCAATTGAAGCCTATTTTTTTATACTACGCTTACCGCCATTGGCGTTGATTAATGGCAATTGCGCTATTATAGTGCATTCGATTCGATCAAGCCATAATGCTACTTACGTTAGCAATGGGTAGCTAGCTGTTGCTGTCACAAGACTCCGTCGCCCATTTTAGATCATCGCCACCATAAGAATCCATTATATCCGTTTCTTTCAATCGCCTGTATCTCCTATTCCATGTCCCAGATGGCATTTTTGGTCAAAACAACGTTTCTTTGATGTGGAGCCCTCCAGTGCACCGGCACAGACCCATATTGTAAACAACAGTTGAACGTGACCTGTTCAACTTCCTAGGATAATACTACTTCCGGTAATCTGGAAATGTGGCTTTTCAAAATAAGAGCTCGACTGGGAAAAATGCTGGCGTGAATTAGATCCTAATTTTTCAATAAATTGTGTTAACTTATCACTTCAAAAGTTCTGAAGGCAAAACAGCACCTCAGATTTTGAATAATCTTTCTCTCTTAACTTTTATGGTGAAGCTTGCTTAGTAAATTCATAGTGACTCATTTGAAAACCCATTATTCCAAATGAGCAATTAACATCTCATTTATCTGATAAGCCCCATTCAAATCCAACCAGTGAGTTAGTACAAAAAGATTTTAGGCTGGAGACACTATGCAAATACTGTAGGTAAAAGTGTGAGTCATTCATTCAAGATTTTGGTAGGGAATGTAATTTGATATGAGAAAGGAAAACACTTTGACTTGAGCGCTGAAAGACTGTTACTAACTGCACCCTGCCAGCCAGAACCTTAAAACCACATTTGTAATTTGACAATTTATTTCCAAATAAAACATTTCAGTCAGAATCACTCCTGCAGTGCCAAATAAAAACTGATGGGAAAATGCACTATTGCCATTCAGAATGTGGGACAGTATGCATACAGTAAAGTGTTTGTCTAAGCTTTCCACAGCGGGAGTGAAAGATATTCAAGGTCAGTTTACTTTACCTTGGAAATGACAGAAATATGAGTCTACAGGTTAGACAAGTTCTGTCAACAGTTTCTATTTCTATTTAGCAAGATCTTATCAGGTGCCTAATCATCCGCACCGCCTCTAAATAAAACAACTAAAAACATTTAGCAAGCAATGATGTAGGAATGATTTAGATTTCTACAAGTGAGTTTCTATTTACTCTACAAACATCTCTCTGTCCACCCCAGCGGAGTCAAAACAGCTTCATTTCTCGTTTCTGTAGTGACAGGTGCTAGCTCTCCACCCCCTCAACTACCCCCCCTTTAACAAAACAAAGATTCTCACGGCAGGGTCAACAGGAAGTCCCAACCCAGCAATACAACGGCGTCATCACTGCCGAGCGCACACGTCAGCGTCATAACCGCCAACAAGCCTCATGCAAATCACCCAGATCCACTGCAGTCCAACCCTGTTCCCTAGCAGCAGAGTTGCTGCCTGGCAGTTAATGATTGGCTGACGGACTTTGTCACCTGTGCACTTCCCATGAATGCTTGATCATCCCTGCCAGCCCTTATCTTATTGTACCGTGACTGCCGAGCAAATACTGTACTGGCACTAGCCTCCAGGCTTTGCAGCTGCCTCTGGCACTATCCTACTTCACACATATCATGTCCAGTGGCACCTTGTGAACAAAATAGCCCCTTAGGAAAACTCCTAACTCACCATAAACGGCCATTGAAAAGATGTATGTATGCCAGTACACTAAGCTTTTAATTGTGCATGACACACTCTGGCCTAAAGGCAGTAATATTGAATGATTCAAGTTATACTCCGTGTAGAAACATTATCCCAAGAGAGAACAATCTCCCCCTCTCTTTTCTCTCTGTCAGTGGGGTCTGTCATTTGTTTAATCCAAACAGGATATGAAAGCCAAACTTGGCACATACCAACTTGTTGATTCCGACTGAATGAATTGATTCCTATCAGGTCTTACTCAATGTAAACATTGTGATACTTCAGGTTCTGTTTGTGTATGTTATCCATTGTGTTCCCTTTCCTAAACTAAACATTTCCCACTGTGGCTTATTCCTGCCCGTAGGTGTTTGATGCCACCGTCGACAACGCCAGTCTGGTCCTGCAGATCGACAATGCACGCCTGGCGGCCGATGACTTCAGAGTGAAGTAAGTAAAACTACACACAGACAGCAGCTGGCACACCCAGTTTTATGGGGGGATGCTTGTACCAATGTTAGAGTATAGTGGTTTGAGGAGAGGGAGAGGTGTTGTCTTTAACGTAATCATGATTCATCTATTCTAAACCTTCACACCCTCAGGCTATAAACGAAGATCATAAAGAAGGAAACAAAGTTTAAGTTTCTGGTGTTTTGCTACCATTGTTCCTCCTAGCTGCTACTTTAGCCTGGCTTGGACAGGGATATTTCCGGCTTACGGCCACAATGCTTGTGTTTGTTTTTCTTGATAAGTAAGCGACTACTTTGTGGTCAACCCATGTGATTACATACGTCTCTGCAAACATAACAGTTTTTTTATGATCATGCCATATAAGAAATGTAACCAAACAATGCATTTTAATTGCTTAGAATTGGATAGTTTTCATTCATGGTATGTACTAGCACCATGTTTGTGTGACATTCACTAGTTGGAACACCAAGGATGGCATGTATTCGTTTGTTTAAACCACCAAGCAGCTTTGACTCTAGGGGGAGCTAGTGGGGCTTTTCGTTTAGCAGCAGCAATTTAAGATATTGATGATAATACTATAATGAATGAGTATTTGGCGTCATCCTGACCACGTTGCTCTGCTTTGTGCGTCAAGGTTCGAATCAGAACTGTCCATCCGCCAGTCCGTGGAGGCCGACATTGTGGGTCTGAGGAAGGTCATCGATGACACCAACATGGGCCGCATGAACCTGGAGAGTGAGATCGAAGCCCTGAAGGAGGAACTCATCCACCTCAAGAAGAACCACGACCAAGTGAGTGGGACTGGTCTGCTGGAGAATTACTGAAGAATTTGTTTTCATAGCTATAAAAAAAAGTTCCATAGTTAAAAGATTATTACTGAGTGGTTAATGGTTGGTTTCATCCCTCAAG
The DNA here is from genome assembly GCF_963924005.1 of Protomyctophum bolini. Taxonomy (NCBI): domain Eukaryota; kingdom Metazoa; phylum Chordata; class Actinopteri; order Myctophiformes; family Myctophidae; genus Protomyctophum; species Protomyctophum bolini. Next base: position 36,566,391 of record NC_137866.1, on the reverse strand, counting down.
CCTTGAGTCATCTGCCTCCATCTCATTACTTCTTCAAACTACTCTTCCCATATCCTTGAACTAATGTTTGTCAATTCGCAGATGTCAGTCATCGACTCATCGCATACACCTCTAACTGTTTGCTCTATATACAGTGCATGTCACCTTGCAGTCCTGTGACTGTCATGGCATAGTTTACACACAGCTGTCACTGACCCGTGCCCAAAGGCACGTTCTTGAACAGGAAGATAAACAAAGTGTCTTTCTGTGGGAACGGTTTTACTTGGATATGTGAATTCTGCGGCGAACCTCATCATAAAACAACCTCCCCATATTGGCAGTGCAGATGAACCACAGAATTATAATTGCAGGCATCCGAACGGCGCAAGTTAACACCCAGACATTTGTTTACGTACTGAAGTATTTTGCACCTAATTTTAAAAGAACCCAAAGGTCAGCCTTGGGTCAGTAATCCAGCCCCCTCAGTGTTTACCTAACCACAAAATGGCACTATTCAATATTGCAGTCCTCGGAATAGAATGCACCTTTACGTGACCTGCAAACATGACCTTAAAAGTGACATCTCCATTTGAAATAACAGTTTTTCACACCACATCGATCTAACCATTCTCGACATTCTGTGTTATTTGTTTGTTTGGTTTTTTTTAGGACGTAATGGAGATGCGTAACCAGATCGCCCAGTCAGGAGTGCAGGTGGACATTGATGCTCCTAAAGGTCAGGACCTGGCCCAGATCATGGCAGAGATGAGGGCCAAGTATGAGAAGATGGCACAGAAGAACCAAGAGGAGCTCAAAACATGGCACGAATCTCAGGTAAACGTTTAGGAGGTGCAGAGCAAAATGCTGTTGAGTTCCCTGAACTCATACACAGCCTTCATGGACACAGCATACCGATCCATATGTCATGTTTTTATTTCAGATAACAGAAGTACAGAGTCAGGTCGTCCAGAACACAGAAGCCCTCAAGGGCGCACAGACAGAGGTCAACGACCTGCGCAGACAACTACAGACGTTGGAAATCGAACTGGAGTCACAGAAGAGCCTGGTGAGGTTCTTTCTCTCGGCACACAGACTTAATTTAGTGTCCCTCTCTTCAACACACTTTCATTTCATTCACCGTTGTTGACACGGCTAGCCTTCACAGACCGGTGGACTGTCAATGTAGCATGACGGAGTGAGGGCGCAGGCTACCTTTTAACCCATTGATTCCTTTTTTTTCTGCCTGCCTCTCTGTTATGTCATAGGCATATTCTAAAATGTTCAAACTATATTGAATATTTGTATTTCATGTTTTTGGAAACATTTCCTTCATTCTTTCATCCACTTCCTCCCCAACAGAAAGGGTCTCTGGACGGAACACTGAGGGACACAGAGATGCGATACAACATGGAGATCGAGAATCTCAACACGATCATCGTGGGCCTAGAGGCGGAGCTCACAAATCTGCGTAACAGCATCATGCACCAGACGCAAGAGTACGAGGCCCTGCTCAACATGAAAATGAAGCTGGAGGCTGAAATCGCCACCTATAGGAGACTCCTGGATGGCGGAGACTTCAAGTGAGTAGGACAAAATAACTACGCTCTTACATTTGAACACAGCAGAATGTATCCATTTGTAAATCCTGACACATAAGTTGTCTAAACGTTTTTCACAATAAATTACCAAATATGCAATACACCATAGTTATGTCTGAAGCCAAACAGTCATCTTTATATATTTCGGCCAGCAGTCATTTTGACATGATGCAAACCGATTGTATCTGCCGGCTATTCGATTAACTGTTACACCTCATTTTTCTCTCTGGAACATTCTCAGGCTCCAGGATGCTCTGGAGGAACAGAAGACCACCACGGTGAAGAAAGTGATGACCGTCACGCAGACCCTGGTGGACGGCAAGGTGGTCTCTTCCAGCACAGACACCAAGCAGCTCTGAGCAGACAGACCTTCTGCTTCTCACGACACTAAAGCTTCCTTTATGCCCCAACGCAGGATGGTGTCGCTTGCCGATAGGAACAGATTTTCAAGCTTAACAACACGTCACTATTCCCCTTGTCGGCAAATGACACCGGCCGTATGGAGTATAGGTTAGACTTAACACAACACTGGCCAAATGATGCATTGATCCAAACTTTGATGCTGTCCTTCTCGCCCATCTATTCGTGCACCAACACTAACCCCCCATTGGCTAAGAAAACCGTTACAATCCCTATTACTGTCGTAATTTGGAACCATTTTCCAGTAGATTAACACAGGACTAAACTTCTATATAGGCTCATCTCAACTGGGCCAGAGGGAAACTATAGCTCATCTATTATTTATTTCATTGTCATTGTCTGTCTGTTCACCTCACCCATTAACCACTTAAACCCTACTTTATACTTGTTATACTTTCGCACTGCGAAAATAACTCATCTACAAGCTCACTACACATCGTATTGTGAGCATTTAATGTCCAAAATAGGGGCACCAGGTTGAAAGTGGTTAATGGCAGATGTTTACCAAAGGCGTTAAAGAATCGAGTTGTGTTGAAGTGAAAACAATCGACCATTTTGATGAACTAAAACCATCAAAGGAAATTGTCTGTTTTGTTACGTTTTTATATGTCATTCTCATGTTTGGTTTTCTCTCTGGTTGGTTGGATCTGCCTGATGTGCTGTAATGGTCAATCAAAACAAAAATAAAGTCTACTACCGTAACATCTCTGTTTGGCTGTTGTATCTTGGTTTCAGGAACATCAATAATATCATGTTAAACACTGTAACACTGCTTTCATTAAAGCTCCACTATGCAAGATTTCTCTTCTGGTCTGAATGTGTACAAACAAGGAAGGTGTGGTGTTAAACGCACTCCCATGTGTATATATACTTAATTTCCTTAAATATATATAATGCACAGCACACAGTGGCTGCTATGCTCACACACCTATATCTTAACTTAACACCAGGTAAATATGTGTTTTGTGGAAGAAGCTAAGAGACCCTTTGGTTGTACCGTTTGTAGCAAAAGCTTGTAAATAAGCTAGACCCTTTGGTTGTACAGTTGTAGCAAAAGCTTGTAAATAATCTAAGAGACCCTTCAATTGTACCGTTTGTGGCAAAATCTTGTAAATAGCTAAGACCCACACAGAAGAAAACCCTTTACCTGTACTTTTCATGGTGAAAGCGCTCAAACTTTATTTTCCTGCCTTGATCTCTTCTTCCCTTTCTTTGTTTTTCTTGAAAAAATTACACAATGGGAACTATGCACAAGAAACAAATTTCACCCACTTTTTACCTGTAAAACTGTTATGTGACAATAAAGCTGATTCTGATTCTTCTGTATGTCTGATCTTAAGTATTCCTCCCTGAAGCCAAGAAAGGAAGCTGTTTGTCACTTCCATAGCCGAAAATATATTTAAAAAATATCTCTAAAACCTATTTTTAATTTCCATTCTTGACAAGCAGCCAAGCTACTGTAGGCCTATATAACATTACGTCTAATAAGACGTACTGTCATTAGGACATGATGACCCGACTGCAATGACGAAGCGGAGGCGGGAGGAGGCGGGACATCCGTGGTACTCTTTTTCACCGCACAGACTGTGACAGAAGCACTGGAACATTGTGTGAGTCAACAGACTGGCTCGAGAGAGACTTGGGATGGCTTACTATAGTAGTCCAGGGATTCCCAAACTGTAGCGTGTAGCCGTGTACCCCCTGGGGTCTGCTGCAGGCTGCATCTATAGGGGGTGTGTGAACCCATGTAGGCCTGACGTTGAAATAAAATAAAATCTTCTAAATTCTGACAGTTTTCTGACATGTTTCTGTATTAGTGGTGCTCAATAAAAAAAAATAGCAGACCTACAAGCTCGTAGATCTGCTATTTTTCAATAGCTAAATTATAGCATAATGTTTAAAACACAAAAAGGTGTTCCCGCCCAAAATGGGTTTAATACGGTGTAATGGGTTATACACCGTAATCACTACTAAATAAATCAATATTTCAAAATAGATTTTTCACTATACAAAAACTAAATGAAAGAAAATCCTTCACAAACTTTAAATTCAAAACATATAGTAATGTACTTGAAAAATGTACTTGATTCGAACTAGAAGCCTAACCTTGTGTCATATTTAAATATATAAGGCAAATTTACAAAACTGCTTAAACTCAGGGGAGGCCTGAGTGTATGAATAACGAAGGATAGAAATAGAAAAACTTTAAATGAACTGGTGATGACAGGGAAAAGAGAGCAGCTACCTGGTTGAAGCTGCCCATGTTACATAACGTTTCTTCCAGTCATTTATTTTTCTGTTTTGTTTTTTTAATTTGTAATCCAATTTACAATTTAGGCATTTCCTAATTAGGCGTTTCCTAATTGGTTAATCCAAAAACAGAAACACCATCTCATGGCATGAATACACAGTGTTGTAATCAGTGTTCAAATAGCATCCTAGATATAGATATATGATCCTGTGAGGCAAATTCAGTTGCCATACCAACTACCTGCAGGCAGTTTGTAAGAAACACAGGACAGATAGATTTCATCTAAGCTTAAAAAATATTAAATAACATTAACATCCATCATATTCTATCCTACACTTCTATCCTACAACACTTTGTTCTTAATCTTTGTCTTAGCTCTGTTTGGAACCTCACTTGTTTATCTCAGAGAAGAGGTTCCGTATCAGGATATTCCTGCATCGATAGAACGGGGGTTGAGTTATCCAAAAAATGGTGGCAAAAAGTGAAGATATTTCTTGTTAGCTAGTAGCTACAGATGATAAACTTAGGACAGGCACGTAACATTTTTAGACAGGGGCAAACAACCGCTTACAAAGCTTTTCCCAATGCAATCTTACGGAAGCAGTACTACGCATGCGGACGGGGGTTGACTGCATGGCTACAGGCTGACTAATCACGCAATTAAAGCCTGATTAATGTGTGCTAAAGGATAGTTGTGCTTTTTATGATTTATTAAATATTGCTGATAATTGCTTTAATAGCTTGCGGCGATGGGGGGGCGGGGGGCAGGTTGTTCATTCAGCAGCCTGACAGCCTGTGGGTAAAGGCTGTTGGACAGTCTGTTGGTTCTGGACCGGATGGATCGGTATCTTCTACCAGAGGGCAGACGTTGGAAGAGATGGTGTGCTGGGTGGAACTGGTCCTGTAGTATGTTATTTGTGCGGCGTAGGCAGCGGGAGGTGAAGACTGTGGAGATCTCAGGGAGACTGGTCCCAATGATCCTCCCTGCAGCCTTGACCACTCTGTGGATGGCCTCCTTGTCTGCCCTGGTGCAGCTGGTAAACCACACCATATCCATATATGCCTATGTAGGCCTACTTCCCAGGCCCCAGACTCTCTCTACTTTCAACAGCAGTAAATAAAACTAGCAATGAATCAGGTCTCAGACTCAATTTCACTTAATTTATAACTAGCTACAGCTCAACATAGTTGTAAAGTGTAAATCATTAAGCTTCAATTCACATCGCTATTTTGCACACTGATGGGTACATGGCCATCACAGTGTAATCCTCTGTGTTAATGTACAGTATCCATTTATAACTCAATGAAATTTGAGTGTTGAATTGCTGTTGTTGATTGTTATTTAAGGGAATTTAAGGGATCTGTATAAAAACCACTTCAATGGTTGGAGGTTGTCTCCCTTCTTTTCCATTTAAAAATGTAGACCCTGGTAGGACATATACATCAACTCATATTTATTCTCCCACATGGCTTTGAATCACGGGTATTAGGGTTTACAGCTTGGCTTTTACAGTGTGGTAAAGTTGGCCGATAGGCTAACTACAATTTATCACTCTTTCCTTTCAGGTGATAATAGTGTCGTAGAATACAAATACTACAGCATCATCTTGGGTGTGGTGTCCAAAGTCTAAACACAGGAGCCAAAGGTGAAAACCAATAGACTGCGTATAAGGTGTGGCAGGACTGTATAAAACATCTTGTCTCTCCTGCAGACAGCACTCTGAGATCCAGCAGCCTCTCGTCAGACTTCTGTCCACTGATCTCCACTCTACTTACACCAATGGAGCCTCTTTATAGACGTCAGAGCTCACAGCTCTTCACCTCAGGACCCTCTTCGCTGCGGGCAGAGAGGTCCTACGCCAACAGCGCTCACGGAGGAGCCGGGGGCTATGGCACCAGGATCTCCACTAGTTCCATTGGCGGTCGGGTGGGCAGTGGCTTCGGCAGTGCAGGCTTCAGCAGTGGCTTCGGCGGTGGCTTCGATTACCAGGCCTCCAGCACCCTGGAGTCCAATTCTCATGGGTCTTTCCGAATCGGCAACGAGAAGGCCACCATGAATCACCTCAACGATCGCCTAGCCACCTACCTGGAGACAGTGAGGAACCTGGAGCAGGTCAACCAGAGCCTGGAGATTAAGATCAGGGAGGCCATTGCCAACAGAGGTCCCAGCGAGGAGCGAGACTATGGCAAATACAACGCCATCATTATGGATCTGAGGGCCAAGGTGAGTGACAGCCATGATTCAAAAATAATAATAATAATAATAAACTTCATTTTGGGGTTTTTAGATTTTTTTTTGCATAAATCAGTACTATTGAACACCATCTGTGTGTTGGTTAGAAAAATATTGAACCAATGAAAAGTAGTAAAAAAGCGCTTCAGACAAAACCTCAAACTAACTCCACCACCTCTCTCCCTTTCATGCAGGTAATTGACAATAAAGTCACAACAACTTTGATGAGGCAGTATTGCTTTGTTTTAAAAATATATGGTTTTAGGTTGTTTCTTCCCGACAGCAGAGATACAGAATACTGTATGTATTGGTTCTCACACTGCCCACTGCTGAGCCATGAGGATATCACGTGGCCCCCCAAATTATTGAACAAGATTAGCAGAGATTTGAACAAGATTTTATTGAAAATATAACATGAATATTAAGAAGTGCTAACAATAAAATAGATCTTAGTTCCATTGATCCAAGCCGGAGCACAATCGCTTGATTGGTCAATAAGATAAAAATGCATGAGCCTGCCGTGTTAACTGATCAGATGGGTGGGGCAAGGGCACGGATGCTTTCAAGATTTTACATAAAAGGTTGAAGACGTAAGTGATGTGATATAATTCATAATTTTGAATCAATTTATCTGAACACTGGAAGTACAAAAAAGAAAAAGAAAAAAAATGATTGGTTGGTTGTTCATAAAAAATCACACACGTGTGAACTGAGTGGTGCAATTCCCCCCCCCCCCCCCCCCCCCCCTCTCTCTCTCCCTCTCTCATTAGAGACACAGCACTACCCCTCTCTCTGTTTCTGGCGCCCCCTACTGCTATTAATAAGTCACATACTCGTGCTCATACAGGTACACAAACAAACAGGTACACAAACAGGTACACGGACATTGCTGGTTGTAGGAGTGGTTGCACCACTCAAAAATAGATGGAGGATTTGAACATTGCCACTATAATTCATATTGAACATCATGCTTTAACTTATTGACCAACATCTCATTTACCTTCTTCAGCTCTGCCTGTTCCACTTTAATATAACTTCATCATGACCAGGAACACAATAGCCTGGCTCCAGCCCCTGAATCGCTAGCCACATTGAAGTGAAACGAAATGAAAATTCAGGCTGAGTGTCAGGCTAGGAACACAACCCTTTGGTTGATGATTCTACAGACAGATAGGGATGTTGTAGATTGCTTTATTTATAGTTACTGTATCTAAAACCAAATAAGGCTTCAAAGAGTTCAGACTCAAAGAGTTCATGTAACCTCACTCTTTCACAACCTTTATTACTTGGACTTTGACCGTGGGTGAATCTCTGCTGTCCAGTGATAAACTGCTTTCACTGACTGATACTCTATCTAGATTTACAGCATGCTATTAACCCACAAGTATCCCTACAGTATATGATCTATATGATGTACTAGCCATCAGAATGGCTGATGAGAAAAGCAAACATGAAATGTCATGATGCTATCACAGTATGTGTACACAGCAATATCACTCACTAGTCACTGTCCATTTGTACACTCTTTTACACTCAATCTCTCATCTACACGTTCTCAACATGTCATAATGTTCTCGCCACACGATCCCAGCATATGACATACTTATGTTATACCCTGCATTTCACTGTGGTTATTTCACAGATTTATGAGCAGGAAAGCAAAAATATGTTTCATGTCTCCTTTCACCAGGTCTTTGATATGATAAAGGGCAACGCGCAGCTCTCCATCGCACTGGACAACGCAAGTCTCGCCTCCGACGACTTCAGACTCAAGTGAGTGGCTAGCTTTGTCTAGGCTCCATGTTTGTGTTCAAGTCATTAATGAACGGCCAAATAATTGTTCCGCATGAAACGGACAAACCCAAACACGAGTTAAACCCATTTCCAGAACATAACAATGATATTATCATAACCTGAAGTGAACCTCTCTTTCAGGCTGGAGTATGAGGTTTCGATGCGAGCGGCGGTGGAGGCGGATGTGAACCGTCTGAGGAGGCTCCTGGATGACACCAACGTGACCCGTCTCCACCTGGAGACCGACATTGAGGGTTTGAAGGAAGAGCTGATCACTCTGAGAAAGAACCACAAGGAGGTGAGGAAGATGACTCTAAAGTGTATGTGCGTGGGACCGGCCTAACTTCCATGCCTGCCTGAACTATAGAGTGTCGCAGTCCCGCCCCCTTTCATGATGATGCCAGGCCCAGGAAATAATTCCCAATGCATTTTTCCCATAGACATTTCAAAAAGTATTTATTTAAAGACCTTTTAAGCATGGTACAAAGCCAACTCGAGTTGTGACAAATCATGACAATAAACACAATGTTTTGGGCCGATCAAATAATTTGTAAGTATCCTGCCTTTTTAAATATTTGTTCGGCCCAAAACATTGTGTTTGTTGTCATGATTTGTCAGTTGGTTTTGTCCGCGGAGTAAACGTCTTTAAATAAATACTTTTTGAAAAGCCTATGAGGAAAATGAACAGGGAATTATTTTCCGGGTCTCTCGAGGGAGCGGGACTGCGACGCTCTATACGTAGCTCCATGTCATAATGACACCGCAATGTGACCTATTTCAGCCAGATATTTATGAAAGAGGCAGACCACTTTAAACCCAAATATGGTACACAGACTCAACCTCTTCAATTCATATCCAGGAAAGATTTCCATTTATGTTCAAATATAAGGCATAGAGAATTTTGTTTTAGATTTGCGATATGTTATGCAATTGCTCATCTGCTGTATCTAATAAATCTACTCACTAGTTGTATTAATTCATGATCTGAAGAGAATTCAGAGTAAGGACAGTCATTTTGTCACATTCAACATTTGAGGTGCTTAAGGTGCTGAGTTGTGATGAGCAGAGAGGAGAGACAGTTTTTTTAGCTCCCCAGTCAAATACAGACCCTCGTTCGAGGAAATAACTCCCCCTCCTGTTTCCTGATCAACAGGACGTGGCAGAGCTCCGTTGCCAGATCTCCCACACTGTGAATGTGGAAGTTGACGGACCTAAAGGTCAAGACCTGGCCAGAATAATGGCGGAGATGAGAGAGAAGTATGAGAAGATTGCCCTGCAGAACCAGAGAGAGTTGCAGGCATGGCACGAATCACAGGTACGGTCAGCTCTAGCCAGACTCAAACATCTATGACACTCAACAGCATCTGTTACAGTTCAATTCTGGTATTCAATTCTGGAATTATTTCGCTATCGGCAATTATGCAGCTTATGTGACCCAATTTGAACAACTTTAAACCCGATGTGCCTATAATTTAACCATATCGTTATATTGTAGGTGAACATTTTTCAAAAATGTACTTAAAAAAAAAAATCAGTTTATTCAGGTGTATACAGTATTTTACACCTAAACATGTATGTGTGTGCGTGCGTGTGCATGTTCTGCTGTCCAGATGACAGAGGTGCAGGTTCAGGTGACAGAGAACACAGTGGCTCTGAAGGAGGCGACCATGATGGTGACAGAGACCAGGAGGAGATGGCAGGCCCTGGAGATTGAACTGCAGTCTCAGCTCAGTCTGGTAAACACTGTCTGTCATACTGTGTGAAACTGCTTAATGTCTACCAGTGTCACAGCAGTACACAGAAAAATCCTGTGTTAAAAAAACAACATTTTCTTACTGTGTAAAGATTTCATCCAAATCACTCCAAATCCAAATCACTTAATTGTGTTCAGTTGAAACTAAATGAAAACTAAGCTATGATGACTAAAATAATACTAAATATATTGACAATTTAGTCAACAAAAACTAGACCATTTTTTTAGGAAGGGAATAGTGGACAAGAGCTCCAGTATAGATAAAAGGCAGTTCATTTTACACTTGGTTGCATATATTTTCAGCAAGTGTACAATCAGCTATTATGACGCATCAAATCGATCGACCAAAATCTTATAGTCGACTAAAACTAGACTAAAACTAAAACATTCCAGGTGACCAAAATGTGACTAAAACTAAATTAAAACTATTCAAAAGACTATGACTAAAAGTTAACTAAAATCTAAATGTGCTGTCAAAAAATCGACACTGGAATCAGTCTAACCCCCCTTCTGTCCTCAATAGAAAAAAGCCCTGGAGGCGTCTCTGAGGGACATCGACATGCGCTACAATGTGGAGATGGAGAGGTACAACGGGTTCCTCCTGCATTTCCAGGCCGAGCTCACCGAGATCCGCACAAACATCCATCAGCACACGCGAGACTACGAGATCCTGCTCAACATCAAGATGAAACTGGAGGCCGAGATCTCAGAGTACAGGCGGCTGCTGGAGGGGGGAATAGACTTCCAGTGAGTATACATACAGTACTGTATGGAGAGGAACCAGACACAACAAACATGGCAGTGTTTTGGAAACTGCTATTTAAAGCCTTTGTTCCGCTGGCTTCGGTGGAAGCTACTGTTTTAGGCGTATTAAAATGAGCCACGGCAAGAGCTTTGTCCTTCTCCGCGAACCTCGTTGTAACTTTCAAATTAGATTCAAATGAGCTTCATGCAAACATGGAACGATGCGAGCCAAGCTCAACGCTCTATAAGACTCACGTCCAGTCAACGCAAGAACATATTTCACTTTTATCCCCAGGAACCATAGCACCCCTATTCTGGGCATATTGGGCAAAAATAGGTGAACTTTTCCCGAACATATCAGATGTACACATCGCAATGCAAAACGCTGTAGCGTAAGCTTGCCTTGTAGATCGTCGTTATTTTCAGTGAAACTATTTGGTGTGTAGGGAAAAAAGAAGGGTGTACAGAACCCCTAAGGGACCCCCATCAACAGGTTTAAGTTGTTAAAGGAGCATTACTAAAAGACAGACAAAACTAAATGTTTTGGTCTCACTTACGTTAACATACTAGCCAATTTTCTTCTACCAGATAAACCTGTAACTGAAAGAAGAAGCCTTGCATCTAACATATTTTACATTTAATTTCTTTCAGTCTTGAAGATGCACTTCATTCGAAGACGATTCAGACCAAAGTGGTAACGATCATTCAAACCCTGGAGGATGGCAAGGTCGTGTCGGAGAGCAAGGACGTCAAAGCCACTGAAAAAGTAGTGGAGGGATAAAAGTCATTAAAAGTCATATGGAAAAAATATATTTTTCAGTAACAAAGTAATAAATGCCCAACTACAGGAAACTGCTATGTGTTGTCTTGGCTCAATAATTTAGGTCACACTGGCAGACATGCGGTATGTGTGCGTATAGTTACACCTTCTATATTTATCACGTCTTTATTTGCCATTGGGTGAGGGGAGTGATACAATACATTGAGATGAGATGCATATAGTGAGCTTGTAGCTTGCTGCTATTTTCGCCACGGCAGGTTGAAAGTGGTTAATAACTGATAAGCGTAAGTGACCTTGCTGCAGTAGGAACTTACTCTTCATGTGACCACCGCACTCTGACTTTAGGTGTGTTACCCGTTCAAAATATATCAAATAAATAACGGTAGTGGGTCGCACACACCAAGACTTCAGTTCAAAATATTAATTTCATTTTTGAACAGGGACAAACGTTTCGGATATCCAGCCTTCATCAGTGTCATCGCTGATGAAGGCAAACGTTTCGGCTATCCAGCCTTCATCAGTGTCATCACTGATGAAGGCTGGATAGCCGAAACGTTTGTCCCTGTTCAAAAATGAAATAAAAATGTTGAACTGAAGTCTTGGTGTGTGCGACCCACTGCAGTAGGAACTTGGCATCAAACTGCATTAATCATTGCCATAACGTTTATATAACCATGGTTTCTCCCCATATGTATTATACAGCATACCTATAGACCTATATTTATAGTAGCTACTCTATATGAACAGACGTTCCAGCCTCCATTCAAGGAAATCTCCAAACAAGCTGACCTGCAGTAAATTAGTGATTACATAACGCTCCTGTGCTTGCCCCATAGGGGCTGAGGGAGCTCCTATATAAAGTAACTCCATCACGTACCGTCCCCGTGAGGCTGGGCTGCCTTGGTCGCCTGCCAACGCTCCATACCACCCACCCCCCTCTGCTCTGTGTCCACAAGACATTGTGTTGCTCTATCCACTCCTCAGGAATTCACAGTCCTGACCTGCAGTTACGAAGCTTTAGAGAAGGCCCCCTATTCCCAGGACTCTTGGTCCAATCCAGTTCTGTCCAGTATTCCCTGTTTGTTTTCATTCCCGTTAATCACTGTGATCTCCTCACAATGTTTGTTTGAGACAGAAGGACCTCTACTGGTCTAAGTTGACTCACTGCATAACTTTAATTTTAATAAGCAGCTGGCTGACATGACGGAATTACTGGAAATGGTTGATAATTGGACCGCAAAGGTCAGTACACTTAGACAGATGATAACTAAGTTATCTGTGCTGAAACTCGCTGTCCCCAAAAAAACTGTTATAAATCAAAGCACTTTTCACCATTACAATGACACTTATTCAGTCTTATAAGACTGAATCACAGCGTTTCAAAAGACATGAATCGTTTTGCTCATTTCTTGCCAGACTGCAATCGAAATTGTTCTCCAATTACAGTTGGCCACTAACAATAGTTGTTTAATTTGTGCCGGTTTTCCAGTGCCATGTTCCATGCCCAACGGGCAGTTGTTATGGTGCATAATGTGTGTGACAGTCCAGCATCCCAGTCTCAATATCTACTGGTCTGGAGGAGACCAGTACAGTAGCTGAAAAGCTGTCTTAGCTCTGAGACACACAGCTTTTGTTCCAGCTAAGGCTCTGCAGCCAGGCGCCACATATTAGAGGACTGAATGAATTTGGACACATGGATCAGGGACGGAGGGCATTCCAGAGGGAAAAAAATAGAAGGGAAGAAAGACAAGGAACATAAGAAATAGTCAGAGAGTAAAGCATCGGCAGATCTTTCCTGTGCATGCCTGTCATTCCTCATGGGCCCCCTGGAGAGCTACACAGTAAAATCCTCAGTGTTACATTTATACAAATGTTTTTTGTTAAATGACCGATCAGGACTTTATACTGTAGCCTACTTGGAAAAATATCTACTTGCAGAGATCTGGGGTGGAGAGGCACATACATACATCTATATTCTATCTATACTTTTTTTTTATGATGTTTTTTTTGCAGAAGCATTCAAATCAGGAGTCGGAATAATGACAATATTAACAGCTTTTTACAGTAAACCCACAGATACAAAGTTCAATAGAAACAATTTGAGTTATTACGCAAAAGGGGAAAAAACATACGTACTGTACATGAAATACAGGATCAATAAGAATTGAGAATAAAAGCTAAACATGTTGAGAGACAAAACAAGACAACAAAACATCAGTCAAACAGCTAGTACATGTCCATGACACATCCATAATCGACATGACAGCACAGCACCCTGGCCACAGCAGACCTTCAAATCAACACTCCAGCATATATCCTCAATCAGTGATGGATTCAATTTCCGGACGAATTGAAAGAATGGACGCCATAGCCTCTCAAATTAATTGGAGGATATGGAGGAATCTAATCTTTTCTCATTTTAGGCAATACAGGCTGTCTCTTATACAGTGAGTGTGAGAGAGGGAAGTGGGTGATTTCCAATTGGTCAAAATTAGTCTCCTAGCCAATAAGACAAAAGGCAAAACATCCTTCTCTGGTTTAGAGAGCGAGGGCACTGGGGGGCATACATCTATACTTCTAAAGCTTTGGTTGTGATGCCTATATTGCATGTCACTTCTCTTATTTTCTTCTTTTTTGTTTTTTGAAGACGGAAACAAACCGTGCCAGTGGCTCTAGTTCACACAGCGACTCTGATTGAAGGAGCATTTGGTGTACTGTTTCGTGGATTTCATTAAAAAATATATATTTTCTATTTGTATTTCATTTTTCGAATGTTTTGTTTAAACCAAAGGAGGACAGTGTCAGGAATTAGTCTTCAGTATGAGTACATATACCTGGTGAATAAATCTATTCTTAATTAAATCTGATCGTTAAAGAACTCACATGCATAATGGAACTTTATTATAGCCATAACAAATAAGAATCAGGAATGTTACTGAATAAACCCATTTGCAGGGAGTCAGTTATCAACAGTCAAAACAAAACTAAACTAAAAAACATTTAATGTGAACTTGGATTTCTATGGCGGTCAAACTGTGGATGAGTGAGAGCAATGTCTCCGGGGAAGAAATCCACGTCAAAAGGATGAATTATAACTTAATTGTGCAACAAAATGAGCACTCCCAAATGGAACCAGGTGTCAAAATGCTTTGATGACAGGTGTCAGGAAAAATGTGTAGATTAAATCTTCACATAGCATCAAAGGTGTGTTTATCAGAGTTAATTAATTAAGCAATAACTCGCTCCAGGCCATGTAAGTTTCACATATCACAACCACGGGGCTTAATTGTTGGTTCTCCACATAAGGCTAAAAAACACCCCTTCGCAATGACAACCATGGCCTGATAGTGACAGTGTGAGAGAGAGGGGTTGACATGCAGCACATTTTTTATTTGAATCCAGGCCAGCTGCAAAAACAAAAACTGCTTATCATATCACAGCCAGGGCAAGATGGAAGGTATTGGCACAAGGATTTCCTCAACAAAAGATTGTTTCATCTGTACAGTATGGCCTTTGTGCATTAGGCCATACTAGGCTTGCATAATACAAGAACAACACAAGGACGTCATTGTCATGACTCTTTGTCTCTCTTGGCGAGGTGGATGGCATGAAGCACTATTCAGGTGTCACTCTGAATAGTGGTCACTCATCAAATCAGCTAGGCTCCCCAGACCGTCCTTTTGAGTGCTTTTGGTTTCTTCTGCCTCTTCAAAACCTGTGTCTAAGATTATCATCCTTTCCTTAATGAGTCTACATGGACCTGAGCTTGTAATGAACTTGCAAATAAAAGCAGAAAGTGTTCTCCTGTTGCAACAATTCTAGAATTGTTGCAAACAAAATAGATTTTCTTTCCTATACCAATAGCAGTAAAAAGATTATTTTGAGAATGTCTTCTGCAAGGCGTTCCTGGACAACACCAACATGCCATCCACCTGCACAAGAGACATCATCAAGTGTGTTGATACTGACGTCATTGTTGCTCTTGTATTACAGTATGTAAGTTGCAACAAGGTTCAGCTTCCGCCCTAAAGCCCAAATGCCATTCTGTACAGGCAATACGAGGTTATAGTGCCAATCAATACAGTCTGTGAAAAGCTGGGGAAAGCCTTCCAGCTTCCCATGCACTGATGGGCTGTGATACAATGAGCAGTTTTATTTCAAACAAAACAACTGCTTTCACAAAGTATTGGGAGGAAATGAAAAGTCTAAGTCACTTTGATTTGAAAACAAATATTGAAAGATTTCCATTACGCACCCATTTTTATGGGAAAATAATAATAACAAAGGGGTTGAGTGTATCACTCTGGATGAGTTGAGGTGTAATACCTGCCTGTCTCTCATGCCACCGACTGAAGATTAATTTATGCAGCATGTATGACCATTATGTACCAAGCTGTTTGGTGCACACCGACAATGCAGTTGTCATGGGGCTTCACCCCGCCCTCTCTCACCTTGATGGGGGAGAACAAATGTGTACACATCTGTGTGTACACAGCATACGTATATGTATTGTGTACACAGCATGCTGTTTGTGTACGACAGCTCAGAGACCTAGGCCTGCACCAGAGCAGGTGTAACTGGATACTGGATTTCCTGATGAACCACTGCCAAGTGGTGAAAATGGGCAACATCACATCACACTCTCTGGCCATCAACACAGAAGCCCCTGAGTCAGGGATGCATGGTGAGTCCTCTCTCCTCTACTGTACACACACACAACTACGTGGCCACACACAGATCCGATGTCGTCAGGAGGTTTGCTGACGACGTGACAGTGATGGGGAGGATCGTCGTCGTCGACGAGACTATGACTACAGGGATGAGGTCAGATCACTGACACGTTGGTGTAAGGAACACAACATCACTCTCTTTAAACCGTTCCCACCTTGCTGCTACCAACATTTTGAACATTTTATTTCATTTATTTAATTTTAATTTTAATTACGGTGTATTATTTGGGGCTTTTTGCCTTTATTGATAGATTACAGTAGTTTGACAGGAAAGGGATGGGGGGAATTCACACAACAAAGGTCGTCGGGATCGGGACTTGAAACCACGACACGCTGTCAGGATGGATTACCAGCCTGGGTGCCTGGACCGCTCGGCCGGCCCAGGCCGGGGAATAGGATTTTTAGAAGAAAAATAAAACGTTAAGAAGATATATTGATATTGAAAAGGTATTCCATCCCTTTGGCTTCGAAAGCTTGCATGATTGGTCCGTTTCGAACAAAATTCCACAAATCATCACAAACACAGCGTGCGATTTCCGTGAAATTATACAAGCACAATTAGGCGGAGGATGAAATGCCACTTCAGATCAAATCAGCCTCACAGTGGCACTATAATTTGTGGTCTAGAATTGTTAAAATCATATACCGGTAATAGAAAAAAACTTTAGGTTACCAATTACCAATGATTCAACCAAACGGTTGCGAGTAGTTGCATGTAGTTACATGAAACCATTATCCACAGTGGCAGTTGCAAGGAGTAGCATTGGTGTGGTTTGGGCCTAATTCATCGCTTAAATTTAAATATTTAGATATTCTCAGGAAGACTGTTAAAATAGCAGATATACAACCTCATAACACGTCCCAATGTCACACAATATCAGCTTGTAGATATACTACTTTCATAATATGATATATTATGATATTATGACAAACAATATGGCAAAGTATGAAATAGGGTAATCTCTCTGAAGTGGTTCTTACATCGCTGACCAAATACAGCATCATTCTCTCATTTACAAGGACATGATTCATCAGGAGTATGTTTTACTATGATAGATATTAACTGGATTTGTTCATCTTATAATCTATCAGGGTGGTGACATGTGATTCATGTCTGTATGGTGCAATGTTTTTGGCTTTAGTTCAGGGCGGCGCTGCAGCCAAGTCATGAATAAAGTGTTGCAATCGCGCAGGAATGGATGTCAGACGCAGCTAGCTCACATGGTATAGGAAGGGTGAGGCGAAACTGCAGCAGGAAAACTCACACTGGAAATATCATCTGTTGCAAAAGCATTGCATCAGCCAGGGCTTACGGCATTGTGACCCGCTCCAGGTCATTTTGACAGACCGTCTGCAGACAGGAATTGGCCTTTCGGAGGCTATCAGTGACCTAATAACAAACCTCTGTCTGTCAGTGTGTAATTAGTGAGTCCATTCAGAACTTTCTCCAAGTTATGAGTCACTTGTGATAGGTCGGAGACCTGCAGTATGAAGACCTCTCTAATCTCCAGTATCTGTCTCCCCTCGTTAAAGCTAACCAGCTCTCTCTCTCTCTCTCACACACTCACAGTCACACACACTCGTGCGCGCACACACACACACCGCACACCCACGCACGTGCATGCAGGCATGCAATCTCCCCCACCCTCTCAAAAGACTGTTTCCCCTCTGCATCACACATCTGCAGGGCGTGCCGGGCGTGAGTCAGTCGGTCATGGTGAGCTGGGCCCCATCCCAATGGGAGAAAGGAGAGAGAGGGAACAGGAGGATTGGGGGTGGGGTAGAAATTAAGTGGGAGTGGGAAGAAGGGACAAGGTTAATGGGTGGGTTGACATAAGTGTTGCAGAGGTCTGGGTCATCAGTGCTGTGACAGTTAAGACATGGCCCTCCAGAGCACCATGGGTGGCCCTGTCCATGTCTCTCCTACAGTATGCGTCTCCATCCCAGCTATCCTACTGTCTGTCTCTCCTATAGTGTTACGTACAGTAGTTCTAGTTTCCTACAGTCTCTCTCCTACATTGTCAGGATGCGGTTGCTCAGGGGTAGAGTGGCTGGATGGTAACCACAAGGTTGTCAGTTCGAAGCCGGGCTCCGCCAGAGTTAGTGTTGAAGTGTCCTTGAGCAAGACATTGAACCCCTAATTGCGCCTGATGTGCTGGTTGGTGCCTTGCATGGTTTCCGTCGCCATTGGTGTATGAATGTGCGTGTGAATGGGTGAATGTAATGCACAATCTATGTACCATACCATTTTATTGTCTCCCTCTTAACTTTCCTACTGTAGTCTCTCCTACTCTGTCTCGCTTCTCAGATTTCCTGTATTTTGTGTTTTTTCCATTTCTCAATTCTGATAAAATAAATGATGAGGGGGGGTGTCCTGACCATTTAACTAGAAAAAGTGCTCCTCAGAGTGTCGGAGCACAGTTCTTCGCCGGGTCAGGTAAATTATTGTTGTTTGCATTGTTAATGCTGCATGATTTGAGGCATTTTGTTCAAAGCGAAACTTTAGATTTAGATTTAGATTAATATCCCAAGCCAATCAAAAAATCTGTATCACAACCCTGTGAATTGAGGGGCGCTCTTACCATCGTGCATCATCATACAATAATCAAATTTCGGCCAATCTGAATTTGCGTCCTCACCTTCGTCTTCAATGTTTGTCTCAAAATTGTCCATTCATTTTCAATGGCGTTTAATGTTTGTGTTAGGACAAAGTTTGTGTTTGCACACACACGGACATGGGCTATTGCCCCTCAAAAATCGGAAAGATACGTCTTGATCACATGCCCATATAGATAATGTGTGACAAAATCTGTAAGAATAATGTCAAAAAAAGTGTTAAAATCGACCTCCTGGTGGCACTATAACAGGCCAATCTAAACAAAATTGGGCCAGAGGTTCTGTTCTGTGCCAATGGTGCTGGAGATTAGCTGTTCACAGACAGACGGACAGGGTGCAAAACATAGTCTCGGCCACACCTTCGGCCTGGCGGAAATAAAAATGGAGTCGACTACCGGCTCTCCTGTTCAGAAAGACATGATTGATTGATTGATTGAAATAAAACAACGGAAAGTGAATAAGTTAAAAACAATTACATAGTGAAGTAGGGAGGTTTACGAGCACGTTATTAAATTGTCCATAGGATATTGGGGAATACATTTTTAGTGTTAGTTCAGACTGTACAGATGGGACCTCAAATATAAGCCAGTACTTGAGCAGGTGAGTCCTTTTTTCCAATCTAGCAGCAAAGTGGTGTAGGGTGGTAGTTTCCCATCAATAG
Source organism: Protomyctophum bolini (assembly GCF_963924005.1). Classification (NCBI taxonomy): domain Eukaryota; kingdom Metazoa; phylum Chordata; class Actinopteri; order Myctophiformes; family Myctophidae; genus Protomyctophum; species Protomyctophum bolini. The sequence continues at coordinate 36,546,831 of NC_137866.1, read as the reverse complement.
CCTTAAAAAAATAAAATATAAACTGGTGCCAGTGCCTAGATACAATGGTGAGTGCTGTAGCTTTTACCAGTGATAAAACTTTAAGCTTTTGAGAATAGCATACATTTTGTTTTGCTGGAGTTCAGAACCAGTTTGAGTGAGATGAGTGCATCTTGCAGGGTGTTAAAAGCTTGTTGGAGTTTTTCCATTGCTGATTGGGTAGTGTCAGCTGTACAATAAATAATACTGTCATCAGAATATACATGGGATTGGCAATCTTTTAGCTTGGAGACTACAGTAATTCATCTAAAAAAGTTGTTCAAGGTCACATTAGGAATTAGAGGAGGCATGGGAGCAGAGTGCAGGGAGGAGTAAGGGAGGAAAGTGGGTGGTGATGAAGACACAGGATACAAGGTGGGAGTGGACTGGGTGAAACCAGCGCAGGGCAGAGGTGAGACGTGAGAGAAACAGAGGACGGGATTGTGGGAGACAGAGGGGAGTAACCCGCAAGGCCAAATCCAAAACTTCAAAGATAGAGACAGAGAGCAAAGAAACTGAGTGTCAGCATGTACGTGTGTGTGTGTGTGTGTGTGTGTGTGTGTGTGTGTGTGTGTGTGTGTGTGTGTGTGTGTGTGTGTGTGTGTGTGTGTGTGTGTGTGTGTGTGTGTGTGTGTGTGCGTGCGTGCGTGAGAGAGAGAGAGAGAGAGAGAGAGAGAGAGAGAGAGAGAGACAGACAGATATAGAGCGTGAAGCATGAAGTTAGAATAGAACTAAGGCAGCGAGTCATCATCCGCCTGCCCACACTTTTCTTCCTAGTTTTTCATTTTTCTTCTCACTGGAGAGCAGGAATGCCCAAGACATGGCTCCCCGCTCTAAAAAAAAAAGAAGAAAAAAAAGAACACTCAACATGTGTGAGTCGGCCGTCTGGTCTCCATGGAAACGGGGCCCAAAAGAACCTAGTGACCAGGAAGGGGAGTCGGTAACTGCAGACCCAGAGGACTGCATGTGATGATTACCCCCTTCTGTACGGCTAAAAATACCAGACGTCTCTCTGGCGTGTACATGAATCCAACCTAAAATGACTCCTTCAGAAAGACTGTTCTCTGAGAGTTCAGGCTGTTCCCAAGTCCGACTCGGGAATATTTCTTTTAACCACTTAAACACTATTTTATTCTTCAGCTATTTGAAAATAGCGGATCTACAAGCTATTCTACAAGCTGATCTGCAATTTTAGAAAAAATGTGGGGGAAAAAATAGACATTCCGCCTACAGTATAATGACATGCCCAAAATAATGTCGCCATGGTGAAGTTGGTTAACCGAGAAGGTAATAATCGTAAACGTATAGCTTTACATGATTCAGCCCGCTTCATAAAAATAGCATTAATTATATAGGCTTCTTTTCCACACAAAGGAGCTTGTTTCGATCCAGTTACTCTGGAAATGTGTTTCGCTAACCTAACCTTGACATTCTTTAAATGAGTAACGGACCTGACTAACACAGATTGTAGAGAAGGTTGAATGGAGTAAAATAGTAAACTGCACAATGCTGCTGCCTTAATTGTTCTGAGGTATTTCTGATGATTTCATGAGATGGTTATTTCATTGAACTGTCATGGAGTCAAGGGCTACTGGCCACAAGGGCTTTTCAAACAGCAGCAAAAAAATCATTGTGTTCCTCCCCCTCAGTTTCACAGATAAGATGTATACAGCCTTTTCTCCAAGTTGGAGTCTTTCCAACCTGTTGTCTTTGTGTTACAGAGCAGTGTATCACAATATATTATATTAATTTAATGTGTCCATGTGTAACTCTGAGAGTGTACAAAAGCAACATTTCCCAGTGATTTAAGATTGAAGAGGGATTTTTTGGGTGTGTTTGTATAAACAGCGTTGGTTTGACATATGCTCTACTGACTATGTTAATAATGACAATTACAATATATGACAACATGCCGATTCAAGAAAAAAATCTTTTATAAATATTATGGGGGAGAGTGTATGGGTTAAGTTCTAAAAAATAAATAAAAGGGAGAATAATGACAGTGTATTATTATATGCTCTGTTGTAAGCAAAGAGGCGGTTACAGAATGATGTCAGTTTTGTTTTGCTTTTCTAATCACTCAAGGCTCTGATAGCCTCCGAGCCTCAGAGACGTACTTTCAGACGGGCATCAATGATTAACGCAGACGTTGTCGCCTGAATCAATGACAGGTCTGCTCCAGGTCTGCTCAGGAGGGGCGCGACAACGCAAATGTAAAAAATAAATCAGACCAGTCTGAAGCGAGTGGTGCAACAGCACCCCCTATTGGTACTCTAAACATAGTGACATATAGTCCCACAGGGACAAAGCTGTTCCTTGGAGTGGTTGCACCACTCAAAAAGCTCAACACATTCCAGGTCTAGTCAGTCGCGGGTGTGTGCACGAAACGAGCAACTGTGCGACAATTCACGGGAGCGCGCCCACGTTAATACGCTTGCGTTGTCACCCCTCGAGTTATCTGTGCGCACAAAACAAAACAAAACGCAGGTCTCATTGAAAATAAATGACTTGGTGCGTTAATCCATCTGAAAAGGGCTTTAGGCCGAAACTGCCTATTGCTGGGGTGATTGCTGGGGTGTCTGTCCTTCAGAATTGTTTTTGCTCTTCTCTGTGATTTACAGTAGTAGGCCATAATAGACAACAGAGGATGAACCACTACAGATACAGCCCTATACTTTATTGTACCATGAATAGTGAAAATAGCTGATCTACAAGCTCGCAAGCAGCTAGAATAGCTATTTCTGCTATTTTGTGAAATAGCAGAAAAAATTTGGTTCAGTTTCTTTTCCCCCCACCTGGCATGCCCAACTTTCAGGTGGCAAGTGGTTAAAGATTTATAGGCTCTAACTCACTGAAACTAAATTGCTGCAAGTTTATCTGTTATGTAACTGTTTTCCCAGCGTACTGTATACATTTATGCATTATTATGGAAAGGAAATTAGGGTCATGGAAACATACTCAGTAAAGGAAATGACTGGGCAAAACGTCAATAGAACAGAATAGAACAGAGACTTGGCCATTTTGTTCATTCATTTCAACCTCCTGATTTGACTTCAGATCATTGCAGGATGTACAGACCTGAGGGGTCCTGATTGCACTGATTGTTTTCAGGAAACGACTGAATGAAGGAATTCCATCACAGGAAGGGAGAGCCCGGTAGGACAAGGGTTGGAATATCCCCTTCTACTGAAACGGCATGCCCAGACAAACACACAACACACATACACTCACTCACGTCACACTGCACATATTACACGCGCACCCCACACACCTGCAGAGTACATTTGCTTGCACTTTGCTCATACACAAAAGGCCTGTGGAACATAATCTTGACAAAGCTCCAATGCCATTTGTTCCTGGTGGAAGCTAAACCCCAGAGCCTCTGGCTACAGTAAATGAGGCATGAGTTGAAATGAGCTGAGGACTGACCACTGGACTCTAAGAACTAAAGCTCTTCTCCAACCATTGAACCGTATAGTTCTGGGGTGTACATTGGGCAAAAATAGCAGACCTCATCACATTCACAACTGCTATTTTCGTTAAAGAGATTTATTAGTAAACTTGGAATTACAATTCAGCCTTAACTAGCCCTTGGGATTCCGGTCAACTAAACATAGAGCTCAAGGCCTCGGCAGCTTGTGTAGTGGTCCTGGCACCTAGGCTGCTAAGCCAGCCTGACGGCGTGTCGCGGGTCCGACTCATGATCCCGACACCCCCCCATCTCTCTCCCCATTTCCTGTCACCATACTGTACGCTATTCAATAAAGGCAGAAAAGGCCCAAAAATATATCTTAAACATACAGCTCAAGTGGCTAATGGTCGGTAGAGATTCCCCAATTAACTGCTTGTACTTGAGTCAGGGACAAATAAAGCCTTGTGTATCTTAAATACATGTAACCTACTGTAGAAGCACCACCAGAGTTTATCCTATGACTCAGGGATGTTTGTCATAGTTCCCCACATAACTACCGGTTTTAATGTTAATGTTATATATATAAGTATACACACAATTATAAGTTTCTCTTCACAAGAATGTGCATATCTCTACCCAAACTGAAATCTGTTCTCATGTGAAAGTATCACTTTAATTCATCAACTCGCCAGTGATGCTATTTGCATAATTCATTACTGGTATGCATTATTCGATTTAATTGTGAGTATGTTTGCACAATTCCTTTGTGTGGAGTTTTGCATGATTTTCCAGTGAAGCAGATTACCTATCTAATGTGCTATTCAAACAAGTTTGAAAGTCTTTGGTATTCAGAGAATTGTGAAAAACCTCACCACAGTCACAAACACATATGTTAAGATTTGCTGAGCTTTTTTATTTCCCTTTATTTTTTCCAATGGAACGCCATCTGTCTGCCATGCAGTGTTTACCAGAGATGTGTTTTTTTCAGTCAGAACAAAAAGCTATTAATTAATCTGCGGCCAATTCCCTCACCGGTCCATTTGGCTCCATATGTACACTCTTAAATAATTAACTGTGTTAACTGACTGACTGCTGGAGATACTAGTTGTGCTGGGTCAAAGGTCAGACCATCGTGTTCCTATCACATTGTTTTGTTTACACGGTTTCCATGGTGACCTATACAGGAAGAGAGTGGCAGACAGCTCAGTAAACATGACGAGAACAAATGACTTGCTGGGGTTGTTTAGGTTAACGTGAGAGATCATATGACCCACAGCTGGACAGCATGTGTAGAAGTGCAGCGATACTATTCGACTACAGACACTATTATGTCTACTGTCTGTCTGTTGTGAGGCATACAGCGGTTAGTGGATAGGTTAGTTAAAATCAAATCAACTTTGTTTTCCTAGATGTATCAGTAGGCGGAGATCTCTTGGTGTCTGGCTATGTGTGCATTCGCCCACGTGAATGTAGGCCTTTGTTTTGCCATGTGTGCCCTCTTCCTGTGTGTGTGGATCCATCAAAGACAGTCCTAATAATCTGCATGTTTTTGTAACTACATCCGTGTTTGTATTCTGTTGTGAGTGATGCTCAATGTTGACCGCCTTACATGTGTAACTTACAGTAAAAGTTCAAGAAAATAAATGCCCTGTCTTATAATGTGTTGCACTTGATGCTCTTCCCCCATGGTGTTTTCTGCAACGAAGCACCCAAAGTAGACACAGGCTTACAGTTTATACCAGCATGCGCATGCCCAGTGTACAGTATGGCGATGGTGATATACGCAGCCACGCACATACCGTACGCAGTGTACCTGTATCATGTGATACGTGTATACCCAGCACACGCATGCGCAGTGTACTGTACATGAGTGTTCATGTGAGTATGGATGGAGATTACTCCTCATGTGGAGCAAGATTTACAATGAAAACATCTTGGTGTGGATGTAGCCACGGGCTGTCTGGCCTGGAGTGTTAACGGCAGTCTTTCAGCATTTGTCGTAACATCCACACATCTCGAGGTGTGGCTGCCCCGTCACGCCACTCTGTACTGCAGTCATGCAGAACAGCTTCTAAGTCGTACAGGGTCAACACACTGAAAGACACAGTACATGACTCAATGAGTTTACATCCCAAATAATGGAGCTAGGCTTCGGTTCAAAGATCCAGTTTAAACCCGATCGGCCTACGGCCATGTGTATGAAAGGTCCTATACAAATAAATATTATTGCCATTTATAGAAATGTGTGTGGGATAGGAGTATACAACGTTAATTAAACCAATTTGTATGGTAGAACAACTACAGTGGTTGGATGCCTCTCTCTTCCACTGAGACATTTAAACCCTGGTGTAGGGCAAGAGTTCCTAAACATTTCAGACCACGAGCCCACAAAAAAAAAATCATATTTTAACTGCACCCTGACCAGCACTTGGAATTGTAGGCATTACATTTAGTTTGACTCGGTTCCACAGATAAATATTGTGAAAAATATATAAGCTTGTAGATCAGCTATTTTTGCAATGCTTTTTGTTATATTAGTAATATTTGCCAATTTGGTATTAAAAATGTATTAAAGTCAAAATTGTAACTTTAAAAATGGGCAGATACCTGTATACACTTATACTGTATGTTGGTTTGTTTACTGTTCAGTGGGGAAACAATGTTGCACATTAATCTAATAATCTGGAACCCCCACAATAATTGGGGCACCCCCCTGGGGGTCCAGACCCCCAGTTTTGGAACCACTGTAGGACACATTCTGGTTGACAGGTACTGCGTCAAGGTGCAATATCTCCCCTGGGTTTCCCTCTGGTAAGAGCGGTAGAAAATTTGAATCCTGAGTAGGATATGAAACGTATAAGCTTGACATCTGACCAGATCCTTGTGGAATCGTGTCCCCCGTCTTTCCCTGTGACATTCTCTCCAGGGGGAGTCTCATGGTTTGTTCCCAGAACAGCTACGTTTATCAATGAATAATGGTCAGGAAGGAAAGGAAACGCTGCAAGGCAGCTTACGCTCAACCAACCCCCCCATGCAACCATTTGTATATATAGTCTGATAATGAAGAGTTAGTCACGGTGCAGCAGTTTAAGTTCAGTTCAGGTCACGGTTTCTTACAAATGATTAACAAAATATCTTACTTCTACAGGACTTTTAGCACTGAGAGGTGTTAGTCCTTCTCTCTGCCTTGTGTCAAATTTTGGTCACATGTCCTACAGCACATGGGATTTAATGGAATTCCAAATGTCTGCTGCACCTCCCTCCAGGGGACAGCCCTGCATGTCCCAGGGAGAAATTAGGTCTGATTCTTTCTTTCTTTTTTTTCTTTCTTTATTGTCACATCATACGTGCAAACAAAGTGGATCAAATTCTTATTCATACAATTTCCCATCATTTGCAAAGAATGGGAAAATAATCATACTTTAAATACTTAGTATGAGGTACCAGTAAGACGCGCAAACGCGGGAAGCGAACGCAGCTCGTACATATTTGGGGTTTTTTAAGATTTATATAAGGAGTCCCCAAAGCAGCTCCATATATGGGCACAAGTTGGACCACGCCATCACAGTCATTTCACCATGACTCAGCCATAACCATATAAGGAGTCCCCAAAGCAGCTCCATATATGGGCACAAAAGTGTGACACACAGACAGACAGACAGACAGACAGACATGATCTGCTAGGTGTCATAGTAAGTGCTCACTGCATTCGCAATAAAATACAGCAGCCTATAGAGCGTCGAAGTCCCGCCCCCTCGAGAGACCCGGATAAGATTTCCCTGTTCATTTTCCTCATAGACTTTTCAAAAAGTAATTTATTTAAAGACGTTTACGCCGCGGACAAAGCCAACTCGAGTTGTGACAAATCAATGACAATAAACACAATGTTTTGGGCTTAATAATTAGAAAGAAGGAAAAAAAAGCAGGATAAAACACTTTTTGTTTTGTTTTTCTTCTTACAAATTATTTGGAATTGAACTATGAGGAAAATGAACGGGGAATTATTTTCCGGGTCTCTCGTCGTCATGAAAGGGGGCGGGACTGCGACGCTCTATTACTATCCTATATATTAAAATTGGCTACTGTGTGAGGCCTTAAGGAAGACCATGGCCACGTCACTTTGACTCACACATAACCATGAACAACCCTGATACGCCCATATATAGGCATGTCACTATGACTCAGACATGACGATAAACAAGTCCGATATAACCTGTATGCCCATATATGGAGATCCGGTTGTCCAGAGCCACAGATCTGACCACTATGCCCATATATGGTGGCCATGTAGCTACATATAATTAGTGTATGGGACCGTCCAACTTCAAACTCGGGTACAAAAAGTATTCTGATAAAATAGCTCATACACTGTATGACTCAGACACATTGGTAGGATCAACGGTGTGGTGTAGGTGCGAGGGCCATGTACTGTAAGTGCCCGAACTCTAGAGGGCTAGTAATATAATATACTAGTAGTATAAGAATGTTTCAAAATAACCACTGTGAATAACATTCTCATCTTTTCACATCAGTGTTCATAGGACAGAATGAATCACGTGAACATCATTGATCATTCACCTATAACGACATGTCCAAAATAGGGACGGCTTGTTCAAAGACGTTAGAACTATAGCGCTCCCTGTGTTAAGCTGGAGCAGCAGCTTGTTGCGTGTACGTAATCCTCCCCAGCAGCTGGCTTATTTGGCCTGCCATTCCTGTGATATGACCAAAAAAGGCTGCTGACCGCGCACTGCTACTGGGAAATGTGCGTCTATCTCTCACCCACATCGGGGCCTGGGGTGGGGAAGAGGGAGGGCTGTTGCAAAATACTATTGGAGGTCAGCTGCACAGAAGCCTTGTGAAGTCATGATCGGTGTGGGAGTGGTGAAGAATAGAGGAATATGTGTGTGTGTGTGTGTGTGTGTGTGTGTGTGTGTGTGTGTGTGTGTGTGTGTGCGACCGTGCGTGCGCGGGGCGCATGTCCTTTGAAGGCAGAAAGAAATGATGGTTCACACTAGCCCTTCTTAAAACAAGGTTATGTAAAATTAACATGATCCAGACATTGTGCACAGGCTGTAGAAGAGGAGACCAAAAAATAAATTACCGTATGTATATTTTGTGTATAACTTTATTGTGCAGAAATTAATTAAATAGCCTAAATGAACAAAATGTGCTTGAATTTATCTGGAGATAAATCCCTTACCATCTTTATCAGTGATGGAAAGTAGCCTATATTTTTGGGGTATTTCCATTTTTTATACTTTACTCATATAGGCAAATCTGTAGGAGTAATATAAAAAATGTGTTTAGCAAAAATTGGCCTGCTGGTGGCGCTATAAACAGGCCCTTGTGAAACAATTGGAGCCGAGGTTCTGCTCCAATCCAATCCAGGGAGTGTGTGTGCACAGTTTCGCGTCCATCGGGCCGACGGTGCCGGAGATGAGCTGCTCACAGACAGATGGACGGATGGACAGACAGGGTGCAAAACATAGTCTCTGCCACGCCTTCGGCCTGGCGGAGACAATAATCATTTCATAAAAATCTGTGGACACCTGGGGCGCCTCGGACGTTAATCCAACGGAACAGTAGAACAGTAGCTGCCTGGTATTCCTAAACGTAACCTCAGTAAACTATGCCTATAGTATAAACACCTTAGTTATTCCTAACCTTAACCTCAAAACCGTGCCAAAACCTAACCCTAATCTTACCCTCAGTAAAACCGGGCGAGCATGTTTTAAGGCGAGCCTTCTTGTTACCTAATGCATTACTAATTCTGCATGATGAGTAGGCTACTTTTATGTTTGGTAGCCTACTGTATATTTTGTACAATCTTTGAATACTTTTACTTTCACTACTCATGAGCATTAGTGAGAACCAATTATTATGAAGATTGAAAATGGGTGTAGTCGTTCTTTAAGTAAAAGAATCAGAGTAGGCTACTTCTCTCAACTTCTCTTCCTCCTCATAGGGGGGCCTCTATTATGCCCTCCTGCGGAGACAACAAGCTATAGACACAATGTTGCAGGCTACGTTCGGGTAAACTTGATGATGAATGGACATTTTGTCTAAACCTATCTAACTTTGGGCATGAGCTGAGCTCTAATCAATATCTTCTCCAATCATTCTCCAAACATGTCCTTGACAAACTGATGGACAGCGATGAGTCAAACAGAGAGAAAGAAAGGGTACAAGGACATACAATGACATCATGTCTCATTTTCTTTTAGTATGACTTGCTAACTACATTGGCAGTGGAGGCAAATGCTGTCGATAAACAAAACCAGTGTGAGAGCTCACCAATGGCCTGTAAATGTATTCCTCCTAACTTTTGGACAGCGTTTGAAACGATCCCACTCTTGGCTGGGTTTCCTCGCTTCTCTTACGTAAGTGGACCAGAGAGCATTCACATCTCTCTCTGTCTTCTCATGCGGTCGTTGACTGAGGGCCAGCGGACATGGGTCTAAGCAGGACACTGGAAGAATTGTGGCAAAGACCAGGGACACTCCTGCACTGATCTCATTGGAAAGGCATTTGTCGTTTTTTTCTTTTAAGGCAATCCACATAGTAGACCCTTACCCCCGCCTCCTCTTTAAATCCGTTCGCTTCGACTTCACCTAATCTGGTGCGTCTCTCTCCATGGAGTTTGGCTCACCTCTGCATGGCCGCATCCCTACCACCCCCTGCACGCCAGGTTCATTAATCAGAGCTCCCATATAAGACCAAGGGAAGAGCGAGGCTCTCTGTGTGGTATTTGAACCGGGGGGCCAGTCCTCATATTTTGTTCCTTGCTGACACAAAATATAAACCGGAACAAACTGACGTGTTACTTTGACTTCCCAAGTTGCGGAACAACCAAGTTACCTGATCAATTTCAGCCATTTTCTATATTTTGACATTATACCCTGGCCTTGACACATCGAGGGCAATGTATTTTCACAGATAACAAACTGAATCATATAGCTTCATCATTATTTATAGAAGCTGAGACAAGTACCAATAGATTACTATATTGAATTACCAAACAAGATGTTACTGCTGTCAGAATGGTTTATTCACTCTTGATGAAGACAAGCCAAGATTTAAACTTGCTGAATAAATTAGTGGCACAGAAATCTAATGTACAGGTATTTCATCTGGACTTGAAGGAGATCAGGGCCTTCTTTAGATCACTTTCACAATCACCTACAGTACCTGACTGTGGACATACAGAAACTCAGGCCGATTTCTCACTCACGGTACACAAAACATGCCTCTTTAATCCCAACCACTCCTATGGGCCGTTCCCTTAAATGTTAAATCCCCCAAATTGGTTCACACAGATAATAATCATCCTGTGAAGCATGATGACGAATGGACATTTTGTCTAAACCTATGTCTTACTGGTCCTCAAAGTGGCTCAGCTCAACAATTCATTCTTATCTCATGTTAATCTGCAGGTTGAGAGCAGGATAAATGGAGTCTCAAGTTTAAAGTGATCGTCGTCTCGTCCTGTCTGCGACACAGCATAGAATAGAACAGATAGTAGTCTTCGACCAGGCTCAGGCAAGTTCAAACAGCCCAGAGGGAGCGAGTCACACGACATCCCTGTCAACGGGGGTTTTCCAGTGCCTGGCAGGAGGAAATGAAGCCTCCAACAAACCATTTAACCACATTTACCATGGCATCCCTATTTTGGGCATGTCATTATAGGCAGAAAAGAAAATCACACACACAAATCAAATATGCTTATTTGGCTATTTTTAAGATAGGGCTTAAGTGTCAAACAAGAAGTCAAACAACCATATTTGCAGTAAGATACTGTAGTGAAACGGCTATCAACAATTGCTGGGATGTATTCTATACTGTAACGTGTTGTTACTGTATACTGTACTGAAAAGAGGGTTGGGGTGGGGGGGGGGGCACGTTTTCAGTTTAATGACAACAGTGATAAAACTCGTATAACATATTTTCCTAAATGATGTCAGAAGTTGAAAACCTCCCAGTTACATCATTACATGAGATTCATCCCACACCTAGTCCTTGAGCCACAGTTGATGTAATTATAAACTGTAAACTTAAAGCGCATAAAAGGCTGAAACTCTTTAAAACTGTACGTGTGTACTTGATCTTCTTGTTAGCGTATAAACTAACACAAGGCTACGACTGGTGTGTCACATTCTTTCTTTGTCAGGGTCCTGTCTTTCTTTGCTTATTCGTCAGAGGATGAGATGAACTGACATTACTCTGAGGCCGCGGCATCTGCTAAACCTCATGAGCCTCGAAGGCTTGCCAAGAAAATGAACGAAACAATGAGCAGGAGTGGGAGAAAGAGAAAGGAGTGAGGAAGAGGAAAAAAAGGAGGAAGGAGGGGAGAAAGCTTGAACGAGAGAGGATATGCAATTACGATAGGTCCTCGTTACGATGACTTACTGCCACCCTAAGCCTTTCACATGAACTGTTTCAAATGGAATGGAATGGAAAGCAAACATGCCCTGCTCTCTGCAGAGAACCTAACGATACTATCAGCATAATGCTATGGGACGCATTGATATGAAGATGGATGGATGGATGGATGGATGGATGGATGGATGGATGGATGGATGGATGGACAAACAAAGTACTCCACATACTTATGAATATAGTACCAGAAACCAGAATATTTAGATACTCCAAGTCTTGCAGGGTTTGGACTATCTGGAAATGAGCATGGTGAAAGAGGCGGTATTAGCAGGTATAGAATAAGTAGTTAAAATTATTTAACAGTATATTAACAGTGTATAACAGGTAAGTATAAGGGTACATAAATAATCTACTCCCAGCAGTGTGGGTAAAACAGAACAGTAAATCCAAATGCAAGCATTTATTTTTTCATCAACACCACAAAGTCAAATCTGGATGGTTTATTTGAAAGTATATGTTTAGCTAAAGTCAAATGACACTTCCACAGTTAAATCCTTAAAGCTTGTGTGAAAGAACATGTAGCAAGCGACTGCTGCCTATCTTACTATGACTTGCTGACTACTTTGGCAGAGCCAGAGGGGGCAGATGTAAGCATGAAGTCAAGTGTGAGCTCATCTCATCTCTTCCTGTGAACAGTTCATTACCTTTAATCCTCTTGTTTGTGTTTCTGTCAGGGATTTACAGGACCCCGTTCTAATTTTAAAGATGACATCCTCATTTTAGAGACGCCTCCTCATTTCACGGTGGCTTTTACGAAGGCCCAGACTACTGAGTGCCTCTTTATCAGTCCATGTTATAGACTCATAACTCAGCAGGGTTTGTTTGCCAGGTGAGTGCGAGACAAGTCAGAGGACAGACCTTTACTCAGCCGTGCCGTGTGTCCGCCTGCCTTATATAACGCTGACAGGTCAACCTTTTGTCGAGGTTTCACACGCTCACGTTACGCCAAACAAATACCGGTAACTCTGTGTGTATATGTGTGTGTGTGTGTGTGTGTGTGTGTGTGTGTGTGTGTGTGTGTGTGTGTGTGTGTGTGTGTGTGTGTGTGTGTGTGTGTGTGTGTGTGTGTGTGTGTGTTTTTCTGCTACTTTTCTACTCCAACAAATTTGGGAAGCAAATGTACTTTTTGCTACACTAAATTATTTGAAATGAAACATTGAGTTACTCTGCAGATTGGCCTCCCAGTGACCAGCTGCAACATTAACATTAACAACACATCAATAATTATAATACAATAAAGTATTTATTATTTTAATATTTATTATTATTTTCATTTTTAATAATTGCTTTTTCTTTTGGTGCTTTAAGTACATTTTTATACAAATACTTTACTTATCACAGAGGATTTCTACACTTCTTCTTCTTTTACTTAAGGAAAATACCTACTTCTTCCATGACTGTTACAAACTACATTTGGAATCATCATGGAGTATTGTGTTAAAACTTAATTTCAGCTCATTCAAATGACACAATGACCATACTGTAACTGTACCATTTCAGACCTCAAAAATGCACTTCATTCAATAAAACTCTCGGAACAATTTGGTCATTTCATTTGTTCCAAGTAAAACAATGTAACCATTTTGGACGACACGGTTCTTTGACTGTTGTGCATAGCGGTCCAGGTATAAATATGACTGTCGGATCCGAGAGCAATTCAGGTCAAGCCAGCAGAGTTTCTGAGCCTCTTTCGTGCTGAAGAATCTAATAAACGGTACAGCCAGCAACCACACAGCGAACTTCACTCACATCCAGCCACGTCGCTCCCCAGAGGGATATAATTGCATTGGCATTTGCGGCGAATGTTGACTTGTTAAGTCCAGAAGGCTCTCCATTTGCTTCGGATTTTGCACGTGGTAATTACTGATTTAGCCTGATATACTCAATGTAATTCAATGGGTAAATCCTCGATACCATTAGATTTTCGGCACGCTTCCTAAAAATAACATTTTATAGACCACAATCAAGGATAGTAAGACAGATTTTTATACTGTACCAATTTGGCAGCATCTACTTACAGTATGACTTTATTATGTCAAAACTGTCAAACAATGTTTATTGGCCTCAGAAGAGGGAAGTGCCATGGGACCCATCTGAGTTATTTCAGAAAAAAGATAATAGTCAGTGCACAATATTATGTACAGATGCTCTTCTTAACCACCAGTTCTGTTGCAATGCACGTCAAAATGCAGGGGTTGCAATATTGTTGATGAGGAATTGCTTTTTAGCTCACAAACCCACAAAGGTTGATCACATCATCGGTGCCAGTTTCCATGCCAGTAAATGTTGAGTTTGAGCTGGCAGAGGTTTAACACCATTTGCTTCTCACAGGAATGAGAAGAGGCTCATTAAATCTCAGCCTGCGTGCACTGCATTATAATACACCATTAAGATGACTGTCAGGGGAGCTGACTGACACAAATACCCAAAACAAAAGCAGTGACATCTTGTAAATCACATCTCAAAATATATTATTTTACTCTTAGGCAGGCTTCATTTCACAGTGGAGTCTGTACTGCTGTATGCAGCGGAGACATGGACCCTCACAGCACAACAGGAAAGCGTCCTGGATGGAGTCTACACAAGAATGCTACACAAGAGTTCACAATAATGCTACGAACGGCACTAAAGGCCTATTCATAGTCTGGATTTTAGGTGAGGAGGTGACCACCGCTCCGGTGGTGAGCTGACCACCGGAGCTGAAATAACGTTGCGCGGTGGTGAGTAAAAACAGAGAGAAGGGCTGGAGCGGTGGCGGTGGTTTGCTCTTCACCGCGGCTCGTGACGTCATGTTGTAGTTCGGTGGTCACCTAACCACCGAAAATCCAGACTATGTATGAGCCTTAAGTGTCACATGGGCGGACAACATCAGACATGTGGTCCTGTAGCATTGGTCAGAGAGACAGAGTCACTGCATCAGGCACCCGGAACTAGTGGCAAGCAAACTGACACTGTGGGAGCCAAGTCAGCCAACCCAGGGCAAAGCCAGGAAAGGCAAGAAGCGCACATACAGTAGATGCACCACATACAGTAGTAGATGCACCACATACAGTAGATGCAGATGCACTGCTGCGAGACAATTTAGCTAGCTAGGCTTTAGCTAACATCACTGTAGAGTTCAAGACCCTGATTCTAGATAATGTGCAGAGCAGCGATCCAGGACTCAGTACGACATTGGTGTTGGCTAGGCCTCACTCTCGCATCACACTCTTCATTTGTCTCTACCAATTCACCATCATTTACCTAATTAAATAGCATTGTCTTTAGTTTCCTGAAAAGTTGTTCTGAAACTGTTATGCAAAAAATAAGTTGAATAGCGCATTTCACACACATTTTAACAAATGCACCTGAGGGTGCAGACCCTGCCCCCTCCCCCACCTTGTTTCTTGATTGTCATCATGACCTTTGACCTTTTCAACCCAAAACATGATCCTGTCTTCAGGGCAGCCTGCTGCTGATCAACATCAAGTTTCAAGGAATTCTGCCCATCCGTTAAGATTGTGACCTTGAACTTGACTGTGACCTTGATCCCTTTTAACCCAAAGGTTAATTGTCTCTGGACATCCTGCTGATAATTATCTCCAAGTCTTTAGAAATAACGACATAGACGTGCTGGCAGGATAGTGAAACATTGTAAGGTTCACTGTAAATGAAAACAAATAAATAAATAAATAATAGTAGTCAACAATGCATGTGATTTTTGAGTATAGGCTACATGCCTTCTGTAGAGGATATTATATTTTCAGCAGCTTTCATTAATTGCTCATAAAAGTCTGTTGCACTACGTTCTTTTGTCCAGCTGTTTGTGTTGAATGTTTAATAATAGATTTTTTGTGTATCATCTTCTTATATGTGTTGTACTGTGGTACTTAAATGAAAAGATAATTGTCGATAAAATATTCAATCAATCAAACAAAGATAATAGATGTCACCCTGTCAGACCACTGTCACTATGCCACAATTGCCACATTGTTATCAATGGCACAGTTTGTTTGGTTTTAGGTGTGCTGTAGATGTGGACTTTACAGTGTTGATAGGAGCATAATTATGAGTTCCTGTTGAGACATGTCAACACGCTAACTCAGGGCAGCGGTTCATTGGCGGGTGGTGAGTTTTCATCTACTCATCACAGCAATGGTTTCCTGGACACGGCTCCATGCTTTAATTACTGTTCCCCTGATTTGAGAGGAGAGCTTAGCACAGGGAATATTTCTAGGATCTCACACTGTACGTAACATAACAAGCCTTCGCAATATTTCATAAATAAAGACTGTGCGGCGTCGGTTAAACCAAATATGGCAGAGTTGAGGCCATTCCAGGAACATTTTCACAGAGAAAACTGATGCACACACAAAAACATAAACTCTATTCATACATAATAATTTATGTCTGTGCTAGTTCCTGTCAAAGAGCGGGCTCCATCTGCCTTAGATGGCCTGCTGGCTAGAAGATGACAGGGAGCCACACGAGAGAGAACCTCTGTCATCAATTATCCGCTGAAGAGTAAGACCCACGTAATAAACACCATACACCACACATACAAACACACTCGGTACACTGGCGGAAGCCGTGCACAAACCATAAGCCTAATTCATACTTCGTTGTACGACTATGAACTGATTTTATAATCAGTTATTTGCATAGAGCAACACGATCGTACGGAGAGGTATAAGCCAGCCAGGCTTGACACGTGTACACACAGCATACTGTACATTCAAACACAGCTAGTAAAACACGCACAGTGAAACTTTAAACATCAGCAATTCAGCTCTTAAGTGCCTCTTTATTCTGCATCGGTAGGGGAGCCATGCAGGCTAAAGCTAGCTGTCACGTCTGATAGCTAGTTAAAGTTAAATGCATTCATATGGTGTCTTACTGTAAATTAGTTGCCAATTAGGAGCATGGAATTGAAACCAGCAGTAGGCCTGCTCGGGGTGCCCCAGGGCTGCCTGGAGTTGAAAGTCACTGTTCTGAACAAACCCAGTGTTGAACAAAAGCCCAGGCCAAAGGTTGACAGCCTGTTGAACCGCCATTGAACGCTGCAAGAACGTTTTGTGTTGTTCTTACTCAACTATAATGAACTTCAGGCTAAACAACATGCAGTGCATGCAAAAAAAGAAAAGAAAAAGAAAACGGGCGCAGAATATGGTCGTCACAGGCATATTTAAACAGCTCACACTCGGCTAAGCTGCCTTGTGCCTGTAATAAGTCCTGCGTTTGTTGGCTTAATTGACAGGTTTATCTTGAGCTATTGAGGCTCATGCTCATTTGAAACACATGTACTGGAAAATCAACATTCCCCATTCATATAGGACTCATAGGTCTCTCTCTATCTCTCTCCAAATACATATACCGTTGCACATAAAGAACTCATTTCCTGTCATGGTGATGACCAGGAACAATGACGTCCGTTCTTTAATTTCCATGTTGCCTTGGTGATAACGACAAACTGCCCAAGGCCACATTTGACTGTCCAACTGACAGTGAGCCAGAGGCAAATATTAGATTTCATTCTAGTAATGACTATTCAGCGACTGACTCTCTCACACACACACACGCACACGCACACACACAGTCACACACACGCACACGCACACACCACACACACACACACACACACACACACACACACACACACACACACACACACACTGTATATACGGTATATGAAAATAAAACTGCAAACTGAAAGTAGGCTAACGTCCAAGAATGAGCACAATACACCAATGTCATATTAGATAAAAAATTAATCACACCCGTGTGAAGTGAGGGGCGCTAATATACAATATTAAAGTCTAACTCATGTTTATTGTTGATCAGGAGATGTAATGGTGATGTAAAACAAACGGTGCCAACACAAACATTAAATTATCTTTATTGTTAATGGCATTTAATGTTTGTGTGAAGCCCAACACACACCGTCTGTGAAGCGGGTGCGCAGCGGCGCGGCAACGCCTGGAAAATACAACAGTGGCGTATCGGAGCGTCAGGCGAGGCGTGAACGCACGCCAGCGCGCGTCAGACTGTGTGTGTTGGGCTTCAGGGACAAGATGACGTAAATGTTCCCTTCATTGTCAATGGCGTTCTTAAAGCAAACATTGAACTAAAAACAAACATTAAACCTGTATATAGGAGGCGCCTCTCAAAAATAGAATGGGTGAGGATAACTGATACAGTTGAGTTAAATATTCATGCACATTTCTGTTCCAAAGTCTACAGTAGTTGGACTCTAGTCCAGTGGCTACTGTTGGAATGTGTGGAGGAGGTTACTGTTGTCACAACATGATAGAGTTGTTTGGGAGTTAGGAGAAAAGGTTTTATGGACAAGAAAATGTGTGAGGAAGCAAAAAGAAACGTCCTTGATTGTTATTTAAATTTATCGTACATCTTGGCCCCCATTTTCACATAAGCACACACACGCACGCATGCATACGCACGCATGCACACGCGCACACACACACACACACACACACACACACACACACACACACACACCTTCACAAAAGTCAGCCCATTTCTCAGAAACGGATCCAATGCAATGAATACAAGCTGAAAGTGAAAGTTTTCATTTGTTCTGGGTCAGGCTATACTCTTTGCACCAGATAACCAGATAACAGGGTTTTATTAGCCTGGCTTTGGCTGCACACGCACGCACAGTCGCACACACACACACACACACACACACACACACACACACACAAGCCAGCAGTAGCCGTTGCTAAGGAGACAGCAGTCAAGTTTGGTTCAACACAGACAGTATAAGAGGAAGCCAGCAGGAGTTAAGTAACTGGATTTGGAGGACAAACACCCATATCATCAGACTGCGTCATTACAGTGTGATGATGAAGGGTTCATATTTATACTGTGGCACAAAATTATTCATTTAACCACTTTAACCCTGAATGATTATTGACCGGAGTCCCCCAGGGGACTATACTAGGTCCACTCCGTTTCCCCTCTACACTGAATATCTACGCCGATAATAGTTCTACAGCTATTCTATAATCGATATTTATATATGTCTGCGCGTGTGCCTGCACGTGCGTGTGTACAGTATATCCGGAACTAATCATACAAACTGTACTAATCAGCACCAGATCTCTTATGTGCACTGCCAGTAGGTCAAAGAAGTACTGTTTGTTCTCTATAGTTTTTGAATTTTTGTATAATGTAATTTCTTATTATAATGTAAGTCAATGGGGCTGCCTCTGATCAGGCTACAACCTTGGTCAAATTTGGAGTCATAATGTACATCATAGATACATCTTAGATTGGCTGCCTCATGTCACAGGCTGGCCACATAAAGTCTGAGAGCCACATGAAGCCACGCCATTCCTATGTGGATCTCGAGACCCACATGGGAAAACATCCGTAATTTGGAGCACTACAATGACAGTATTCGCCCTTATAGTGTTACATTTACATTGTTGGAATTCAAATAGGTCCACTCAGCTTTTACTGCCATGTGGTATTCTTTGGCCACAAAGTATATGATGTAGATTTGTCATAGTACAGTATGTCCGTTGATGTGAGGGCCCTATGGGACCACAGTGAGGAGTGTTTTCAGTGCCCCATGGTGAATGGAGGAAGGAGTAGAGATTTGAGGAGTGTATACTATAGACACACCTGGGCCTCATTCCTCAATCAATCAGCCAGCATAAAAACATCAGCCCTGTTGTCATCCATCACCTCCATGTACTGAACCCTCCTTGTTGCTACTGCATTCTTTCATCGGCTGTGTCTGTAGTCTGTGTTACCTTTGTGATTAAGAAAGCTTTATGCTGTGTGCTTAAAGTAAAGACAAACTTGTGCATAAAATACTTGATGCTGTGTTTAAAGACACAGGACATTTGGTAGAGCTGTCCTGAGTCCTGACACAATTCTCCTTTTTTTAGTTTTTAGTTAGATAGGTTTTAGTTTTAGTTTGGTTTAATGTAGTTTAGTTACATTTCTTTTCAGGTAGGAATAGGATGGAGTATTGCTTTGTTGTTTTGGCCTTAATTGGCCTCCCTGAATTATTATGCTTTCTCTACTTTGATTCTCTATTCAATTTCTGTAATCTTAACTTCAGTTAAATGTGTACTTTTTCAGTTTTTGGTACTTTACATGTGTTTCTCCTTAGCCTCTAATACACTACGTTTCCGACATTTGAAAAAAAATTGTATACCGTACTATTTCAACTAATATACAACACACTACACCATGTTTGTAGTGTGTTGTATATTAGTTGAAATAGTACGGTATACAATAGTATGACATTTATTTATAACACACAGTTCTAAAACTCTACTGTTGTCAGGAATTCACACAGGAGGCCAAGAAGCTTTTGCAGCTTTTAACATTTATTATTATCTTATTGTCCTTTGAATACTGTATTAAGTTTAACAGTGTGCAAATAGTACAGCGGTTGGTACGATTATACAATGATGCTAAAATGATGACACAAAAAGCCCTAATGGCTTGTTTCCATTGAGGTCCTATATTCAATTCATCCTAACTTTTCTTTAAATATGCTAGATTGTCAAAACCATCAGATGCATATTAATTGGATCATGTGGCGGTTTTCAAATATTTCAGAACATTAGGCTGATGGCTAGTAACCATGCAGCTGAAAAAACTTCCCAAGGCACCAATTTTAATTATATTGTCTGCACTGCCCTCTGGTGGGGTAAAGTTAATGATACACTAGCCTCGGACTGCAGGTGATTTTTTTCGATGGTTCACTGCAAGGTATCATCATGATGTAGACCTCTGTGATTTTAACTTCACATTATCACTGCTGGTTAACTTTAAGCTATAAAACCAAACTGTTCTGGACGACTGAAGTTGTAAGGAGCTAATTTGCATTTTCATTTAATTGTAGGAGATAAACAAGGTAACACTTTACAGTAAATAAATGTATTCTTGGAAGCGTCAAGTAATCACTGAAACTAAATGAGGAACATTTATATAAGGAACGGACTCCTACCGTACCGTCTCTTTCTCTCTCATACTGACCCCTTTCAAGTGAAAACACTGCTTCTAAAATATATTACACCTGTCTTCTTTTGTTTTCATTAGTTTTTCATATTAGTATCTTTGTTATGTTTATTCTTTTCTCTATTCTATAGGCTACCATTAACATTTAGCTGCTTGTACCTGTATGAGAATGTGACAAATAAATCCTTCTTGTGATTCTTGAGATAATGCTGACAGGTTCCCCTTTCACTCCTATCTCTCTCCACAATGCTGTGAGCCTGTAGGTCCATATTTTGTCATTATGTAAGAAATGCTCAACTATAGTCATGATAATATCATGACTATACTGTACTGTAGGCCTATAGTTGACATATTATGTCATTGTACCATGTGAGTGTTGAATTAAGGGCCCTTTGGCCACTTTATAAATGTCATGTAACAGTGTTTAACCATGGTTAATACACATTGACAAAAGACGCCCATCTCTATTGAAGTCTGTATGGTTAACATTGTACACGTGGAGTTATACACCATTGATTTCATATTGCGTACTATATTGTTGTAATGTCAACTGATTAGGGGTGGTTACCGAGTGGCATTCCGACGCACCGACTAGGCCCTATGCGGCTTCCCGTGCAGTTAGGGTTAGGGACAGGGTAATGGTGATGCGTCGGAACAGCGGTTTGAAAATGTTAGATTTTTTAAATTAACACAGATACAAAACACAAAACATTTTCAGATGGGGGTTCCCAGCCAAATACATAGTTTAAACTGCGAGGCTCTGTAGTCTGTACCAGTAAAAAAATGTTGTACACTGGTGTTCAATGACAGATGGAGAGAGAGTAAGACCGCCTAACCTACACATGCGAGCATGCGTGGGAAACATACATACTTCCCCTTTACACTGATAACGTTATTAGACACATCTACTGTCCTTCATAAACCATATAGACCATTTAAGGGAAGACACCAAACGACTCCTCAGTCCTCATACCAACACTTTAATTCTAGAACAAAATGGAAGAGCTTTTCATCTCCAACAACTCACATTTCTTCACTTCACCAACCACACCCTCCAGTCAAGTGGACTCTACCACAATACCAGCAGAACTGAACCAAGCTGTTCTTTTAATCCTGTGTTGTGTCCTTGGTATTCCTGGGAATGTGGCTGTACTGGTGCTTCTATTACGCAAACTGGAGCAAAACAACTTCACTCATCTCTTGATGCTGAACTTGACTTGCTGTGACCTCCTGTGTCTGATCACGCTGCCTGTGTGGATCGTTGACAAACTAAGAATCTGGGAGATAAACTACAGTGTTTGCAAGCTCATCTCGTTCCTGACCTTTTGCAGCCTCTATGCCAACATTTTCACCATAACTCTGATGAGCATCCAGCGCTTTGTGATAGTACTTCATCACCACAGGTGGGCACAGATAGGTAAAAAGGGTGAGAGAGCTCTGCTAGTGGGACTGTGGGGGGTGTCTTGCTTCCTGACATGGCCATCGGTTGCCTCCTATGGCATGATGAAGGAAGGACATTTTGTCTGCACCAGACCACCACAGATGGAAGGACAAACTCTGGCTGCCACAGTGGTGGAGCTATTGTTGGGTTTCATTGTGCCTTTCTCTGTCATGACATCTTTCTACATCTGCCTGTACCAGAAGGTGAAAGAGACAGCTCTGACCAGCAACAAACGAACAAGCCAGCTGATCTCAAGAATCATCATAACCTTCCTTGTTCTTTGGGTTCCAAACCACATTGTCGCCACCGTGGGATTAGTGGGAGCGTTACTTCATACATTGCATCCCGATGTGACTTATAAAGTGGAACAATTCACAGATGCAGCAAAAATGGTTTACATTTTTCCCTTGTTCAGTTCAGTTATAGACCCATTTCTCTATGCCTTTTCTGTTCGGAAAATTTGGCCAAGAAAAAGAGAGGATATGAAGAGTTCTGCCAGCAAAACAAAAATGTGCGACCTTACTGTTAAAAGTGAGGACAAATAGTCTATAAGCGTTATAGCCCCTCCTATGTCCAGCTTTTGGTGTGTGTGTGTGTGTGTGTGTGTGTGTGTGTGTGTGTGTGTGTGCGACTGTGCGTGTAAACTTGTTGTCCTAACAAACATTAAATGCCATTGACAATGAATGGACAATTTTGTGTGTTTGTGTAAACAAACATTGAAGACGGGGTGAGGATGCAAATTCTGATTGGCCGGAATGAGATGATGTATGATGATGTACAATGATAAGAGCCCCCCTCACTATGTGTGTGATTTTTATTATTTGTTTGATTTAAAGATTGACTTTAAATTCATTTTCCATCATTGTCTTGGGCATGGGCCAAGTAATGTATTATTAGCCTGGGCATGGCCAGACTAATATCACTGCTCCCCAGGGATAATTATTTTCCTGTGGCAGATTCGTCTGGTTTCCAGGCTAATTTATTATACCATGATATGAACCATTTTATGAAACAGGCAGTCCAATCAATCAATCGTATTGGTTGATTGGTGTGGTGCAGTCCAATCAATCAATCTTATTGGTTGATTGGTGTGGTACTATATTAACGTATGGCTATATGAAGTTATTGTAAATCAACCTTTGGTCACCCTAACCTAATATAACATACAGCCAGGCAGATTTGCTATTGCTAACCAATATTGTTTCAATATGCTTCAATAGATCTACTTACATAGAGCGCCGCAGACTCTCAGTCCCGCCCCCTTTCAGAACGACGAGGACAAAGCCAACTCGGCTCCTGACAATTCATGACAATGAACAAAAGAAAATTGGGCCGCATTAGAAAGAAGAAGAAAAGGGCAGGGTACAACACTTTAAAAAAAAGTTTTTCTTCTTTCTAATTATTTGTTCTGCCCAATTTTTTTTGTTTATTGTCATGATTGTCAGGAGCCGAGTTGGCTTTGTCCGAGGCTTATAAGACCCTTAAATGAATACCTTTGAAACGTCTATGGGAAAATTAATGGGAAATTCTCCTCCGGTGCCCTGTTCTGAAAGTGGGCGGGACTGCAGCGCTCTATACAATACATCATTGTTGCCTTGCATTGCTATAATTATGTTCTATGTGACCCAGTACAGTGACCTAGTACAGTGGTTTTCAACCAGTGGTCCGGGGACCACCAGTGGTCCTTGAGGGGGTTTGAGGTGGTCCCCAGCTAAATGGAGAGTTGGTAACCAAATGTACCAATGTAACTACATGAACCCTTATAGATCTTTAACTCTTGAGCGTAAAATGAAACCAGATTTACCCGTAGGGGTCCATTTGGTTTCATTTTACGCTCTCAAGAGTTAAAGTATTTTTAAACATTTGCATTACTTAATTTACAAGAAGTCTACACAATTAGAGAATTTGAGGAATTAGAGAAATTTGAAATTTGAGAATTAGAGGTTTGCCTGTTATCTTTCCTAATGGTACCACATCAATACAGCAAGGAATTGTGGGAAAAATCATTTCCAACAATAACAAAATATTGTTTAGTTTAAATATATATATATATATATATATATATATATATATATATATATATATATATATATAACATTTAACAACGATTTCTTTATCGTTATACTATAGGCCTAGACCCTTGCCTCGGTCCAAGACGAAAGTGTGCATGTAAACACAAACATTGAAGACAAAAGTGTACATGTGTGTCACTTTGTGCGTTTGGGGGGCTAAACAAAATATTTGCACCGGGCCTATCACCTAGGCCACTGCACGAACATCTACTTGAGGTAACACAACTCTGCGGTGTTGCCATCGCACGAGGAAAGCCACAGTCCAGCGCGGAGCTCGTGGGTGAACGTGGTGTGGACCGTGTGGAGGAGTCTCATGGTCTCACAGTCAGACACGCTGTAGAAGGACAGAGCACCTGCACTGTGGTCCAGGTACACTCCCACTCTGGAGGACACGCGGCCTGGGATCTGAGTCTTAAGGTCTGCGTGGATGAAAACGTAACGCTGCTTGGTACACTGCAAGGACCACGACCTCTCGTTGAATCCGAAGGCACTCTGCGTCCCGACTCTGCCAATGTCTTTGTAGGAGACCGCAGCGCTGACGTAGTTTCCGCTCCACTCCACCTCCCAGTAAGAGCGTCCGGTCAGACCGTCTCGGCTCAGCACCTGACACGTTTCGGTGAATCTCTCCGGGTGAACGGGATACGATTGGTCTTCGTGCATTCTCACTGCTTTTCTGTCCTCGTTGGACAGAGACAGGCATTGGTGTGCTGTGTTTGGATCCAGTGTGATTGGACATGAATATTGCAAGAAATCAGCTCTGGTCTTGGGCTCTGGTGACGGTGACAGTCTATTCAGTGTATCCGAGACGTTTGTCCCTCCCTCTTTAAGAATGTCCTCTAGTTTGTCCCTCATCTTGGACACCGCAACAGTCACATCTCCAAAGTATTTCAGGGGACGGACAGGGCAGCTGACTGGGTGTGTAGATTCACTGATCCAAGAGAGGGAGGAGTTGTAATTGTGTAGAAAATGTATGTGGTCCTCTGTGAGAGAAAGCTTCTCCAGCTCAGCATGTCTCCTCCTCAGTTCAGTGGCCTCCTGCTCCACACCCCTCCTCAGTTCTTCAACACAACTTAATTCACGTTCCTGCTGGTCTCTGATCATCACCCTCACCTCAGATCGTTTTCTCTCAATGGAAGAGATGAGCTCAGTAAAGATGGTGTCACTGTCCTCCACTGCTCTGTCAGCACAGTGGTTGATGGACTCCACCTCCTGGTGAAGCACCTTCACATCTTTCCCTCTCTCCTGGATTCTTTGCCAGGTTTTTTGCTGACTCACATAAAGTTCTCTCTGTCTCTCAGTCCGTTCTGCTGCAGCCGAGATTATATTGTGACCTTTGTGTTCTTCCTCGGAGCACAAAGAACAGATGCACTGCTGATCAGTACGACAGAAAAGCTTCCTCGCCTCGTGGTGACGAGAGCAGGTGTTCTCCTGAAGCTCGCTGGAGGCGTTGACCAGCTTATGCTTCTTAAAGGCAGGAGACTGATAGTGAGGCTGGATGTGAGCGTCACAGTAAGAGACCTGACATTGAAGACACATCTTAACAGCTTTCAGTCTCCTCCCAGTGCAGAAATCACAGGCTACATCTCCAGGTCCAGCGTAGCAGTGATCAGGAGGAACATCATGGAGTCCTGTCTTCTTCAGGCTCTCCACCACCTCAGCCAGCATGGTGTTTTTCTTCAGAATGGGTCTTGGGATGAACATCTGTCTGCATTGTGGACAGCTGTATCTCCCCCTCTGATCGTCCTGGTTCCAGTATCCCTCGATACACCTCCTGCAATAGCTGTGTCCACATGGAACAGTCACTGGATCCTTCAGTAGATCCAGACAGATAGAACAACACAACCGTTCCTGATCCAGTTGAACTCCCTGCTGCGCCATTTTAGTATGACTGACTGTCTGTCTGACTGACTAACAGAGAGAGATTTTGCAGAGATCAGCTTACAAGGGAGGTTCTTCCCGTGTGTGTGTGTGTGTGTGTGTGTGTGTGTGTGTGTGTGTGTGTGTGTGTGGATAGGAGGAGTGTCTTAAAGAGACAGAGTCCAGTTTGCTGTGTTTCATCAGTAGAAAATACATTCACTTTGTTGAAATATGAGTCACAAACGTGCGAGAGCACACGCACGCACACGCACACGCACACACACACACACACACACACACACACACACACGCGCACACACACACACACACACACACACACACACACACACACACACACACACACACACACACACACAGGATGTCCACGCCCTGCCATTCAACATACAATACATGGAATTCCACAGGCATTAAGGTCATACAGACACACAGAGGTGGAGTACAGCAGTGGTTCCCAAATAGCGGGTCAGTTTAACTAGAGTAAAAATCCCATTTTCTTTCCCTACATTTACGATGATATTATACATTTTAAAAACAAATAAACAAATCTAAGAAATGCCATGAATAATAAAACAACAAAAAAACACTTCAACACTTTTCAACCTATCTTCATATAATTGGTCCTCACTAATAATCATGATAAAATAGCAAATCTACTCAGTCTCATAGGAGGGCTGTGGGCATGCAGTTCAGAAAACCGTCCACGAGTGACATCGATCGATGGGGAATCCAAGCTAATAGAAACTGCAGGCTTTCTATTCCTGAAGAGTTGCAATGAGAAAATGGAAGCCATCCTTCTCACGATAATAAAAATCTAAATATTAAAAATAATCATGCCTAACAATAATGTGGACGGGTTTCTGAACTTCCCACAGCCCTCCCATGAGACACAGATCGAGTGGAAAGAAATTATGGTATTTTATCATGAACATTATAGTGAGGTCCAATTATATGAAAATAGGTACTAACGTTTTAAAATAATTGTAGTGGAGTAAAGGTAGGTTATAATATTTGCCTCTGAGATGTAGTGGAGTAGAAGCAAAAAGTACAGAAAATGTCACATAAGTACAGTAGCCTACTTTAGTAAATGTACTCAGTTACGTACTTTAGACCACTGTGGTAGTTGCTCTGTTTGTACAGCAGTTCTGTGTCCAGAGATCAACAACATGGTGTGGAGTAGCATCAGAGACTGCAGGGCAGGCGTTGTTTTCAAATAAAAGAGTGCAGAAGTGGACATAATATGTGATTAGTGGACAGTTGATAATGGAGGGGTGTGGCAGGAATTAGCTGACAGTCATTTCAGTCAGTGCTGGTCCTGTCCTGTCAGAACTAAATGTACCATATAATAATAGGTGGGGTTGACGAACGGGCCTTTCTGTGTAGAGTTTGCATGTTTACATGTCTCCCTGTGTCCCCTAGGGAAAAAAGATGCAGTAACCCTGGTCTCTATACTGCCTCCCCCTGGTCAGCCGGGGTGCCTGCCTAATGGAGAGCAAAGTTGGAATGTTCCAACTTCCGCCACAAACAAAGCTGTGCATAGGAGCTCAAAAACAAGGTGGGGGGAGAGAGAGAGAGAGAGAGAGAGAGAGAGAGAGAGAGAGAGAGAGAGAGAGAGAGAAAGAAAGAAAGAAAGAAAGAAAGAAAGAAAGAAAGAAAGAAAGAAAGAAAGAAAGAATTAAGCCATCCTGTCACAAATCACAACCTTCAACAGAAGAGCAGGCCATACTGCAGATCCACATAAATTCCAGAGCCAGAAACAGACGCTGAACACGTTTGGCCATTGGGTCCCAAAATGACAGCAATAGCACAACAGCTTGAATCACATTAGTATACAAACAGCAGAAAACACAAGCAGCAGCCAGGTCTGTGTATTTTTCGGCCATTTGAATTTGAATTTGATAAATGAAATTCGAAAAACGTTCCATTTTCTAAATACTATTTGGAAATTAATTATAACTTAAAAATAGGTATTTAGTCAAGAAACATATTTCCCGATTCCAGATTTTCATTGGCGTGGTTTTAAACAGAATTAATAATTTAAAATTCAAATTTAAATCAAATACACAGACCCAGCAAAAACAAAAAGGTTCCTACCATGAGCTGTCTTCTAATTGGCTACATCAGCTGTAAGTGATGGCCAGGGTCAAACATTGGAACCCCATACACCTGACCAGCTCGCCAGTACTTTGCTCCCATGCTTGGAGCTCTGGGTGTCAATGGCAGTGACCATTGACACTGGTCAGCCGGGGTGCCTGCCTGATGTAGAGCAAAGTTGGAATAACGTGTTCCAACTTCCCCCACAAACAAAGCTGTGCATAGGAGCGGATGCACCGCTCAAAAACAAGGTGGGGAGAGAGAAAGAAAGAAAGAAAGAACCCATCCTGTCACAAATCACAACCTTCAACAGAAGAGCAGGCCATACTGCAGATCCACATGAATTCCAGAGCCAGAAACAGACGCTGAACACGTTTGGCCATTGGGTCCCAAAATGACAGCAATAGCACAACAGCTTGAATCACATTAGTATACAAACAGCAGAAAACACAAGCAGCAGCCAGGTCTGTGTATTTTTCGGCCATTTGAATTTGAATTTGATAAATGAAATTCGAAAAACGTTTTCTAAATACTATTTAGAAGTTAATTATAACTTATTATTATACTTACTATTTAGAAGAAACCCGATTCCAGATTTTCATTGGTGTGGTTATAAACAGTATTAATAATTTAAAATTCAAATTTAAATCAAATACACAGACCCAGCAAAAACAAAAAGGTTCCTACCTTGAGCTGTCTTCTAATTGGCTACATCAGCTGTAAGTGATGGTCAGGGTCAAACTTTGGAACCCCATACGTCTGTACTTTGCTCCCATGCTTGGAGCTCTGGGTGTCAATGTGGCAGTGACCGACCAGCCCGATTCTCCCAGCTGCCATCTTCTCACTCAGCCTTGGCAGTCCCCCAACACATACAGGAGATGCTTCTTGGTAACATTAGGCCTACTGTGCATATAGCATTCTGGGGTGGCACAGGTACTTCTGTAGAGCAGGCTTTGGGGACCAGCATTCACCTCTATGGGAGGGGGGCAGAGTGGCCGGGAGAGCAGCCCGGCAACTGTGAGGTTTCCATTTCGATCCCGGGCTCCCCAGAGTTAGTGTCGAAGTGTCCTTTGAGCAAGATGCTGAACCCCTAATTGCTCCTGATATGCAGGTTGGTGCTTGCATAGTTTCGTCCACCATTGGTGTATGAATGAGTGTGAATGGGTGAATGTAATGCACAATCTATGTGTAGCAGGATGGGCGTTGCTCCCACTCTGCCCATAGCTCATCCTCCTCCCACTAACCAGTGGGCTGATTGCCTGCACTATTTAAGCAGCTCACTGCCTCAGTTTGGTGTGTGTGTGTCTCCAGAGACCTGTGGTCTCCACAAACAGAGCTGGCCTGTTGGGCTTCAGCTGCCAGCCACACTTGTCCACGGTGTGTGCGTCGTCCTGTCCTTACTGACCAGGTTCCTTGGACAAAACTGGCCCGTTTTGGCTTCAGTTTGTGTGTCCACTATGCTTCAGTGCAGGTATGTGTCCCTTTGTTTAGTGAGTGGCTCCAGTGAATATCATGTTGTGGTCACAACTTATGGTTGTTTCCTCTTGTTTAGTCCCTGTGTGAGTCGTGACCAGTGTGTCCATGGGTACTGATGAGTGGTATGTCTGTTTTCTGGTTCTTGTGTCTAATTAATTATTATTAAATGGTAGGCTAACACAGCTGCTTGTATTCCAGGCTAGGAAGAGGAACCACGCTGCTGTCTTGCCTTTACTTGGATATGAAATTACTACTGACCAACACACTACTTTGGGATTCGCTATATACACTATTTACCAGGATTTATAGGAGAACAGAACTGAGAAGAAGCTAGGCTTGATATGGTGGAGAGGTTGGACTTCCACACACTGGCCATGACATTCCGAGCACTGACTCCCCTGACACTAAGGATGTCAAACTTCACAGTTGCATACTGCGCTCGGTGTCTGCCAGGTCCAACTTCTTCATAGATGTTTTGAAGCAGCCAACTCCAGTAGTCTGTTCAGCAGGGTCCATTGCCACTAGCATCCCAGAAGTAACGGTGACAACGTGTGGGCCCAGCTGTCTCCCACTCCTGCCCCCGGGATGCCGTCGTCCATGCTCCCTAGGGTCCGGACAGAGCAGGTTGGGATTCCTCCCAACCACCATAAGTGTTGAGTGTCTGAAAGAAAGTCACCACAACTCACTACCAGTACCAACCATAGCCAAAACACAACATACACAGCCTAGTATATGTATACTGTCACATCATACACAGCCTAGTATATGCACCCAACATACACAACAACCTATGTAATACTGTAAGTATCCTGTAACAAATGCAAGACAAGGCATTGACATTTTATTTATATAGCACCTTTCATACAGGCAATTCAAAGTGCTTTACAGAACAAAAACAAATAGGCCTACAGAGTGCAATATAATACAATAAAACCGAGAACAAACACTTCCACCTTTGATTAAATAATAAAGTGACAGCACTGCTCATTTAAAGCCCAGGCTAGACCTAGCTGTTATCATTGGAGGTACTGTATATGGTTGGGGATTTCCTAATATAACCACTAACCTGGAATGTTGTTCCAGGTTTGTGGTGCAATGCTTCACTATGTTTTGTTCCAATTATGGAGGGAACAATTAGCCAGCCCCAGTCTAGGGGGTTCATATGGTCCAGCATGTCTGAGCCATGCAGACGCAGTCACTGAACATTATTCATTGCCAGGCAAAATGACAGATTTTGGCAGATATTCGACCACATTGCTATACTCAGAGGCGTCAACAACGTACTCAAGGATCTTGTGCGCGCACACAGTCTGCACGCCTTTAGATTTGTCATAAAATATATGTAACCAAATGGAGCCAAGTAGCCTACTTCTAATGAAATCAAAGTTACTATAGGCCAATCCCAATTACAGGGTGGGAGACCCTATACATGTTGAAAGGGTTAAATTGAATAAACAAATAATGGTCGGTTGCTCATATGAATATACATTTCACTTAAAACCTTATTTTCTACATGCCGCCAATATTATAGATTGCAGAGGGTTTCCAATAGGCAGATAATTAACTTGGGTAAAGCTGCATTGCGTTGCACTCGTTCAGTCTCGTTGACTAATCTCCATACTGTTTAACATTAGGCTGCATAATTATGGCACATGGCGCACACACACACACACACACACCAAAGGTAACTCACCTGAGAATAAAGTCCCAGACGACAACACTTCTCTTCTTCCACGAGGGGGAACATTCTATTTACTTGTTTATTTAACTTTTACTTCCAAACAGAACGGCCGACCTGCATATGTTTGTTTACACTACAGCTGGTGTGGGGGGAAGTGGGCGGGGCAATTGAAGGAACCGCGTGGAGCCCAAGGGGCCAGCTATGCACTCCAATGTTGAAGCGCTGGGCCCTAGTGGTAAGAGGAAGGACTGCAGGCGGACCCGTGGATTCTTTATACTCTATGAGGAAACCCCGTGCAACCGAGTGCTTGAAATTCAAGCACAACTCAAGTTCTAAAGGGAGTGTCTCCCGATAACCCGAGTTTCTACTTTCTAGAGTGTATCTGACAATGACACATTATTATTTTGTGTCAATTCACTGTTTTTTCTCCCTTTTGGATATTCAGCTACATGGAGAGTTGGTAACCAAATGGACGCAAGTGGGTCCATTTTACACTCAAGAGTTAAATACCGGTAAACAACTGCATTACTTAATTTACAAGAATTGTACACAAATTAGATAATGTAGAAGAATCTTTTTTTTTTTGCCTTATTGCAGACAAGATCTTTTCCAACAACGACAAATTATTCTTTAGTTTAGGATCTGAGAGGCTAAATGTCAAACTGTGGTCCGTGGCACACATGCTGAAAAAATGGACCTTGATGTAAAAAGGGTTGAAAACCACTGACCTACACCAAGCCTTTGAGGAATTAGTGTATTAATGAAATAGTTCAGTGGTTCCCAAACTTTGTCATGTCAAGGACCCCCAAATTGACTAATGAGCACCCAGACCCCCATTTGAAAACATATGCCAGGGACCCCCCTGGCATATAAGAGAAGATTTTTTTACGGCTCTAGCAGTGATGCTCAACCCGTTTAATTTCAAGGACCCCCCAGTTTGACATGCATATTAGTCTACGGACCACCATTTAATGACATTTATATCTCTGGGACCATTTAACTCCAAATGGACCCGTTAGGGTTCCATTTGTACACTGAGTTACAGACCCATAGGTGGATTAGCTGGGGACCCCCTGGAACTCCCTCAAGGACCCCTAGGGGTCCCCACTTTGGGAACCACTGATATAGTTAGTTACTGGCACCCCTTCCTGGTCTAATAAAATAGGAATCAATCAAAAACATATCACACACGGTCATGTTTATTGTTTTCTGTATCAGTATATTGACCAAAAAATAATACAATTGAAACATTAAGCATAAAAAGAACAAGCGTAAAAAGAAAAAAAAGAACATTAGAATACAGGTTTACAATTCTTAGATTTGTTTTTTTAACATTCCTGTCTCGAACGATTTAGCCTCTTTGTGGTGAGGTCTTAAGCATAGGTGCCGCCGTCGTCCTCCACAAAGTCTTTGGCCTGCTCAGCTGAGATCACGTCGATGTGACTCACCTGAAAACAAAACACACTCCATTAACAATCCTTTCTGGATGGGAACACCCTTTTGGCGTCTTAAGAATTATGTTATATACTTTAGCTATTGAAAACTAGCCAATCTACAAGCTCACACCAATGTCACAATGAGAGCTTGCAGATCGGCTATTAGGGACGGCATGTTGAAATGAGTTAAGGCTCACCTTGTTTCTGAACTTGACTCCGTAGAACTTGTTGGCTGATTCCAACAGCTCAGGCCTAAAGGTGGTGGTGATAAACTGGGCGTTGCCTGACAGTTCCACCATCATATCTAAAAAAAATAATAGTAATAATAAAATAAAATAAAACACACACAACAGAAAGATCAATTTCTCTTTTCCGACATTACATTATTTTTTATTTAATTCCAGACACGTTTTTTTATCGACCATAATGGGTTAAAACATTAAGCGTGCGAGAGGCCACGTGCGCGTCGCATCCGTGTGGAGGCTGTTTTAACAAGCTCCATCCCTACGTTAACAGCCAAAGAAATGTCTGTCTGGTTCTTTACCCGAGACGGCCTTCCTGTGCTGGGAGTCGAGGGCCTGGTCGATCTCGTCAAACAGGTAGAAGGGGGCGGGGTCACACTTCTGAATGGCGAAGATGAGAGTCAAGGCCACCAGAGACTTCTGACCGCCAGACAGCTGCTCCATCTCCCTCATCTCAGCCTGCTGCCCTGTGAACGACACCTGAACAACACACAGAGAGGCGAGATAAGCATTGGCACCTTTTTTTGAGTGGTGCAACCACTCCAAGGAACAGCTTTGTCCGTGTCCTGCACCTATGTGTTCACCTATGTGACTATGAGCATCATATAATGAGTACCAGTAGGGGCGCTGTTTGCCAGAAACAGAGAAACAGAGACAGGCACTGTGTGTGTGTGTGAGAGAGAGAGAGAGAGAGAGAGGGGGGGGGGGGGGAGGGAGTTGCACCACTCGGTTCACACAGGTGTGATTTTATATAAAGCCATTGCTGGGATGCTCCCTGACTATCTGTTCCATGTTGGAATTGAACAATAGCACGTATCAGACCCGCTCTAGTGATTTTTTAAGGCTCAAGGTTCCTCAGGCTCAGACAGAGTTGGGCAAGACAGCTTTTTCTGTTAGTGGCCCAGCCTCGTGGAATGAACTTCAAAATGCCTTAAAACTGAGCTCCCCGACATCCTTCGGTCAGTTCAAAGGAATGCTCCAGAACAATTTTCACCGTGATTGCTCCTGCTTAAATTTATTAATTTTACTGGTAATTTATCCGGATTTATAATGTGTTGATTTTGTTTTTTGTTTGTTTTGACTGTATTGAGGGCTTGCCCTCAACTGTATTTCCGAGTATAAATAAAGGTGATGATGACAGTAACAACATCTCACCCTGCTGCCCTGTGAACGTCACCTGAACACCACACAGTAACAACATCTCGCCCTGTGAACGACACCTGAACACCACACAGTAACAACATCTCACCCTGCTGCCCTGTGAATGTCACCTGAACACCACACAGTAACAACATCTCACCCTGCTGCCCTGTGAACGTCACCTGAACACCACACAGTAACAAAATCTCACCCTGCTGCCATGTGAACGACACCTGAACACCACACAGTAACAACATCTCACCCTGCTGCCATGTGAACGACACCTGAACACCACACAGTAACAACATCTCACCCTGCTGCCATGTGAACGACACCTGAACACCACACAGTAACATCTCAGCCCTGGAATTATAAGATGTAGTATTTCAACACTACAGAGATTTCTTCTTAAACACATTTTCATTTGACTCAAATAAAACAAAAGCAGTAGCCATTACCGCAATCTGTAGTCTTTCGACTAGTTCCACAGTTCAGAAGCACATATAGGCCCACTGGCCCAGTCTTACCCTGATGGCGACTCCAATGAACTGGTCCACAGAGGGAACAGTGGTCTGGCTCTCGGCAGCACTTTCACCCTCCTCCTGGAACTGGCTTCCCTCTGCCCTCTCCGTCTTCATCACTAGATGGGCTTTGCCCCGAGGAACCAGCTTCTGGAATACCTCGCTGAAGTTCTTAGACACCTGGGAGAAGAACAAAAAAAAACACTCAAAATTAAACTATATAGCGTTGCACCTGAAAATCTGTGATACGGAACAATTTAAGGTTATAATACCAAGAGAGCAAATCATCCGACACATGTTGTGACGAAGCACATTTCAATGTTTTTCTGCTTTATTTTACCTATGCAGGTTATTGTTTATGTAAAGAAATGTAACGTGTGATGCTGAGTATTTAAATATTATTATCTTCTATTCATATGTGAAAGGTAACGGGTCTTGTACAGGGGTGATTGACAGCTGTCAGTGACGGTTGATTGTCACCACCCAAGGTTACTAGTAGAGGAAGTGACACACGGCGAGGGAAGATCTCACAACAAACAGAGTGCAGGCCTGCACAGAGGAGGAGAGGAGCTCCAGGCGCCAGATAGCGTTTACATTGAGACAGCTATTTAATGTTTAAACGAGCGTATCTGCAGCCACAGTAATTATAAGGGACAGTCGGGCCCAGCGGATTGGGCATCACGTATGCCGCTGCCGTCGGGGATCGGCGTTGGAATTGAGGATTACCTGCCGGTGTTTGGAGGCTAACAGGGCTACTGCTACCGGTGAGACCGTTCCAAAAGTGTTCTTTAAGGATCTTAAATATAGGGGTACCCCGAGCGTTTTCATGTTTCAGTTGGACTGTTTTTGAGCAGAGGAACTTTTCGTTGTGTTGGAACAGTTGTACACTCGCGTGCGCGCGCCTCATTTGAGGGGGACGACGGACGCAGACTTTATTCTCTGCTGACTTTGGGGGGGCTTGGGAAATAATTATTGATTGTTGGTTTAAGTTTGTGTGCCTGTTTATTTTATTTGATAGGGAAAGAGACAGGGAGAGGCGTTACCAGTGAAGTGTACTGTCTACTTTTGATTCTGTCAATTGCTATGTCTTAGCATCTCTATATAAAGAATTCTGACTATAACCCTACGATCCTGCTTAATTTTTCCTTAGTAGTAATTTGCCTTGAATGAGTAAAGGGCGATTGTTACAATGTATCCTGTTGTATTGTGCCAAACTTGATGTTACATACCTGTTTGAAGGTGAGCTGGATGGCCTCGTACTTGCGCTGCTCCATGACGTTAATCAGCTCCATGATGGAGGTGTGGCCGCGGTCCAGCTGCGCCTGACGCCTCATCACCTTCTCCTTCTGCTCCAAGAAGTCCCTGAACTGGTCCAGGGCCTTCTGGTTCACGTGGCTGTACTTCTTCAGCTCCGTGTTGCACTGCTTCAACTCCTGCAACAGCTGGAGGACGGCAAAAAAAAAAAAGGAAAACGTGAATTAAGGGCCTTTCAAACGTGAAGCGAGGAACGCAGGCGTTGTTGCCTGGATCAACGACAGGTCTCCTCCAGGTCTGCTCAAGAGGGGCGCAACAACGCAAGCATAAAAAAAAGAAGCTAAACAGTATCCAGGTCTGGTGAGTCACGGGAGTGTGCACCAAACGAGCACGCACACAACAAATTCATGGGACCGTGCTCACGTAAATACGCTTGCGTTGTCGCACCGCGCCTGCTCCCCAGTGAAAAAATGTAGGTCTCATTGAAAATGAACTATAGGCACATTATATCGCTTCACGTTTGAAAGGCCCTGGCCTTAAGTCACATTGATGACATTTGAACGTTAACGATAATGATGGCACAATCCTGAATGAAGACACAGAAAGCAGGGTTAGAGATGCTGGTTGGATATGTAATGCCTCTTCCTAGATGGACATGAACTTAGCCGTACAACAAGAATTTATTTGGATCGAAACACTCGACGTCAACAGCAACTCCCGACTCAAGCTCTAATGAAAGTGTCCGCAATATTTTGGCCTCTCATCCACAATCAGTGGCACTGGTCTGGCACGCTAAGCCAGGGGTTCTCAACGTTTTTGGGCTGGGGGACCCCAGAAATGCTTTGACCATGTCTCGCGAGTGTCAGGGTCTGGTACTTTTACTGGTGATAAAAGATGAAATCAT
Source organism: Protomyctophum bolini (assembly GCF_963924005.1). NCBI lineage: Eukaryota > Metazoa > Chordata > Actinopteri > Myctophiformes > Myctophidae > Protomyctophum > Protomyctophum bolini. The sequence goes on along the minus strand of NC_137866.1, from coordinate 36,509,847 downwards.
TGGTACCTGTTTAAGTTTCATGGGCTGATACTTTCCGAAGGCTTCCTGCGGCAGCGAGCCGAGCTCTCGGATCTTCTTCGTGCACTCGTCCTTCTTCTTGAGCAGCATGCCCTGGCGGCTGGTTATCTTCTCCAGCTCCTTGGCGTCCTGGTTGATGACGTCGTTGTGTTCCTTCTCCACGTTCTTCCAGTGGTCCATGCGCTTCACCAGCACCTTGATCTCACTCTCCGCTTTGTCGACCAGAACATCTAGTTCTGGACGACAAAGCGGGAATGAATGTTGTGAGAATAAGGGGGCGGGAAACAGTTTTTTCACAGTCTTGCACATGGACAACTGTTTTGAAATGAAAACTGAATAATTGCCGATTTCTAAAACATTGACAACAATTTGACAAGAGGTTAAGCACTTAAAAGCCTCACAATGCGTAAACAATGGGATCATTTTGCGACGATGTCATCAAAACGCATCTCATATCGCTTTCTGTCCAGTGGATTGCCCGTATGACATAAACGTGGATTAAACAATGAAAACAGGCAATTTGCAGCGAAAGTATTCTACAATTAATTAACTCGGGCAAATCGTGAATAGTAGTCAAAGTGTTAAGTAAAACACGTAACAAAATTGGAAGTGTGTCACGCTTGCTCATTTATTCTCCCGGAATTTTTCCCAGTGAGGGATGGGAGGGGCTGGGAAGTGTGGGGATTATCCCACGCTATCTGCCTTGCCCCCCCGCCCAAAAACGGGCAAGTGTTACGTACACCTCGCCTACCTTCGGAGTGCACCAACGTGTCATTGACACGTTTGTTGATGCCGTGCAGCTCAGAGGTGATGGCGGTGAGCACCGTGCTTCCCTCCGTCTCTCCCAGCTCGTTCAACTCCTGCACAGAGGGGGGGGGGGGGGGGGGAGAATCACACCCGTGTGAAGTGAGGGGCGACTCTTATCATCGTACATCAGGGGTGGCCCAAATGCGGCCCGCGGAGCTGGTGCCCATTCTTTCACATTGAACGTTTTTAACTCAAAGGCCTGGACATGAAAAGGTTTAAGCACCAGTGCTGCACTGACATTTTGTAGAATCAGGTCTTAAAAAAATAAAATGACTGAAATCACACTCAGTAAGTGAACAATGTCACATCGTTGACACTATTGTGGTTCCAGTTACCTGATCCAACTGGTTGAGGCGTTTCCGCAGGTTCTCATTGAGGTACGTTTCCACCCTGGTCATGATGCCTTCCAGCCTAATCCTCTCAGTCAGAAACTTCCTGTTGTCCTGTGGACACACACACACACACACACACACACACACACACACACACACACACACACAAACTTCTTTATTTGAATCTGCAAATTACAGTTCATTTTACAGGGAAACAAATATTAACAGGGTTGAGAGCATAGAGTAATAAAAGGATAGACTGAACGTGGTATTTCAACGGCTCTGTGCGTGGCCATACCATGCAGTGATGCAGTCCATGCCATACAGTACCTGCTGCAGCTGGCGGATCTTGTCGTTGAGCTCGTCAACGTGCTTCTGGTCGTCCAGGCTGAGCTGAGACAGCAGCTCTGTGCCCAGCTTGTCCTTCAGGGACTCCCTGGTGGACTCCATGGTGTGCAGGCTGGCCTCCAGACTCTGCAGGCTGCGTTGCTGGAGGAGGACAGAGAGAAGACGTCAGGGGAGAAAAACTATTACACTTTAACCCATTTAGGCCCGACGTCAAAAAAGAAATCAGACCAGTCTGAAGCGAGTGGTGCAACAGCACCCCCTATTGGTACTCTAAACATCGGGACATAGTCATAGGTTAGGACATGGGGACATTGCTGTTCCTTGGAGGGGTTGCACCACTCAAAAAAAAGTCTTGATCATGAAATACTGTGTTTCTATATCAGTGGTGCTCAATATTTCATGTCAAGGACCTCCAGAATTATCTGTATTTGGCCGCCGACCCCCACCTGAAAATATGTAGTTCCAGGGACCTCCCTCCCGGAAGCAAAGATTTGAGTTTAAAACGTTCGCTCTGAAAGAATATATATATATATATATACACACATATACATACACTCACACACACAAAAATAGCAGATCTACAAGCTCGTAGCACTGCACTCTTGTAGATCTGCTATTTTTCAATAGATAAAGTTTTAAATAACCAAAAGGGGTTCCCGCCCAGAATGGGTTAACATGTGAATAGTGTCCTTATTCTGGGTGCAAACACAGTTCTACAAGATCGTTTTAACTTAAATACTTTACTATATCAGCTATTTTCTGCGAAGATTTGGTGCAGAGGGACACAGGTCTCCACCAGGGCAGGTCAGGTTGTGGCCTCCTGGTGGCGCTATAATAGGCCAATGTGAAATGGCACAGGTCTCCACCAGGGCAGGTCAGGTTGTGGCCTCCTGGTGGCGCTATAATAGGCCAATGTGAAATGGGGGACATTTCTTCTTATGCCTTGGAAGCGGTTATTTTACAATGGTCTCAATCATTCAGAAATAGTGCTTGTCCACTCCGCTCCATTGACTCCAATGGATTCCACCAGAGTTTCGTGGAGAATATGACGTTAGCAACCTTTCCTCATAAGTACTCTTTTTTCGTTCCCGATCGGATCCCGATACCACAATTTCTGTTAGCGATACCGAATACAGATACCAGATATTTATAATACAAAAAAAATGACTTATTTTATCTCGTGTTGTTAATTGCAGCAGACTCCTCACTCAAATGTGCACTTGCCGTTTGGGCAAATCGAAAGCTCACTCCACATGCCCCAACATTTTATTTACCTGCCATAGTGTCAACCCCTTACCCCTGTGTCGGATCGGTGGTTAGACTGGAATATTTGACGATACCGATATGTCCCGATATAACCAAAAAGGGCAGATACAGATACTTTTCTGATACTGATACAGTATCAGGACATCTCTCCTCGTAAGCTTCCCTGCCCAGAGCCCGTTAGTTACCATGGGCATGTAGGTCTTCTCAGACTGCCTCTGCTGCTCCTTGAGCGCCTTCATCTCCGACAGGATGGTGTCTCTGGTGTCTTTGAACATACTCTGCTGCGTCTCCATCTTCTGCTGCTGGTTCATCTGCTCGTCGATCTCGTTGTTGATGCGTGCACAGCCCGATGTTAAGGAAGCACAATATGGCAAAGTGTGTGCGCGCGTGTGTGGGGTAGGGCACAAGATCATGAAACTTTAGCTGCTGATTAATTATCATACAAATAACTGCTATACCAACATTTCACTGCAGAATGTTTAGAACAAATATTCAAATGACTTTCTTGGCCAATTTTGACAGTCCTAATGAGAACCACGGCCAATTCAACAAAAAATAAATTAACAATTTATATCCAAAAGTGCACGTGTGTGAAAAGAAGACACCATTCCATTTAACTCTCCAGGGCCTATGTTATAATTGGCCATGCTTTTGGTTTTTCATCAGAAATACATTAAAAATAAAAAACAATCGGAAATTAATTTTGAATTTTTACACTTGTAAAAAGCTCAAAACATGCTCACTAACCCTAGGAAAGTTGAATTATAGTTTGAACATGCAAATGGAATAGTCAAATTGAAAAATATTCAAGCATTTCTCCCATAAATGTAGGTATTTTTTACTTGAAAATGTAAAGGCCCGACGAGCTGAAGGCCCTTTTAACCAAACGGTGAGAGGATATGTTGGATGTTTCTGCGCAGGTTCTCGTTCAGCTTGGCCTCCAGCTGGCCCAGCTCCTCCTGGGCCTTCCTCATGTCCTTCTGGAGCTCCAGGCGGGACTTCCTGGTGTCGTAGTAGCCTCCGGTCAGCGTTCCACGGTAGCTCACCTGGTCACCTGAATGGGGGGGGGGACGTGTTGGGACAGTAGGGATGGAGCTCGTTAATCTTTATTGATAACGAGAATACAAGATTGGCATACTTTAAATGCTTAGTATGAGGTATAAAGTACAGCAGCCTTGTGTTCATAAAACAGAAAGATTGGGTAAGACTGTGACGTTATGTATGTTTCAGGACCTTTCACTGCTTCGTCTCAACCATTACTATATGGCTCTGGTCTCAGCTACCGCGGTGGATATTTTGACATTCCGTTTTTATTTGTTTTGGAATGTTGCCACTACTGTTGGAGCAGCCATAAACTACACAGGTTCATCTCGATGTTCTGGGCATCTTTGTAATGTTAGTTAGTAAAAAGCAGGTAAAAGAGTAACGTTTGAGGCAGACTAACATCACTCACTCTACCGTTCACTGTAGTGGAAAAGATGCGCCTGGTGAGGGTTTAAAACCCGCGGCTACGTCAAAATATGTCTCTGCGTCTCTCCCATAGACACACACACACACACACTTTTGACAGATTCTGACAGAAAAAAGGAGGGGACGAGTTGAAAGAAACCTCTCTCTCGCATGAAATCGCATGCATTCATGATGTAGACTTCGTCATAACTTTGCGTGGTGGTGGCGGCGCATGCTTAAAATGAACAGATCTACAAGCTGTGTAGATGTACCATACCGTAACCGTACACACCATTCCGTGTCGATAACGTACATCTGTTATTTTTGCGCATGTGAACCTCGTATACGCTGCTATTAAATGTGCGCTGCACCTCCTACATGGATGTGGGTCTACTATTAAAATCAGCCGACAGCTGTCATATCAATAGTGATCCCCGTAAAAAATACATGCTTTTAGAACTAATTATTAATGCAAACTTACAACTGCCGACACCCGACGGTTATCTTCCTATATTTGGTCCTCTATAAAGTCTGAATGTGTTCACAGTTTCACACCAGTAACGAACCGCACCGTGGTTCGTTTGAAAGCGAACAGAGTCCGTAATTTTTTGGCGGACCATGATTCGTTTCTTTGATCCACACCAGAGTTCATGGTTCGTTTTAAACTAACGAAACATGTCCGGTGTGAAAGCGCCCTTAGTTGACGAAATCAACACTGATGATCAACACATACCCTCCATAGTGATGCAGTTGATGCCGAAGTCTCTGGCGTACTTTATGGAAATATCCATGTTGCGGCAGATCAGGGTCTTCCCAAACACGTGTTTGAAGGCCTTCTCAAACCGGGGACTGTAGCGCAGCTTGCTGATCATAGGAATGGCATCCTGAAAGGACAAAACCAAGAGAGGTTTGGATGTGCATCGGACGATTCTACAACGGCCTCCTGACAGTTTTCAGAATAACCCTATGTTTCTATGTCGGTGATTCTCACAATATTTCATGTCAAGGACCCCCAGGAATTATATCTAATTGGCCCATCTGAAAATATGTTGTTCCAGGGACCTCACCCCAGAATAATTAGAATAACAGGAAAATAACTCGATTCTCGATTGAATCAAGTGGTATAAAAGTCAATCAGATAATGTCGTTTTGCATCTTTGTGACAGGCCTAAACATTCTCCCCTTACTCCACACACACATGGGAACAGTTTTGACATAATCATTTTGGAAATATTAAAAGTCTCCCCTTGCCCATCGTGTGTAAGTAGGGGTGCAACGATACATTTTAACAGCCATACGATACGTATCACGATACATGGTTGACAATACGATACATGGATGATACTGGGTCATTATGACGATACGATTCAATGATTTGAAATCGATACAGTAACATTATTTTAAGCCAAGTAATTAAACCCCCCTTTTTATTTTTTATTCAAAGAAATTCTAAATACCACACCAAAAATGTAGTATTGATTGATAATTGATTATTTGCATTGCAAAACAATACGATTCGATACATAGTCAATGTTGCCGTTTTCATTTCGATATACCTCGATTCTTCAAATTAAAATCAGGTTTTTCGATGCAGTTACTAAATAGTTACACCCCTATGTGAAAGACAATCAGTGATCAGGATCAGTCCCAGAAAAGAATCCCCTGATGGATAGGTTACAGCCCTAACATGTTCGTAAAGGAGAAGAAATGGGCGGCTCATACGTTGGTCTCTGCAGGGTAGGCCGTGTCCCGGACGGCCAGCTTGCTGAGGGGCAGGAAGGTGACCTCTCCAGGCAGCTTCATCTGGTTGAACTCACTGAGGATCTTGGTGCTCACCTCGTCTGTCTCTACGATGTGGTAGAACAGCCTGGGAGGAGGAGGACGACGGAGGGAGGAGAGAAGTAGTTACACCACCATGGGAGGAGGATGGAGGAAAAGAGAGAAAGAACCGGAGGACATGAACGAAATAAGTCATCCACATTCTCAGTAGAGATTAAGGCTGCCAGCTTTGGTTTTTAGAAGACCAGATATTACATAATGTCTTCTAAAGTTTCCTGAAAAACCTATGTTTCTAGATCAGTGGTTCTCAAACAATTTCATGACAAGGACCCTAAACTTTTTTGTATTTGGCCACCGACCCCCATCTGAAAATGTGTTGTTACAGGGACCCCCCAGGATCAATTATTTGAGTTAAAAACGTTTGCTGTGAAAGAATACATATATATTCAAAGATTTGCACAAATTTTCTGGATATTTCAAAAATAGATCTACAAGCTTGTAGCACGTTAAGAGCATTTCTTAGTAGCCACAACTTTTGTTTTGTGTAGCAGTAGAGCATTGGGCGTTTTAAAGAGCTTACCCAGCACCAGCAGTCACCGCCACACAGGTGTAAAAAGCAGGCTCGCACTCAAAGTTGTTCATGACGATGCCGTGGTATCCATTGACGACATGCTGGTTGATTGTGTTCCGGCGGAAATCATTCAGGACCTTGTTGATGCTGTCGCTACCATTCAGAATACCCTAAAAGAGACGGGAAGGAAAATAACAAACAATATTCCTCGCTTTTATGTCCATTTATGATGTTTTTAAATCCCTCAATATCATTTCAAAAAGGTTAGGACTAAAAGAGAATGAAATGTAAGACCAAACAGTTAGCGACTGAATCAGAAAGCTCCTACTTGAGTAGTACAATCCTCCTAATATAAATGCTGACTGGGTTAAATGTGTGATGGTGACAGCCGCCCTAGAGGTGAACGAGACAGACCTTGCCAGTGGCAGCTCTGAGGAGCTGCCGTTTCTTCTCCAGGTCCTCCTGTTTGGCCGTCAGGGCCTGCTGCTCTGCGTTCTCCTCACGCCACAGTTTGCTGGACGGACAGAGACGATCACACACCGTCCATGGTAAACCCCTTATGCCTAAAATACTTTTCCTTTTTTTCTTTCTTTTTAAACTTTTTTGAACAGTTAAAATAGCCAATCTACAAGCGTGTGTGGAGAGAGAGACAGGGAGAGAAGTAGGCTACGTCCTGTCGGTATCGTGCATTAATCACGGGATCCTGCACCCATACGTGAGACCTCAAAATTAATTGAAATAAAAAAAACAGATGTAGCCTACTGCATATGTATTGGGTCTGGATCGCATCGTCTCGCAGTGTGTGATCCCTAGTCGGCGATCAATCGTTTAGTGTGAAAACCACAAAGATATAATGACAGCCGATATATATATAAAAAAAGGACATTACATAACGATCAGATGACTCGCCGACAACTTTAAAAGTCCTACAATGTGTAGGGACCATAAGTCATGCCTAAGATTCTAATTATATTGGGAGGAAGATGGAGTTTCAAAGAGATGGGGGAGAGAAGTGTTTCTTACTTTCTTTCACTTAGCAACCCATCTTTTTTGTTCTTCACTTCATAGTATTCCTTGTCGAGCTCCTCAATGTGAGTCTTGACTTCGATGAGATCTTGATCGTGTCTCTACAGAGGCAAAGAAAGCATTAGCAGGACAAATCCAAGTCAGGCTTTGAATAATTTCAAGAATTTCATGATCTTATATCTTTTACACAATATACTTTGATATCATTAACCCATTTTGGGCGGGAACCCCTTTTGGTGTTTCAGAATCGGACCAGGGAGCAAACAAACGTGATTGGGACATCCCTAGTATCAATATTATATCCATATCATGAATATTAGACTGGATATAGGTACCCCGAAGCCCCGTTGTTTTTCCTTGGAGACTACAACTGTAGACTCGAGGGGGTCCTGCCATCGGACTTCCTACACCCACACTTTCTGATATGAACAATAACGCCATCACACGACTAGCACTCTCGATATCAAATGACACTGACCATCCTCTGTATCGTTTCTTTAACCTCATGCCATCTGGACAAAGATACAGAACCTTGCCATGGAAAAAGGTCCGTTTTAGTAGGAGTTTTGTCCCCTCAGCCATCGCTGCATTAAACAAACTGCCCCGCCGATAGGATGGTTCTGTACACAGCTTGTGGGGACCTCATGTTTTGTTTTTTGTACTGTCTTGGTGTTATGTGCTCTGTGTTGTTTTTGATGTGGGTGTTGAACTGTTGAACAGATTGTGAAGACAAATATCCTTCGGGACAATAAAGATTATTATTATTATTATTGTCTGCGATTTTGGATATTGTACTATAAGTGTTCTATAAAAAAAAACTCAAAATCAAATGATCAGGAGCAAAAACAAACGTGATCGAGAAATAAGTATCATTATTATCATATCTAACACATACATTGTACTGCTCCACCATCCTCTCCTTGTTGGTCTCCATGTCTTTCAGATCTGTGGTGATGGTCTCGATCTGTCTCTCCTTGTCGTGGATGACTTGGTCCAGGGACTTCAGCTCATTCTTGATCCACTCGTCTCTCAGCTCCTTGGAGGTGAACTGGCTGACTCGACCCTGCTTGGCATACAGGTCTGTTCTCTCCTGCGTGGCCTGGGCCAGTCTGGTGGGGATGCAGGGGGAAAGAACGCAACCTGAGACCAGTGTTGATTTCATCCACTAAAACTAAGATGAAAAATGTTCGTCGACTACCTTTTTTTCACTGACGAAAACTAAATGGAAACTAAATGAAAACTATGCTACGATGACTAAAACTGAGACAAAATATATTGACGATTTCGTCAACAAATAACTAGACTAAAATGTTAGGGACTAATGGACAAGAGATACAGTATAAGTCATTTTACACTTGGTTGCATGATGAAAATAGCTGATTTACAAATCTAGAACTTCCCGTTTGAGAGCTAGCAAATTTAAGACATTCGGTTGCTTTCAGAATAAAAGTGTCGTAAATTAAATAATTATTACATTACATTATTAGTGTTATTATTACATTACAGTTATTGTAAAGACACACATTATGTTTCTGTGTAAAAATAAGTAACTAAATAACACAGAAACATATCTTATAGCATAATTTAAATGCTTAATTTGTAGTTTTAATGTGCAAATAACTTTTTTTAAATACTCTAGAGGGTACTCTTATTTTGAAGAGATCGTCTTAAATTTGCTGGCTTAGATTTGCCAAAAAAACAGTGCTGCGCAAGTGCGCAACCATAGACCCGTAACACTGCTCTGGGCTGACAGCCAGGCAGCCCTGAGCATGCAGGCAAAGCGCGCCACGGGATGGTTATATATTTTATAATACATTAGGCTACATACGCCAGGGCTCCAGACTAACTTTTCCACAGGTAGCACTGGTGATACCTACCTTTTCAGTTGGTAGCGCCACCACAAATTAGGTAGCACCAACTTTTTTTGTATAGCGCCGCAGCGCGGTATTAATACATGACCTTATCACCAAGGCTAGCAAAGGTTTTCTTGGCTGAAGCATAAATGCCTTAAATTAAGCACATAACATTTATATTTCTCACTCACACATTCTATAGGAAATTATTAAAATGAATTAACCTATAGTGCATTTTTCCATATCGTTATTATCATTTGGCTACTGTATATGAAACAGAATTAAATGAGACACACCCCTTACCTTCTGCATGGGCATGTTCAACCTAATGGCGAATAAGGATATTTAACACTGAGGTGCCCACTGCCCACTCTTCCTGCACCCTTTAGCAATGTGAAATGCCACCGAATTCATAATCTTTGCCCACTTTCCTCCTGTCTTTTCTTTATATGGAATGAACATGTGAAAGCTTATATGCTTTTATTGTGAAGGGGAAAGTTTCTAAACGTCTCAGCCTGCATATTTCCATGTGCTGATCTACAAGCTCACAACGTGTGGTGGACACGACGCGTTGTGAGCTTGTAAATCTGCTATTTTCAGCATGCAACACCACGTCGTACGACGAAGAATATACCAGGTTTCACATGGGAGATGTATTTTGTTCGAGGCGATCATGTATGTAGCCTGGCCTGCATACAGTCTATGGCCTGCACACAGCGCTACTCGACGCAAAATAACAAGCTATTAGAAGCTATTTTTCAACAACAAGTTTACCGTGTTTGCGGTTGGGGACGAGGCGCAGTCCCCCATATTATGTTGTGTCTGCTGTCTCCGTGGATTCAGCGACAGCAATGCACAGCATCATCATGCAGTTGTAAAAAAAAGTGTGCGCTCCAGGGAAACTTATGTAGCCTACAGCCGATGCTGAAATCAGTTTCGTTTTTTTCGGGGTTGATCAGTGAGCACGCCGCCGCTGTTGAACTCACGCGTGTCGTGTGCAGACCGGTGCAGACAATCGACAGACAGGCAGAGAGAGGGAGCGAGAAAGAGAGAGAGGAGGCTCGGAATGAGCGAGAATAAAGTAATATTTTATTATCACGCTAATGCCCGTGCTTCATGTTTGAGGCTGGGAGTGAAAGCAATAAGTAGCACCGGTGCGACCTCGTTCAAATTTAACTCACACATTAAGAAATTAAGTCGCATATACGACCTAATAGGTTGCACGCTGGAGCCCTGGCTGCCGCCTATCACAAGGCTTTTTATTTACATCATGGTTTTACATTCACCATCGCTGATGAGCAGCACTTTGTAGGCGAGGAGGGAGGCTTGTTCAGGAACTCCATTATCATATATGGCTCTGCATTAATGTAATAAACACACATGCGCTGTGAGCCAACGTGAGCCATGATGTCATACATTTTGCGGATTCACCGTTTTGCCTGTTTACACGGAGAATGGATAAAACGGCGTTCTCAAAGATTTCCACTCTGGAAGGTGGTTTCACTTTGTTGCGTTTTCACCTCCTGAGAACACGGTTCTCGTCTAAATGACAGCAGCAAACAATACTTTATTTTGCCGTTTTCTATGAACACCATCCTCATGTAAATAGCACCTTAAGCCCATCACACACCGTCTGCGACCGTCTGCGGCGCGACACGTTGCCGCGCGGCGCCGCCTGGAAGATAGAACTGTGTTCTATCGGCGCGCCAGGCGACGCGACGGAGCCGGTGTGCGATAGGTTCATTGAAAATAATGGAGGTGGCTGTGTCCGCCGCGTGGCGGACGCAGCTGGTGTGTGGTGGGCTTCAGTCTCCCTTTGCCACAGGGTAAAACGGGCTGTGATGCGGGTCATCCCTACCTTGCGATGCTCTGCCCCTCCTTCCTCTTCACTTCGCTGAACTCGGGCTCTGTCTTCTGCAGCTCCGTCTGTGTCTTCTCGATGTTCTCCAGCAGATTCTCACGCTCATTCAACAGGCGTATCTGGACGGAGAACATAAAGAGGATGTCAAGAAGTTATGTAGAGAAAGGTCAGAGAAAACTTGAAAGTCTTGCAGCAAGCAAAATGGATGACTGTGAATGGCAAATAGTTCGTTTATATACTTCAATAAAAATCTCAAACTATCATTTAGCTGGGGACCCCCTGGAACTCACTCAAGGATCCCTGGGGGTCCCCCTCGGACGCCACTTTGGGGAACCACTGGTATAGAGTTTAGAATGAAGCTTCCGTACCCCCTGTTCACTGACGAAAACTAAATGGAAACTAAATGAAGACTAAGCTACGATGACTAAAGCTAAGACTAAACATACTGACGATTTTGTCAACAGCTAAAAACTAAATGGAAACTACATGAAAACTAAGCTATGATGACTAAAACTAAATATACTGACGATTTCGTCAACAAATAAAAACTAGACTAAAATGTTAGGAAGGGACTAGTGGACAAGAGATTCAATATACCGTAATTTCCGGACTATAAGCCGCTACTTTTTTCCCATGCTTTGAACCCTGCGGCCTATACAACAGTGCGGCTAATATATGGATTTTTACAGCTAACGGCCACTAGGGGACCTTCTAAATCTATCTCTATGGCCTCTATGCGGCTTATAGTCCAGTGCGGCTTGTATATGTACACATTTGGTTTTTCCCCTAAATTTAGCTGGTGCGGCTTATATTCAGGTGCGCATTATAGTCCGGAAATTACGGTAAGTCATTTTATACTTTGTTGCATGCTGAAAATAGCCGATCTACAAGTGTAAAATCAATCATTACGACGGCATCAAGGCCTGCCAAAAACAACATTGTTCCGTTACATTCTGTTCACTGTTGCCCGTCAGCTCATCCTGCAGGTCTTTGGCCTTCAGCTCCAGCTTGGTCCTCTGCTTGATCTGCTCCTGGCGCTCTGCCCCCAGCTGCTCCATCTCCTTCCTCATGGCCGAGATCATCGCCTTCATCTCTCGCACCGCGTCCTCCGTCTCCTGCAAATCGGGGAAGGTCTAAATAGTGGCGGATATCGCCAGGTACCTGGCGATGCGATTACACATCGTTTCCGAGGGTAACGATTTGATTAATCCTGATTAATTGGGCTATATTACGATTCGATTAATCCCGATTAATCATGATTAATCACTCACTGTTAATCACTCAGTCAGACTAATAAACAAAGTGCTTTCTAATGATTATGAATATATATTCTTTCACAGTGCACGTTTTTAACTCAAATCTTTGCTTCTGGGGGGGGGGGGGGGTCCATAGAAGAAAATATTTTCAGATGGGTGGCCAAATACAGAACAGCAATAAGCAGCTTTCTTTAAAAAAAAGAATGAGTTTGTACAAGCATACAATAAATATATATTAATAATGACATAAGATGTCATGTCATAGAAATACATGGGCAGGATTTCGGTTGAGGTCAGCAGCACTCTGTCAAATTGCCTTTATTCTTTGTTAGGACAAAAAAGGTGCTTTTCTTTGTTTCCTTATTCAGGGGTTTAATTTTCAGTTACTGAAGTGTCATTAAGGAAGCTTTGGGGTAGTTATTGAGACAATTATGTTGCACCTTTCTGTTTGTTTGCACACATTAAGTAAAGTATTTTACAAGTGTATGGCAACATTTTGGATTCTATGATGTTGATGGGGCACGGGAACTCGATACAACTCACAACGTGTACAAGACCATATTGCCCACTGACATCCAGAGATGCAGTCAAGACAACCATCCCGATCCCCAACACACGGACAGCTGCCCATGCACTCAGAAAAGGCGACTAGAATTACGAAGTCCATCAGGCACTTTTATTGCAAAGGATTTACGTTCACATTCGGTCGTGGGGAGCGACGGATTCCGGGCCATGTTAGCACTTTGGAGCCACACTAAATCGTCCCATCTCGGCCACATTTCACAGGCGGTCGATTGTGTGAGTTTTATCGAGTTCTCGTGTCCCCTCAACCACATACAATCCAAAATGTTCCTTTTCTGTCATATTTTTTCTCTTATCCTCCGCGTTGGTAACTCGTTCCGTTTTGGTTGTTGAAAGCTAAAGTGTGTGCGAGCGCTGTGTGCGTCACTCTAAACGGTCCGGTACGACGACGCAGCGCAGTCGCAGATTAGTTCCGCCCTTTTGCTCCGGTAAAAAAACATACATTATATAATCGATGTTTGACATTTGTGCATCGATTTTTTTCCCCACCACTAGTCTAAAGCGTTATTCATAGTCTGATTTATCGGTGGTGAGGTGACCACCGCAACTACAACATGACGTTACGAGCCGCGGTGAAGAGCAAACCACCGCTCTCCCCAGCCCTTCTCTCCGTTTTCACTCACCACCGCTCCACGTTATTACAGCTCCGGTGGTCACCTCACCACCGAAAATCCAGACTATGAATAGGCCTGAAAAAGGTTTATTTATGTATGATTGAAAATAGACCATAGCAGCTATGCTGGTGGCATAAGGCGGAGGATGGGTAGTGCTGTACGATTCTAGCTCAAATGTGAATCTCGATTTTTGCTCCACAAGAATTGAGATCACGATTTTCGCACGATTCCAATATTTTTTTCCCCCCTATGAAAATATTTATTCTTTTAGTCTGCAGTTGCTGAACATTACTGCATTCACTGTAGCTTTAAACAGACATCAAAGTGCTCGACTTAAACCTCTCTTAGTCTAAAAGTATAAAATTAATTGGACAGCCCTGAGCCAACTAGTGCTGCATGATTCAGTAGGTGCCTGAATCTAGATCGCCAGCCTTTTTCGATCAGTTGTGCAGCACTTCGGGGATGTGTGCCAACGTTTGTCTTAAACCAACTACAAGGGTCCAAACGACATTATAGCCCATAGTACTCTACATGGAGTTAGACAAAAAGGTGTGTTTTAAGATTTCGTGTAAAAATGTCCACAGATTCAGAGAACCGTAGATCCCTTGGCAGGCTGTTCCACAGCACAGGGGCGTAGTAGCTAAAGGCGGCTTTGCCATATTCTTTTGTTTTAGGGGTCTCTGGAATCTCTAGGAGACCAGCGCTGGATGATTTAAGGGGTCTGCCGGGCACATATTTTGGAAGCATTTCTGAAAAATTGATAGGTGCATTTCCATTTAATGTTTTAAAAACAAGTAAAATATTTTTTAAATCGATTCTAAAATGTATAGGCAACCAATGCAGGGACTTTAAAATTGGTGTAATGTGTGCTCTGCGTTTGGTCTTTGTCAGCACGCGGGCAGCTGCATTTTGGACCAGTTGTAACCGACCAATGGATTTTTTGGGTAAAACAGACAGGAGAGCATTGCAGTAGTCAAGCTATTACTATGTGAGTGAGTTACAGTACAATGCACAGGTGTTGCTAAGGTTAAAGAGGCAAACAGTTTGTTGACTGTATTGTGAGAACAAAGACTGTCGATGTCGGCTGACTGTTGTACTTGTTAACCTGCTGAAGTGTAAATAAATATCCTTTAATTTAAAACGAAGTTAACATTTGGACATCAGTTTTTTGTTTTTTATTATACATGTCTAAACTAGATCTCGGTTTCAGCAACCAGCCGAAAGTTCAGGACTGACACATACTTTTTTTATCTGAGAACTCTTCTCTGATTAAGCCTTTTTTGGTCCGAAGCCCTTTCCAGCCCACATTGTGTCAAAAGGTATGAACATCCTGGATCATAATAGTTCATTGAGTCTTTTACCTTCACTTTGTCCATGGCATCCTGCTGAGCATCACGCAGCTGTCTGAATTTTTCTCCACAGCTCTCGCTCTTTGAAGACAGCTGAAAAACATCGGGCATTAAAAAGCACAGCAGTCTTACGGTCATACTGTGCAAGATTCATTTTTAGTAGAATCTTCTTTCATGCATCTCCATTGTGATCACAGAGACTGTCTATATGGAAGTAGCGCTCAAAAAGGGAAGCTGTTTAGGGTCATAGTCGCCTGAGGATATTTTGGAATGCAAAAACAATTAACGTTAAAACAGCAATTTTTAGAACGGCCACAGCAGGCATCTAACAGCTGACATATTAGTTTTAGTGAGTAACACATTCATTAATCAACATTACTTACTAAATGAAGCATATGAACAGTGTAATCTTTTCATGCATTTCTTAATCTAGCCACTAGATGGTAATGTTCTGTTGTATATCATTTGACTAGAGAGTAACCTGATACCACAGTGCCAAACCAGAATGACAACCTGTCAGCCACTGGCAGGCAGCTAGATTTAAACAAACAATCAGAGAAAACACTTTTATGTGCTCCGTGATCAGCTTTCCTGGTAAAAGAAAAGTAATTCTGGAAAAGCCACCAGTACTTTTAAGTATGTCAGTTAAAGTCAGTCATGTGGTAGCCTGAGCTAACGCTAGACCTTTCTGGCCTAGATGGGAGGGTCGCGGCTCAGATTGGTTCACCGATCTGTCCGTCAGCTGGTGGCCAGCATTCATTTCCGAATTTACAGAAGCATATTACCTAATGTGTGAAAAGCCAGTTCATTTAACATTCATTTCGTTTTACATTTCATAAATCTCCCCAGATTGAAAAGGTTCTTTGTACTTCAGGGGTTGACACTAAGGTCTCAGAGGCACTTGCCCATCAGGTCATGCTGTACTTGCCCTAATAAGGTCCTTCCCACTTGCCCGAAAAGTAACATTTCGTTTTGCTTTCTGGGGCTGTGCGATAAATGTCAATTTTCATGCCAAATACCTAAATTGCTATGAATACGACTATGGATTGACACTAATTTCATAGTGTAGCTACAGTGAAAATAGCACATTATAGGTAAACGCTGGCAGTGGTCTTGTTTTACATTCCAGACCAGCAGACAGAGCGCTCTGTCCACTTTCAGGTCTTTAGACAGATATCTCGCGTTGATAGACTCGTTGCGTCCTCATGAAAAACAAGCACTTTCCCGGTCAGGCAACCTGAAAGCTAGCCTGGTGCAGAGCCTTGGATATAGACAGAGTTACGCAAACTGTGTTCACTTCATGGGGCCAGTCCAATGGCGGCTCTCCTACATAGACTTCTATTGAGAATGGGGACAACCAACTGGGACAAGTCCTGGACCGGAAGTAGACAGAAATGCATTGGACTGTACACATGCTTAAAATAGCTCTTATTTGCGCCGCCCTTGTTTAAAACAATGCATTTCCAACTCTCAGTTCAGGCTGCATGAACAGCGCTCGGTTTCTGCCCCCTCAATATCGCAACTCTTCTATTAGATGGCTCTGGCCTGGCCCAGCCAGCGTGCTTTCTGGTCTAGAGGGGCGGGCGCGCTTGAAGCAAGCACTGGAGAATATTGGTTCACCGATCAGAGGCCAAGGGCAGGTATATAAATTGACACCCAAGGGCAGGTGGGCAACCCTTAGTGTCAACAACACCTGTACGTCATTACCTGGTCCAGTTTGGCGCAGGCCTCGTTGAGCTCCAGCTGGTAGATGGTGTACTCCAGGGCTCTCCTCATCTTGTCCCACTTCTGGTACTGAGCCAGCTCCTTCTTCTCATCCGCCAGGGCGGTGATGCGCTCCTCGATGTACTGGAGCAGCTCTAAGGTCTGCTCTCGTTTACCCTCTGGACGCAGTGGACACGAGGGACACACAGTGGACAGGAGGGACCCACAGTGGACAGTCACAGGACACATTTTTATTACCAGTGGTGGAACTCATATCTTTGCTTCTGCGGGGTCCCTGGATGGAACAACATATTTCCAGATGAGGGTCGGTAGCAATTACATATCGTTGTTGTCGGGGGGAAACCTCATAACTCCATTTTTGAGGTTTTTGGCATAAATAAATCAGTGCTATTGAATACATCAGTGCTACAGTTACAACACCAACTTTGATGGGGATGTATTGTATTGCTTTGTTTTAAAAATATAAGGTTTTCTTTATTTCTTTAAAATGTTATATTAAGTTATGAGGTTTCCTCCCGACAGCAGAGATATGTTTGGGGGTACTTGACATGAAAAAGTTTGGGAAGCACTGATTTAGAAGACATGGTCCTCTCAGGTCTTTTTCATAATCATCTAACCAGAAAAAGTTAGCACAAATAGTAAAATTACAACTATTTGTGGTAACTTTTTCTAGTTTTATGATTATGAAAAACATTTTGTTTTAGGAATTTATTTTCGTTTTAGCAGATTTCTTATGTAAAGCTTGGGGGGGGGGAATGCATAATGTTTTGTTTGTGTGAAATGGAAAAGGAAATTGTTTGAGTGAAATGAAATTCGAAAAACACCTATGCAATATTGATGCAATGATTTGTATGCATTTGTGTCCTCTAAGGCCTGATTTACACTGGCAGCCAAATCAAGCCTGAATGTAGCCTGAATTAGATCTGTGTCACTTCAAGATAGAAATCCAATTTGCTTAAATAAGTCTAAATGCAGACAGGTTACATGGAATCCGACTTTTTCAAATGTGACTTGACTCCAGAGGTGGTTTCAAATCTGATTTAAATCCGATCTGAGGAGATCTGGATCAGTCTGAATGCAACGTCCACATGAAGTGACGTGAGTCACATATCAAACTGTCCAAACGACACCCGCAGCGCGACCCGAGCGCTACTGACGTGACGTCATTACAGAGCGCGAGTATTTTAATTTAAGTAAACAAAGAAGAGAGAAAAACAACCAAACGAGAGCAAAAGAAAACAAGCGAGAGGACAGAAAAGAGAGAAAACAATAGTGCAACACATGTTTGTTTTATAGGAATAATGTCAGCACTACAGCGGACGCCGCAAGTTAAAAGATGTGTCCGTTACCCGTCTCCTTCATGAGGGAAAGGCTTTCCTCTTTGCGCTCGTCGTACACGTGGGTCCCCGCCACTTCTCTCAACAGTTTCAGACGCTGAGAATCAGGAGCCGTTGCCATTTGGTTGACCTGCAACAAAAAAAAAAGAGATCAAAATTAGGGGCGGATATCGCCAGGTACCTGGCGATGAGATTACATATCGATTCCGAGGGTCACGATTCGATTAATCCAGATTAATTGGGCTACATTGCGATTCAATACTGATTACCGTAATCACTCACTGTTAATCACTCAGTCACTGTGTGACTAATAAACAAAGTGCCCTCTAATGATTATGAATGTATATATTCTTTCACAGTGAACGTTTTTAACTCAAATCTTTGCTTCTGGGGGGGTCCATAGAAGAAAATATTTTCAGATGGGGGTCCGTGGCCAAATACAGAACAGCAATAAACAGATTATCAAACACTCAGGCCAGCTCCTCCCCATCAAACTCTTAAATAATGAGTTTGTACAAGCATACAATAAATATATATATTTATATAAATGAATAATGACATAAGAAGTCATAGAAATACATGGGCAGCAGCACTGTCAAATTGTCTTTATTATTTGTTAGGACAAAAAAGGGGATTTTCTTTGTTTCCTTATTCAGGGATTACATTTTCAGTTACTGAAGTGTCATTAAGGAAGCTTTGGGTCAGTTCTTGAGACTATATGTTACACTTTTCTGTTTGTTTGCACACATTAAGGAGCATTTGGTTAAAAGTATTTTACAAGTGTATGGCAACATTTTGGATTCTATGATGTTGAGGGGACACGGGAACTTGATAAAACTCACAACGTGTACAAGACCATATTGCCCACTGACATCCAGAGATGCAGTCAGGACAACCATCCCGATCCCGAACACACGGACAGCTGCCCATGCACTCAGAAAAGGCGACTAGAATTACGAAGTCCATCGGCACTTTTATTGCAAAGGATTTACGTTCACATTCGGTCGTGGGGAGCGACAGGTTCCGGGCCATGTTAGCACTTTAGAGCCACACTACATCGTCCCATCTCGGCCACATGTCACAGGCAGTCGATGGTGAGAGTTTTATCAAGTTCTCGTGTCCCCTCAACCTCATACAATCCAAAATGTTCCCTTTCTGTCATATTTTTTCTCTTCCCCTCGGCGTTTGTAACCTGTTCACTCTAACCCATATGGAAAAAAAAGTAGAAGAAACATATATGTTGTCCTGTTGCCTCCAATAGTAAGTATTTACATTTTTTATGTATGTCATTTACATGTATGTCATGTAAAGTACATACTAGATTTTATATGTGAACTCTTGAAAGTGGCACCTTTCATACAATCCTCATATAAGACAATAAAGTGAATCATGTATGAATCAAGTAAACAACATGTATGTGATCTATGAGGTAAGTACATGGCAAACTGTATTTTCCTTATATGTTCCATACAATGTTTGTAGTTTTAAATTATATGAGATATATCCTTTCCATATATAAAAAAAATACCATTATAGTATGTATTTTATAGTTTGTAACCATTTAATTTACAAGAAAAGTATGCTTCTTTTATATGATTTTTATAACATTGTTATATGTCAGCCAATACATTATACCTTATAGTTATAAAAAAAACATATGTTTTATCTATGACTATATATAAGTTTTTATATGTGAAGTGTATGATAGGTATAAAAAACATATGCGCTATAGACCCCTGGGAGATGGTTGCTGAGATAGAGCACCACACCTACTATACCATCAACTCCCAATTCTTCCCGCATCACTTGCCGCACCCAAGCTGTGCTACTCATACGCTGAGTTGCCAGTGCCCAGGATCGAACCCACGAACTTGTGGTCTTAAGGCGAGAGCTCTACCGACTGAGCTACCCAGACACATCCTGACATATGTGAAGTGTTTGATATGCTCTCTTTATGTTTTTTGTTTTTTTTAGAAGATTCTTATAAGTTACCATAGCAGTATAAAATAAAATGCATTGGGAGGTACATGGGGGGACAATGGTGGTGACACTGGCTGGGGGGGCACTGGTTGGGGGGGCACTGGGGGCTTGTGTCACACTGGGGGGACACTGGCTGGGGAGGACACTGGCTGGGGGGGGGGCATCACACTGGGGGGACACTGGCTGGGGGGCACTGGGTGGGGGGTGTCACACTGGGGGGTCACTGGCTGGGGAGGACACTGGCTGGGGGGGGGCACTGGGTGGGGGGATCTTAAATAATGTAGGAGTCATAAAATGTAAAAGGGAATACAACTCATTATTTTGTCATCTCATGTTATTTCATTGTAAGATTAGGTTTTGTTTAATTTGGATGTCTCTGTGACATACATGGCCTGTATTGTATGGTTTCTATACAATATCCTATCAGATTTTGGTTTCACTGATGTTTGCCCAACTCTACAAGTTTGACAACACACAATTACTAAGGATTTTGTATGTGGATTTACTGCAGTAATTATTTATAAGTTCATATGTATTTCAATTTATACTAATTTACTAAGAATATTGTATGTGGATTTACCGTCACATATAGGTCTTATAAGTTACAAAATTATATAGGTTTCACTTTACAAAAACTTACTATGGCTCTTATATGTGCTTTGACTGTTATATATAGTTCCTATAAATGACAAAATTATATAAGTTTCACTTTACAAAAACTTACTATGGCTCTTATATGTGCTTTGACTGTTTTATATAGTTCCTATAAATGACAAAATTATATAAGTTTCACTTTACAAAAAAATACTATGGCTCTTATATGTGCTTTGACTGTTATATATAGTTCCTATAAATGACAAAATTATATAAGTTTCACTTTACAAAAACTTACTATGGCTCTTATATGTGCTTTGACTGTTTTATATAGTTCCTATAAATGACAAAATTATATAAGTTTCACTTTACAAAAAAATACTATAGATCTTATATGTGCTTTGACTGTTTTATATAGTTCCTATAAATGACAAAATTATATAAGTTTCACTTTACAAAAAAATACTATAGATCTTATATGTGCTTTGACTGTTTTATATAGTTCCTATAAATGACAAAATTATATAAGTTTCACTTTACAAAAAAATACTATAGATCTTATATGTGCTTTGACTGTTTTATATAGTTCATATAAATGACAAAATTATATAAGTTTCACTTTACAAAAAAATACTATGGATCTTATATCTGCTTTGACTGTCATATATATTAACTACAAGTTTCATGTAAAACATATACAAATTTAGTAAAAATTTTTCCATATGGGAAACTGCGTCACTCTAAACGGTCCGGTACGACACCGCAGCGCAGTCACAGATTAGTTCCGCCCTTTTGCTCCGGTAAAAAATAATCGATTTTTGACATTTGTGCATCGATGACTTATCGCCCATGACGGCATCGTGATTAATCGATAATTGAGTTTTTCCCCACCACTAATCAAAATCCACGCTGATGAGTTGAGTATATCTTCACGGCAGTGATATTTTTGGCAGAACATTTTAGTTTTAGTCATAGTCTCTTGAATAGTTTACATTTAGTTTTGGTCACATTTTAGTCACCTGGAATGTCATAAGATTTTAGTCGACAAAATCTAGTTGATTTAGTCGACTAAAATGTATTTTGGCGGGCCTTGATGTTGTCGTAATGACTGATTTTAAACTTGCTGAAAATAGCCGATCTACAAGCTCACAACGCGTCGCAGCACGACGTGTTGTGAGATTGTAGATCTGCTATTGTCAGCATGCAACCAAGTGTAAAATGACTTAGACTGGATCTCTTGTCCACTAGTCCCTTCCTAACATTTTAGTCTAGTTTTTTGCTGTTGACGGAATTGTCAATACATTTAGTCATCATAGCTTAAAGTTATAAAGTCAGACAACAAACACAATGTATCAAATAAGGATTACAACATCCCCCAAGATATTGTGACAACACCCACTACAATAGTAAAGTAAATTTCCCATTCCCTTGTCCAGGCACAAAAGTAATTTGTCCGTAGCACGAGCACACACAAATACATTTTAAATCAACTAACTGTAAGTTGTTTTTGGTGAATACATGATTGAATATTAGATGAATATTCTCAGTTTACAAGAAATACAAGAATTGAAATTGGCGGCTGTTCATAGCTACTGTGGAGTTAGTACTGCTGTATGGGGCTGAGACATGGACCCTTACAATACAACAGGAAAAAGCCCTGGATGGAGTCTACACAAGAATGCTACGAATGGTACTAGGTCGGCTAGGGGCGGCTGTGGCTCAGGAGGTAGAGCAGGTCGTCCAATGATCCGTGGGTCGGCGGTTCGAATCCCGGCTCCTCCTGTCTACATGTCGAAGTGTCCTTGGGCAAGACACTGAACCCTACATTGCCTCCAATGAGTTGGTCGGTGTGAGCTCGCCACCATTGGTGTGTGAATGTGGGAAGTGAGGACGCTGGCATCGACTGTTCGCCGCTTCACCTCCCAATGTATGAATGAATGAACCATTGTAAAGCGCTTTGAGCACTTGGAAAAGCCCCAAAAAATTTATAAAAATAAAAATAATGCAATTCATTAGGTGTCATATGGACGGACCACATCAGAAATGTGGACCTACCACAGGTCACAGACAAAGTCAGAGAGAGAAGGATGAGGCTGTCAGGGCACTGCGTCAGGCACCCAGAACTTGAGGCAAGTCAATTGACCCTATGGGAGCCAACGCAGGGCAAAGCCAGGAGGGGAAAGAAGCGTACCACCTACAGTATGTACAGTAGATGTGCTGCGGCGCGACAGCTTGGCTGACTACACTAAAGAGCTCAAGAACCTGATGTTGGATAGGAAATTGTGGTGGGCAGCGATCTAGGAATCCCGAGTTGGTGTTGGCTAGACCTCACTCTCGCAGCAACTAACTAACTAATAAACCAATTTCATGAGTAATACAACAGTGGTAGTAATCGCGTGAAGGTGCCGCTCACACTCACCTTTCCCTGTTTGACGATGTAGTACGGGTTACTGCGAGAGAAGCCAGCACACTCCAACAGGTTCATCACATCTTTCTTACTGTTAAAAGAAAAGCAGAATCGCAGAAGTAAACAAATGTGCGTTCACAACAAATGATGGTTTTACAGCGATGACAGACAAGCAGCAGGCTGACAGCAGTACTTACGTCACCTGCATTTTGTCTAAGAAATACTGGTCCTTCTTGGCACCAATGACACGGCGGAGGGGCACCTCCTCTTTGGCAATCTGAGGGGAGGCAAAGACAGCCGGCTATTATGTCAGACTTTTTCCCGTTTTTGTAGGCCTCAAGATCAGCTACAATGCTACCAATGTACAGTTTTGAAATGTACAAATATTAAAAAACTAAAACATTTTATTTTTAAATTAGTTTTTAAACTAATAATATAATAATATAATAAACTAGTCAACTAGGCAACTAGTCAAAATCACTAGAAGTGAAAGCCCTAGTTAGAACAAGCTTTTGTGATCAAAGCAGTAAAGCACGTAGTATTAGCAATATCATCGAATTGCTGTCGAATGGACAGACCTTTTTTTTTTAAGAGTAGGATAGATAAGTAAGTACATGAAGTTATCCCATCCATGAGTAACTGTTGCACTGTTGTTAAAAATGCAAGATGCATGCATGAGTATTAAATGGGCATTATTATGAGATCATGTCAGAAGATTTAAGTAGATGTGTATATAAAATGAAAAGGTCTTACCGGCAGCCTGTTGTCACAATTGTCAAACATAATCTCCACAAAAGCCGAAATGGCACGAGGTCCAGTTCCCTCCTAGAAAACAAACAATTTTTTTCACACATCATTAATTCTTTTTATGAACGATCCTAACACAAACATACATTTTTCTGTCTAAAAGGGCCTTTCAAACGTGAAGCGATATAACGCGCCTATAGTTCATTTTCAATGAGACCTGCGTTTTTGCATGGGGCACTGGGGAGCAGTCGCAGTGCGACAACGCAAGCGTATTTACATGAGCGTGGTCCTGTGAATTTGTTGCACACGTGCTCGTTACGTGCACACGCCCGCGACTCACCAGACCTGGATTCTGTTTAGCTTTTTTTTTACGCTTGCGTCTTTGCACCCCTCTTGAGCAGACCTGGAGGTCTGCGTTCCTCGCTTCACGTTTGAAAAGCCCTTAACAATGTATCTTGTGCAAATTGACAGCATAAACGTTGGTTAACCATCCAAATGATTCTGTGGGAGTTTGACATTTTGACTATTACTTACATGGAGCAAGGCCAGTCGCTGCTCCGGACGAAGGTGACTGAACTCGTCACTGAGCACAAACTGAATGGCTAAAGAGAAGAAACAAGAACCAGAGAGGTCAGCCTAGTCAATCAATGCTTCAAGTCAAAAATGTACCTTGCCAACTTTCAAGTCAAGTCTTTCGTCAAGTTAGTAATGTTTTTGCTGCGCTGTTCAATCAACAAAACTCCACAAAACAAAAAGTGCAAATAATTTATCTTAGTTATGTAACTTATGTTGGTAAGTACCTACCATAGAAAAAGTTACTTTTTCCTGAGCCATTTCGTCCAACTGTAATCGACAGGAAAATAATAACAATAAACATCAAATAAACAATTTTAAAAAGCATCTGGTAAATATTTAATCAAGATCCTCTTAGCATCAAGTAAAAAAGCAATCACACGACGCTGGTACCAACAGGACCCACCAACGAAAGATCAATGGATGGACATTATTGAGGAACCGTATTCTATGGAAAAACTAACATTCATACTGAGACTACAAGAGGATAAATTCTATAAAAAGTGGGAAAAGTGGAATCTCTTCTCTCAGCCTAGCGATATTGCAATAGGATTTCATTGAATGTTTGTTGCAGCCTTTTTTTCCTTTTACTTTGTGTCCTTTTTCTTTTTTTTTCTTTCCCGTTTTGTCTTGTTAGTTGAGTTTTTTTTTGTCTGTTCTTCCTTCAATAAAAATTAAGTGAAAAAAAAAAAGGCATCTGGTAGGGATGTGTGAAAGTGTCCGAAATGAAAATTGATTACTATAATTCATATAAATAAACAGACATTATGTTTTGCACTAAACAGTACTCACCAATGACATTATGCTTTGGGCTAAACGGGTCTACAACAGTTTGGTCCCTGTAACTTCGGAACCCCTGGATGATGACCTGGAGATTAAACAGAACAATGATTTGGCAGCAGCAGCACACACACACACACACACACAACCTGGGACGTGCACACATAGACGTCAAAGGGGGCTTCAGCCCCTGCCTTTTATACCACCCGTCTGTAAAACAACTGTCCTCTCCAGACCACGAATGCAGCATTTACTATGGTGGAAGAAATGCAAATGCCCTCCCTCTCCTTTCCATGTCATGCCGGAAGGAAGAATTGCTTTTTCTCTGAATGCTCCTGAACTTGTCGTTACACCGCATCTCCACTAGCTCAAGAGTGCTGGGTTGAGAGCTTGTAGATCTGCTATTTTTGTCCAACCATGCCCTCTTACGAGATTTCATCCCTGCCTCTTACCACTCTCTGCACGTCCCTGTGCACAACAGTCCAAAAAGTAATTCCCTCCTACTCTGGGGTCATTCCCAAATGATACATTATTATTGTTTACCTCTGGGATCCTACAGTTCATTTGTTCTCAAAGTGGGGTCCGGGCACCCCTAGTTGTCCTTGAGGGAGTTCCAGGGGGTCCCTAGAGCTAAATGAATCTAGTTAGGAACCAAATGGACCCTTATGGGTCTGTAACTCTGAGTGTACAAATGGAACCAAATAAATGCAGTACTTAGTTTAGACAGTTTTTGGTTTGGTTTAGTCACTAGTCCTACCAAAGGGGCCCCTGAACTTGACTGGTCGCATGGCCTTTTCCTTTAGGGCCCCCACCCTATGGAATGCTCTGCCCCTGGAAATCAGGCTCATGCTGAGTCGGTCCCACATTTTAAATCTCTACTTAAAACTCTTTTTATAGACTATCTTTTAATCCTAATTTCTCCTGATTGTGTTCTATTGATAGTTTACTCTGCCTTAGCTTCCTGTTTCTACCTTTCTGTACAATTGATTGCCTGTATGGGGGACGGGGGTCCTTGACATGACAAAGTTTGAGAACGACAGCTGCTATAGTTTATCTGGAAATGGTTCAATGTAGGCCTACAGATGATTATGTTTGACATTGTTTTTAGATTGATGCTTATTGTAAGTGGCTCAGGAAGAGTGCTAAATCAGTGGTTCCCAAACCTTTTCATGTCAAGGACCGCCACATACCCACATTGACACTAATTTCCCCGCCGACCACCATTTGAAAAGCTATGCCAGGACCCCCATAAATAACTTATAAAATGCTCTAGCAGTGATTCGTTTAATTTCAAGGACCCCCAGTTTGACATGAATTTTAGTCTACAGACAGAGCACCATATGTTTTAATGTAATTTCTATCTCTGGGACCCCCAAATTATATAGTAAAATCAATGTAAATTTAACTCTGAGAGTGTACAAATGAAACCAAATCCATTTGGTTCCGACCCATAGCCCATTCATCCAAATAGAAAAGTTCCAAAATGCCTAAACGAAACTAAACCAACATTGGAGCTGTACGAAAAGCTTGAATTATTTCAATTGTTTCATTTAAAAAAAATCCACTGAAGACATGCATGTCTTCAGTGCATTCTTAGCCCCGCCAGTCAGAACCTATATGGTCAGAAGAGAACCCAACGGTACGTAAAGTTTCTGTACCATTGGGTTCTGATAGCCCAAACAGACTCTCATAGAGGGTTTTTTTTTTAGAGATTCGTCAGAATCGAAAAAAACTTCTACGAGAGTCTAAATGTTTGGGCTAGGGTTCTGACTCGTGGGGCCCGGCTACTACTTTCTGTGCAGAAGCGCCGAGCGGTGATTATTGAGTTTGGAAGCACAAGTCAATGCTCCATATGTTCAATTCATCAGAATAAGTCACTGAACGTGTACAGGCTTTGAATTAGCACATACATGCACGATAAATTCATGAAAACTAGTGCTAAATATCACTAAACTAAACCATGTGCTGTCAGCTTACCTGTTTGATGTACATATTGCTGCTTATATTGGGGACTTATTTCCTTGTGCCGAGGGTAAACTATATGCTAACGGTTGGGAAAATAAATAAATACTTATATTGCATTAAAACAAACAGAAGTTTACAGAACAGCGTCGAAATTATGCCAAATGAATGATGGCGTGGGTGGGTGGGGACTGGAATTGGATTATACCATTAAGTTAACAGGATTTCAATTTTATGACTATGAAATGATATGCCATGTACTGATACATGGACTTGGATTGTATTGTAGAACCAAAATGTTATTTATATATATATATATATATATATATATATATATATATATATATATATATATATATATATATATATATAATAACCTGATTAAATGATGTGATATACATGTTCACTACGTTATTGTATGTATTAAGCCTCGTTACACCCCCGTGTTTTTAAGTTGGTACGGTCTGGGGGTGGAAAGGTAAATTGGACTGTCCGGTTTGGCGGCCAACGTTTGAACTTTGAAGATAACTCTAATACCTGACTCTGCCAGATGGGGGTGCTATGTGATTGTGATTGAAGTAGTGCAGTCAGTGGTTCCCAAACTTTTTCATGTCCTGGACCCCCAAATTGTCACTAATTTAGCCCGCGGACCCCCATTTGACATATGGGGGTCCATAAGAGACCCCCATTTAATGTCATTTCCCCCAATTTAAATATTGTAGAAACCACTGTTAATGTAACTCTGTGTACAAATGGAACCAAATTTTAGGGTCCATTTGTACACTCTCTGAGTTACAGACCCATATGGGTCCATTTGGTTCCAAACTATCATCTAGCTGGGGGACCCCCTGG
This sequence comes from Protomyctophum bolini, assembly GCF_963924005.1. NCBI lineage: Eukaryota > Metazoa > Chordata > Actinopteri > Myctophiformes > Myctophidae > Protomyctophum > Protomyctophum bolini. The sequence goes on along the minus strand of NC_137866.1, from coordinate 36,481,779 downwards.
AACTCCATCAAGGACCCCTGGGGGTCCCTGGACCCCCCTGGGGGTCCCCGGACCCCCCTTTGGGAACCACTGCTCTAGTCCAGTGCAGGTTTTCAACCACGGACCACCATTTGATGACATTTAGCCTCTCAGACACATTTGAGCCACAGGCCATTTGATGACATTTAGCCTCTCAAACCCAAACTTATAAAGAATATTTTGTTGTTGTTGGATAAGATTTTGTCCACAATTCCATGCTGTATTGATGTTGGTACCATTAGGAGAGGTAACAGGCAAATGTTGATCAAAATGACAATTCTTCTACATTCTCTAATTGTGTAAACGGCTTGTAAATTAATTTATGCAGATGTTTAACAATAATGTACCTTAAGAATTTAAGATCTACAAGGGTCCATGTGGTTATCAACCTTAGTTCTGAAACGTACGGCCTCAGTCTAAAATGGGTTAAAAGCTAATGACCATAAAGGAATATGAATGAATATGATAATATGAAGTTGTGAAACACAATAGGACAGTTTTTACATTTACTTTATTTAACAATATTTCAATGTTCATATACCGGTAGTTTTTTTTGTATATTATAACTGTAGTTTTTTTTTTGTGATCAAGTTTTTTATTTCATTTTTTGTTAAAATAAATAAAGAAAAGGGGTTTCTTTCCCCCACCCCACCCTCCCACCCCACAGGTTGAACAGCGAAACAGATACAGGGTTACAATACATCAAGAAATAAATAATCATAATAATAATAGTAAATAAGGCGAGACAGATATTTTACAATTGGAAAAATCAAATTAAAAAGGAGAAAATAACAGTTATCAGAGACGTTGGCATGATTTAAGTTTTTCTAGTGCTGTGGATAAGACATCACGTGTGTTTTCTTGTGTAATCACTACGATAAAACATTCATATATAGAATATTAAGTGAACTCAAATGAGTCATATAACCAGACTTCATTTTTAGTCTGAATTTGAAGTAGATTTTTTACTTGTGTTTCAAAGATGGACAGATAAACAGATGAACAGAAAGGGGCGGTCAGTGGAGAGCAAATCTCCAGCACGCCCCTATAATGCTGTACACTGTCTCTGGCACAGTAACATCAAACCACATCTCTGTTCCATCTCTGTGTACAGCATCCAGTACAACAAATGTGATAGGTACAATGAAAGAGGCATGAAAGCCTATTGGCATATTTCGTTTTCTAAGCAAAGCAGTTTGTTTGTTTTATGCCATACTATTTCCTTGTTCAGGAGTCATCAGTATTGCTTATGAAAGGCCAGCTTGCGTAGCTGGTTCATGCAGTATCCTTGTTCAACACCAAATGTAAATGAGTGTTGCTGGGGAAGTTCCCTTTTCGATTAGAATCATTATATTAGACAAATGTATATAAGCCACAGACACCACCAGTCTTCAATCCTCATACTTGCTGGTGCAACCAACATCAAAACCTTTTCTTCTATAACAAAATGGAAGAGCTTTTCATCAACAACTCATGTCTCCTCACTTCACCAAACACACCGTCCAGCCAAGTGGAATCTTCCACAAGGCCATCATATATGACCGGATTGGTTCTTTTAATCCTGTGTTGTGTCCTTGGTATTCCTGGGAATGTGGCTGTACTGGTGCTTCTATTACGCAAACTGGAGCAAAACAACTTCACTCATCTCTTGATGCTGAACTTGACTTGCTGTGACCTCCTGTGTCTGATCACGCTGCCTGTGTGGATCGTTGACAAACTAAGAATCTGGGAGATAAACTACAATGTTTGCAAGTTCATCTCGTTCCTGACCTTTTGCAGTCTCTCTGTCAACATTTTCACCATAACTCTGATGAGCATCCAGCGCTTTGTGATAGTACTTCATCACCACAGGTGGGCACAGATAGGTAAAAAGGGTGAGAGAGCTCTGCTAGTGGGACTGTGAGGGGTGTCTTGCTTCCTGACATGGCCATCGGTTGCCTCCTATGGCATGATGAAGGAAGGACATTTTGTCTGCACCAGACCACCACAGATGGAAGGACAAACTCTGGCTGCCACAGTGGTGGAGCTATTGTTGGGTTTCATTGTGCCTTTCTCTGTCATGACATCTTTCTACATCTGCCTGTACCAGAAGGTGAAAGAGACAGCTCTGACCAGCAACAAACGAACAAGCCAGCTGATCTCAAGAATCATCATATCCTTTCTTGTTCTCTGGATTCCAACCCACATTGTTGGTATCGTGGGATTAGTGGGAGCTTCACTCCGTATATCACAACCTGATGTGGCATATAAACTGGAACAATTCACAGATGAAGCGAGTATAGTTCATATTTTCCCCTTCTTCAGTTCAGTCATAGACCCATTTCTCTACGCCTTTTCTTTTCAGAAAATGTGGTCAAGAAACAGAGAGAATGAAGATAATATTCTGTCAGCTAATAACGTGTGACCTTTTTACAGCATGGCTGTATAGGAGGCCATCTATAAGAGTGTGTGTGTGTGTGTGTGTGTGTGTGTGTGTGTGTGCGTGTGTGTGTGTGTGTGTGTGTGTGTGTGTGTGTGACTGTGTGTGTGTGTGTGTGTGTGTGGTGTGTGTGTGTGCGTGCATGTGTGTTTATTACTTTATCAAATGTTGCAACTATTGTCTATTTATTGACATTTTAACCGTGACATTATTATTCTGTCTTATAAAACATTAAAACTAAATGTTCCAAATGAAATTGTGGAGGTGTTTTTTTGTAAAATATAGGCCTATCATCCAGATGCAGAACAATAATGAATTAAAACAAAGTCAAGGTAGAAAATCTGTAGCAGAGAGAGTTTACTTTCTCAATGTATTTATTTAGGGGGGGGGGGGGGGGGGGGGGGGGTTCAGCCCATTTTGGGGAGGTTTGGGTCCCTGATTATATACTGTATCACTATCAATATGTCCCATTCATCCAGATAACAGTAAAGCGCCCAGGGTCATAACCACCACCACCACCACCAGAATGTTTTAGATTCAGAACAACGACAAACATGTTTCCCATCTGTCTGTGAAAGATCTAATTTTTTATATGACAGCCACCATAGGCCATTTATATCACATGATGTCATCATCCATCATCACCATCTGTGTGAGTGAGTGTGCATGCGAGCACGCCTGTGTGTGTGTGTGTGTGTGTGTGTGTGTGTGTGTGTGTGTGTGTGTGTGTGTGTGTGTGTGTGTGTGTGTGTGTGTGTGTGTGTGTGTGTGTGTGTGTGTGTGCGCACGCGTCTGTCTGTCTCTCTGACAGAACTAAAAATGGCATGCCCAAAATAGGGACACCAGGTTAGTATGTCTGGGTTTCATAAATATTTAACCAATGAAATGTATTACCAAGATTTTGTCAAATGTCATCACATTTTGCTGTATATTTATTTATATCAAATTATAATCTATATGGTATTGGTTCCCATAAATATAAGAAGACAAGCACGTACCGTACACTACACACAAACACACAGCTGCCACAAAAACATGGACAGATCAATCTTTTATTTGTTAATTACATAGCTAGATCAACACAACAGACCATCCCCCATCAGTACTCACAAGTTAACAGCATTGCAGGTTGTGTGTGTGTGTGTGTGTTTGTGCGTGTGTGTGTGTGTGTGTGTGTGTTTGTGCGTGTGTGTGTGTGTGTGTGTGTGTGTGTGTGTGTGTGTGTGTGTGTGTGTGTGTGTGTGTGTGTGTGTGTGTGTGTGTGTGTGTGCGTGCGTGCGTGCGTGCGTGCGTGCGTGCGTGCGTGTGTGTGTATGTGTATGTGTGTGTGTGGCACCGTGTGCGTGTGTGTGCGTGCGTGTGCGTGTGCGTGCGCGCAACCAAATATAAATTAGGCATAAGTGCGCATGCACAAATCATCACATTCTAAAAGTATCGCCTGCAATCCAGCAACATTTAAATTTTGTGGAATGTACGATTGGTTGTAGAGTAAAATGTTGCAGTACTAGGCCTACATAGTTGTGTGATCATGACAAACTACAGTCATTGTCAGGTCTTTCCACTAAATTTGAATTTGAATATGTGAATATAAGACTAAACAGTAGAACACAGAGCGAAAATGATGACTGTCGACAAGTTTAAGTGTTAAAAAATGTTTTTTCAGGCTAAAAACACGCATCCCACTGGGGATTCATCCAGCGACGTTCATCTCCTATCCAGAGAGGTCGGCCTGGAGCTCCTTGTTCCGACGCACCTCGGCGGCGTGCTTCTCCTGGGAAAAGGCGGAAAAAACCCCAAAAACAAAACATCAAGCACAAAAATAAAACAGGTGAGGGAACTGAAAGTGAATGGAACATACAGTACATACTTTCTCACGCAGCCTCTGCTTCAAGGAGTTCAGGTGAGACTGGCGGTTCTGGCTTATGACCTCCATTTTGTGGATGAGCTTTTCCTCCGTAATCCTGCTGAAGTTGTTATTGTCTTCCATGGCCTTGAACTGCACCTCCTTTTCATGTTCCCTCTGGTCAGCCAGATACCGAAGCACATCCGCCTCCTGAGACTGGAGTCAGGACACGCACGCACGCACGCACGCACGCACGCACGCACGCACGCACGCACGCACGCACGCACGCACACACACACACACACACACATTTGAATTATTTTATTTGGATCTGCACAAGAGGCGTAATACAATAGACCCAAACACTGATCAGAATTAGGTTATACATTATATGGTCCAACCAGATATAGCTGCTGCACATGCTTAACACACAGAGGGAAAAGAAGAAACAAATATATATATAGCACATTGTTGACATACTATTACTTGACACTACTAGACAGGATGTACACACACAATTGGAAATCTGAAAAATCACCTTCACAGAGACACTGGCTGAATGAGCTTTCATCATACTGTACCCCTGAAAAGATACTGTACAATGTAAGAAGGCCTGCTACTTTTGAAAAGATATAGGGCAGGTTCTTTGAGGTTCTACCTTCAATATCTCCTCTGGGTTGATTTAGTTTTATTTATAATGTTATTTTCACGTATTTATCCGAGTTGATGTTGTACAATACAGAGTAATGAGAGCTGTGTAGTTTTCCTTTATGGGGTTGGGGTGGGAGGGGGGGGGGGTTTGTTTTTACTGTTTTTTGTCTTGTCTTGTTTTAAAAAAAAAGAAAATCATGATTCTGTAATTCATTGTTGTAAATGATATCTGCATTATCAATAAATAAATCTTAAAAAAAAAAAAAGAATAGTTTGGATGCAATATAGGTTATCACCTGTTTGTTTCCATACTGCACATACACAGGAAGCTGACTGAAAACAAACTAAAACAAACGCTCCACAAAAGAACTGGCTTGGGAATGGTCACACGCCTCCCTCAAAAGTTTCCCGCCCTCTCTTTCTCCTCTCCTCCTCCTCCTACCTTCCTCCTCTCCTCGGCATCCTCCAGCCTCCTCTGCAGCTCTCCCAGGGAGAGCTCCTTCCTGGGAGGTGAGGCCAGGGGGCTGGGCCTATCTGTCAACGGCTCAGTGGGCCACTTCAGGATGACCTCGAACGACTGGCCTGAAAGACGCTTGTTGATCGGCTTCACCTCAATGTCTTTCACCTCAATGTCTGGAGAGAAACACAGGAGCCAAAATGGCTGGCATGCATTACCTGAGTGGTGACTGGAAATGAGAATAATATGCATCTTCTTCCAGCCGTACTCAGTTGCACGTGGGTGTAACACCCCAGAAATAGCAGATCTAGTATACAAGCTTGCAGATTGGCTATTATCAGTGTGCAACACCTGTGTGCAGCTAAGTATAACTCAAGCTGAATACTATAACACTAAGGGACAGGGACAATGTACAGTAGAGAATGTGCACCGTGTTCAAGTGCCGTTTCTCCTCTGTCCATTGAGGTTCAAATTGCTGAGTCTTACATTCACATTCTCTAATGTACACTGCAGCAGGAATAGCTATAAACAAATATACACCAGCAATCCCTGCACGGGTGTCTTTGGCAGCACATCAGGGCTTAAAATCTAAATCGATGGCATACTGTAATTTTAAACGGTGTAGATCTAATCACAATAACATTAAATTTTTCAATACATGTGGTGAGAATGAAAAGGTGTCACAATATTATTTATATACCCTAATAAATATTGCATTCAAAGGTTTATTATCAAACTATCACAATCATGTATGATATCACACTGCATATTCAAAATTATGTTGTTCAATGTGATGCGGTATCAGTAACATTCTCCATTGCTCCATGGATATGTTGAGGAAACAGACAGGTTACGTTTAGCTTTTTATCATTCATTTGCCCATCAGTGTATAAAAGGAACAATCAGGGTATGATCACACTGATGTAACAATAAAAAATATTGCCCAGTCAGCTCTCAGAGAATAGAGAATGACACAGTGACGCCATCTCAATTGTTTGCTGTCGTCCACTCTACAGAGCATGGCCCTGATAAACACACTTGTATGTCAAACATACAATAATGTCTCGGACTTCATTCATCATATTTTGCATACACTGATCGATAACAGTCACCTTGTCTACAAGATATTCAATATCTTTCCTTTCATTTTCCTGTCAGTGCCCTTGTTTGTGTGTTCCCCGTGTGTCTTCACTCAGTCCACTCGTCAATGTTGTGATTTCTGGGGTAGTAACCTGGTACTTGCCAACTCTTTTCCTTGTGACCAGCCATCTAATAGAAGAGTTGCTACAGCTCTACCCTGTGGACACCGGACATTACTGCAACACAACCCTTTCCCTCAGCCTCAGAATCATACTCGCCCTCTGCTACAGTACCTGCTTACCTCCAGGCCAGCCACGTTTCACCAATCCACCTCCCAGCCTACCCCACTGCCCCTTCACTTATATGGCCTGCCCTACATTATATCTGACCTAATCCAGCCCCCCGACACCACTAAGTTATTTGGATCAGATGACCAGTTTTTAAAGGTCCAGCGCACACGACTGAAGCTAAAAGTCGACCGTGCTTTTTTGGTTGCAGCACCAAAACTGTGGAACTTACTGTTCTTAGGACTGCATCCTCTTGGGTCATTTTGAAGACACATATGTTCTCTTTGGTCTTTTAATCAACTGTCCCACTGCCTCCATGGAGTAATTCTTGGACTCTTTTCTTGTGCCTTTTTAAACCTCCATGTTCTCCTTCATTGTTTACTAGACTTTTTTTTTTTTATGTATATTTTGTTATGCTGTGCCGCATTTGGCTGCACCAAACATTCAGAGGGTTAACAATAAGAAATGAGGCTACCTAGGGCCGTAACAATCCTGCTGTAATTATGACACTTTTCATGGCTGCATTGAAGGATTTCCACATGAATGAATCCAGAACAGAGCATCTATTCCAACGTGTTACTGACCTTCATGTTGGAAGTGGGTGGCAGTAGAGATGGCCTGGGGATACAGACATGAACACAGTACTGACATCATTGACATCTCCTTGATCTTCTCCGTGTAGGCTGAGAGAGAAAGAAAGAGATTAAGCTATTGGTTGAATCTATATTTGAATATTCAGTAGTTATTCATTTACTGTATGACCAACAGGCCAGTTTGGGCGGAATTAATATACAGAGGTAAGGCACACACCATCTCTGTTTTTCACAGAGAACACAACAAATAGTGATAGGTTGAAAGCATAGAAATATAAGTGGTTAATTAACAAATGTAGCTCGCTTTTGAATATTTCCAGTTCACTTCCTGCCTTAATGCGACCTTTTAACAAAAGGTCATCTGAAAAGGTGAAGACTGTGATGCAGCTCCCCCTCTCACTCTCTTCTCTTTTTATTTATTTTTGCTCTAGAGCAGAGTACAACTATGCAATATTTAATGTGACCCTCCCCTGCTGCTGCTGCTGCTGACTGTGCATGCAACATTACTCCAGGGCGTCTAGTGGGATTGTGGTCTTGTGTGAGCGAGTTCACCAGCTCAACGGGCTGTTGTTTATGTAAGAGTTGTCAGTAGGGCTGTCACGACCATTTCATTTTGCTTGACGATTAATTGTCACACAATCCCCCTCCCACTTCATCCTGTTTAAAGACCTGTCATTCGTTCTCCGCTCAGAAGCGCATTGTGAGCATGATGTGGTATGATGGTGAACATTTTATTTTACAAAGTAAGATTTAAAGTTACCCCTGCAATACTGACATAAATATGTAAAACAATAGGCCTATATGAAACACTTTACTTTTTCTTTTCTTAATCATGCATGCATGTTGATGATTGCTAACATTTAAAAAAATGTTTTAACCAAGTTATCTAGCTACTTTGGTGATCCTGCTTTGTGAAATACATTTGATTAAATGATATGAGTTGAAGTGTTGAGAGTCGTATATCATTAGCAATATTATACAAAACTGAAAATGTGAATTAAATGTTTGCAGCAATTGTAAAAAAATAAAACAAAATCAGGTAATAGAGTGCCCCAGAAGCAACCACATTTGATCTGCAGGGTAAAATACATACTCCTTCCCAGGTCAGATTATTATTTTCAATATTTTGTATTGCATTGTATTTTGGATCTATTCCGTGGTTTTTGATGGCCCTTTCTTTGATCGTGTGAAATAAAACACTGAAGAGAGTGGTGAGTGAGTTATGCTTTATTTACTTCATTGCATGCCTGTGCCAAATGAGGATGATGATGACCAGATCGAGAGACATACAGGAGTAACAGGAAGGCAGCACGTTTCCTTCCAATGCAGCTGTAGCCACGAGGGCAATCTGAGTGCAGAGTTTTGCCTGGTCATGTAGTGAATTATTAAGAGGCAAACTGTCATCTTGAAATAACCATCGACATTCTCACGCAGCCATTTAGCATGCGCAAAGATTCCAAACATCTCTCTCACACATGCATGCACACACATGCACACAACACACGCACACGCACAGCTAGCTTACATAACATAATCCTATATATCTGCTGTAGGAATTGCTGTAAGGACCATTCAGCCAGGCAGAAGCCAGCTGCTTGTGCTTGGGTTGCATTCATTCACACACACAAACACAAGTACAGTGTTCATTCCTGTTGTGCGTATGAAGCCCTGCATGTCCGTTTACATTTTTTATTATTGACAGTGACCATTAGTGAAAGCTGCTATTATTATACTTGGTCGTACGAAGGTGCCATGCAAAAATAGCACATAGGACATTGCGTGAGTTTGTAGAATTACCTGCTATATTCGCTATTTTTGGAATTCTTTTGAAAAATGTCCACCTATACAGGCCCAAAATAGAGATGCCAGGTTGAAACTAAGTGGTTAAAAATGTCTTAGCTATACTGTTCCTTTAGAGAGTGATGGAGAGGTCACTTTGGAGGGACAGACATCTAATGAACCCACTGAACCTACGTCAGAATACAGCAGCTGGCACACTGCAGCGGCTGAACACTCCATGCTCTCTTGGAGCATCATCCATATTCTGTGGCGAACATTCACCAAAAATAGCCGATTTACAAGCTCACCTTGTAGATCAGCTATTTACGGCTAAGCTATAGTAGGAGTCCGGGAACTCCATTCAATGATGTACATTATACTCAATACTGTATGGTTTAAGTGGTTAAAAGACAGTGAGACAGCAGAGTATCTATGACCCCGTCTGCATAGACCAGGTAAAGGTCATCTGAAACAGCAGACAATACTTGGAACTCTCTCAGGTGGAAGAACAGACTGCGTTCCTCCTATTGGGAGATGCCAAATAGAAAGACAAGCAGACCATTTGCTTGTTTAGGCAAAATAATTATTTTCTTGGCACAAGACTCAGATCCTCTGGGAGTTCGTTCCAAGTTCCAACTAATGCGTGGCATATATAATAATGAACTCAATTCTGCCTCACCATGTTTTGTTTTAACTCAACTCATTAAGTCAGAGATGTAATTTGGCCCTAATCCATCAGCAAAGCAATATTAAAACACCTGTGAGCTCTCCCTGAACAGATGATTACATTTTGGGTGCACTGTAGCACACCAATGTACATACAATAGTATCTTCAAATTAATTGAAATTTGGACCATCATTCAAGTGAGCTTCAGTTAACATATTTTAATTTTGGATATGCATTACTATAGTTTCAACAGGCAATAGACTACACTGCGGTTATTTAGAAAGGATTACAGCATCTCTGTCATGATTTTACACAAAAAGTATAATGTCCGTCCGTCCGTCCGTCCGTCCGTCCGTCCGTCCGTCCGTCCGTTCATTATCAGTCAGATAATGCACTAAGGGGATATCGATGCCCACGGCTACTTTCTACAGTTAGCCACGATTGGTGTATGATCTGATTACCTAAACAAAATTGAATCAGGATCAATAAAGACTCCCTTGACCGACTTTCGCATGTACCTCCCAAATCTCTTAGAGTCTCCCCATCACACGGTGTGCAAAGAAACAAATTACAGTCGAGAGGCTTAAATCTGCTTCTGCGCGTGGCCCTCGTCGACTCGATGGCCTGATTGTGACAATGAAGTGGGGTAACAGTGTTTCTAATCCTGCCACAGCAGACTGTCTATACTCTGCCCATAGACACAACATCCATCCATAACCTCTACCTACAATACATCTATCTGCTGTGTCTGACTGAGCAGAAGCCACATGGGAAATTAGGCCCAGCTTCCCACATTTCTCATTATATTATTTCTACTCTCTCTCTCTCTCTCTCTCTCTCTCCTGCCGTGCCCCTGCAATATTATTTATCACTTCATTCCGACATGTCTCTAGCCCAATCTCTTTTTTTCCCATCTCCGTGCTCTACCTTCATCTATCTTTCATGGCTCTCCTGCGTATTTCTCCCCGTCTTGTTAATTTGCTGTTCAGGCGCTTGCGAGCAGCTGCTAGGATTAGTGGAACTTTAGAGTGCAGACTTTGATCAAGCTTAAATAGCGGTACTCAGATACCTGTATATGGAATGCACACTGAAATATTTGCAAACGCAGAAAGCCACACTATGTCTATCCAGTGATAATGTAGGAAGGTTCATTAAATTCATGTCTTCCGTCATGACCAAAGTTGTAACTGAGAACAATAACTGCGAATACCTTCCAGGATGTCAGACATCATGTGACCAGTCTATGAGGTCAATATGATGTCATCTCCAGATTTGGGCTGTCGTATAATTATATAAATGTGACAAAGCACTATTGATCCAGTGTCACACGTGTGTGTGTGTGTGTGTGTGTGTGTGTGTGTGTGCGTGTGTGTTGCCACATGTGGCACAGAAAAATTAGACAATATCATAATCCACCCATCTCTCACCACCTGAGCCTACATACACACACACACGCACGCGCGTGCGCGCACACACACACGTGTGTGTGTGTGTGTGTGTGTGTGTGTGTGTGTGTGTGTGTGTGTGTGTGTGTGTGTGTGTGTGTGTGCATGCGTGCGTGCGTGCGTGTGTGCACGTGTGTGTGTTCTTCTATTGCAACCCTCATCTCCTCATCATTAAACCAGGATTAGTGTCCAGAACCTTGTACAACCTCATCTCTCATCTCTCTCCATCATCAGGTTCACAGAAGAACAATAGATTCACAGTGACAACTAGAAAAATGTGAATGGTTAGGTTATTGTGGGCCAGCAATGTTTGGGAAACAGGCCGGTGTGAACATTTTGGGGCAGAGGTTCTTCCTTGGCCTCCAGGGAGTGTGCATGCATGCAAAGTTTTACTCCGATCCAACGGTACCAGAGATTAGCTGCTTTTCTTCCTTGTCCTAGTGGGAACGTGTGCAAAGTTTTATGACAATTGGATGCTGCGTTTATGAGTTGAGACATTTCGTTCAAAACGGGCCACTCTGAAAAATCGGACAGATCTGTCTTGATCACATACTGGTAACTATAGAGGCAATGTGTACTGATTCGCGTGATGTTTGGACAGACGGACAGACACACGGTCGGACAGACAAGGGCAAAAACGTAGTCTCGGCCACGCCCTCGGCCTGGCGGAGACAATTACTTACATGTTTGACCAAATATATGCCAAGGAACAACAATGATTAAAAATCATCTTTTTCTACCAAAGAAAAATATCATCGTCAATAATTGTGATAAATATTCGAGATTATAATATTCAGATAAATAATGGAGAATAGTCCTGCAGCTATGACATGCTTAACATGCAACAGCAGACTGCTGTGTGCCCCTGCTTACACACCCTCTGTTGTCACATGTACTCTCCAGGGTGTGGCTGCTGTGACAAAGCACTATTGATCCAGTGTCACACGCGTGTGTGTGTGTGTGTGTGTGTGTGTGTGTGTGTGTGTGTGTGTGTGTGTGTGTGTGTGTGTGTGTGTGTGTGTTGCCACATGTGGCACAGAAAAATTAGACAATATCATAATCCACCCATCTCTCACCACCTGAGCCTACATACACACACACATGCACGCGCGCGCGCACACACACACACACACACACACACACACACACACACACACACACACACACATACACACACGTTTCCAAAATGAAACCTTTTGTGTTCTCTGAGTGCCTCTGGGTAAATTGCACAACACATCCCTGATGGCAGAGATATTATTCTGCAAATATTGGTCTAAAGGCTGTATGAGGTCCTACAAAAAAAGTTATTCCTTATATTTTACACTGTTCAAATTCTGGTTCTGGGCAGGTGTTGTCCAATCATAGCATCTCGGAGTCGGAGAGTGTGCAAATGGCACCAAATGGACCAGTAAGGGTCCATTTGGTTCCATTTATACACTCTCAGAGTTACACGAACACTCAGGATTTTACAGTGTAAGCATCAAAGGAAATCATTAGTTAATTGCTACAGTATGGAATTGGGAACTATATGAAGCATTAACCAAGATGGAATAAAATAAAGTGACTCAGCACCTCAGTTACAGTAAACTGTCAACTTGTAAAATACTTTTTTCTAGAGCTAGGCTATAAGCATAAGCTAAAAGGCTATACCATTTCAATGTTTTCAGCACTTCTCGCAAGGATTTGTCAATTAAACAATCACGTTACAAACATGCATTCAACATCAATTGCCTGGATATTAGCCAATATTAGGCTACTGTAACTGATGAGGAGGGTCAGTATACAGAGTGATATGACATTTAGGCATGTTTGTCAGTTGAAGTTATCATAGCTATGAATTTGCAAAAAGGAGTGGTCTTCCTATCTACAGTACTGTACAGCCTATACAGCGTCACGTATTTCATTTCCTTTCCAATCGAATTAATAATTCCCATAATGTTCCCAAAGCACTCGATGGCTATTTATTGAGGATCTAGAGATGCTGTCATTTACCTGACATGACGCTGGTTGCCATGGCTGCTGTCTGGATGTTCAAGCGATATGTTCAATAGAAGGAACGTTAACCCGTGAAGGCGAGAGTCCGATCCGTCGGCCTGATGCTCGCCGTCGCCCCGGTAAAGAACAATGAAGCAATATAACTTCACCGGTAGAGCTGCTGGGGTTGTGGTCTGTCAGGAGAACACGCGCACGCGCACAGCGAGAGAGAGAGAGAGAGAGAGAGAGAGAGAGAGAGAGAGAGAGAGAGAGAGAGAGAGTCGATCTTACCCACTGGCCACTGCTCTTCAATGCAACATTTTGATGTGTGACATGACAGACTGAGAATACATAATTATTAGACCTACATTATAATATTACTGCTTTATACTATGTTTAGGGCACTTAATTAGCTCGCCCGCAGGTGCAGCCAACTGCATAACAACTACAACCTGATGGCGTCTGTTATACCATTGGTATCGATGCACCAACGCAAAGCCAAGTAGCCATGGTGCCTATTATGGGGTAGCACCCGCAGTTTCATTAAAGAGGTCCACACACACACACACACACACACACACACACACACACACCCAAACAAACATGTTTAAATTACTCCTAAACATTTTTAAACACTCTCCTATCCTCCTGGTGGAGACCAGCTGTGTCCAGAAGTGCACTTTTTCTAGTTAATTTCTGCATCTCTTAGGGCCCATTTAACCATATAATGCATTTGGATGGCAAAAATGGCAGATCTGCAAGTCGCAGTGTCTTGAATGAGATGTGCTGCATACGGTATGTAGGCCTGTCTACGTCAGACAGTATGAAATAATAGGGCTTCAATTGGTTCATTATTAATGAACATCAGAATGATTCTGTTTGTAGGCTAGTCGATGTGGATTGTCGCTCGCTGTCTTTAACTGCAGGTGAGCGTTTTGTACAAGCTGGTTAGCCAGACTCAGCTCTGATACATTATTACCATGATGGAATTAATAGTTCAGTTCAGTTCAGTTCAGTTCAGCACCACGGCCAGCAGCCACTTCGTCAGCGAGCTCATATAGTCATTGCTCGTTGAGTGGAGGGAGGCTGTTCTAAATCAGCTTGATATGATCACCAGTTCACCACTACACTATGATGATCAGATTCACACCTGGCACCGCACTGACTAATATAACAGGCTGGAGAATGCATTATGCATACGGGGTCCCACCGTCCCTGTGGGGTCCTTGAAACGTTGAAGACCTCTATAATCTACAAGACTGCAGGCCTAGATGATGGACGAAAACCATCTGGAGATAATAAATGGCAGTGAGCATCTTTCATTTACGACTCCACACAGGACCATTTCAGTAAAAAATATAATTTAATTGTTTTGATTTATGGCTCAAGAAAGCAACACACCAATTTGCATACAGAAATGTACAGTGCAAATCTATAAAAGAGAACAGAATTCTCACCCATGAAGTGCATGTAATCATCTCTGCACATTTCAAACAGATATAAAATTCTCCTCTCTCTTGTCCATCAGAGATGTGATAATATTACCAATTACAGGGGTATCCTGAGGCTGAGGGTGCCATTTTCCTTGACAATTAAAAAATAACTGCTTACCATTTATGAGAATGCATGGTTAACATATCAGTCAAATTTTGGTATTCGACAACAGAATAAATTAAGGGCCTATATCTATCTATTTTCTTCTTTCTGTAATTCCACAAGATTCTGTTTGTATGTGACTGTAAGTGATTATGTGTCCTTTGCATTTCTCAACCGCTCATCCAATCAACTTACGGACTTCTGTGGGTATTGCTGAGGACCCAGGGGCCTTTTAAAGCAAAGGGGCAAGTCCTTAACTGGCACTGCAAGCTTGGCCCCACACGTTCATATATATAGTTCAAGCAATGGGCTCAACACTGGCTCACTCATGGAGGTCTGTGAAGTATAGAACACATCAAGGACACTAATGAAAATACTTATGGCTCCATTATATGGGCCCAAACCTGGTGGGGTTTTGGAAGTAAGCGTTAAATATCAAATACTTCAATAAAATCCTCAGTATTAATTTATCCATTTGTAACAGAGTGTACAAATGTAACCAAATGGACTCATGCAGGACATTTGGTTAGGTTTGCACAATGTCTGAGTTAAATGAACACTGAGGATTTACTGTTTGTTTTTCACACTGCAACCTTTCTTTCATCACATGTAGCCTGCAGGCATTTCCAACATGATGTATGGCATTCTGTCAGCCCTATAGGTGTGGCAGTCTGGACAAAATGAATATGGATGAAGTGGCTCCTTTGAAATTGAGCTACTGCATCACTGGACAACAATCCAGATTAAAACATATACTGTGCATTGCTATTGATCGTTTTTCTCATGCAGGTATCCATTTTAATTAAGTTTGCTTGCTTGATGACAAAACATTAATTCAGTATGCTCGGTCTGGAATAGAATATAGGCATATAGGCATGCATGCAAAGAAAATCCGGTTTAGTAAAAGAAATACATGATGTCACTGGATTATATATTATCCAAGATCAAATAAGATTTTTTTGATTGTATGGACAAATGTTAGCTGTGATACGGACATGTAAAGAACATGTGTGTAGGTAAATTCATCCAGAATATTCTGAATATGTACAATTTATTCTATCCTGGGGGAGGCTGGCAGGTGGGGGAAGGGGGGGGTAAAGCATCATTAATCACATAGGCTACTTGTGTGTGTGTGTGTGTGTGTGTGTGTGTGTGTGTGTGTGTGTGTGTGTGTGTGTGTGCGCGCGCGCGCGCGCGTGTGCGTGCGTGTGTGTGTGTGTGTCTGTGAGAGAGAGAGAGAGAGAAAGAGAAAGAAGAATAAAACCTTATTGTCCATTAAATTTAACATAAAATGGAAATGCACACTGGCAGTAGGCTTAAACAATAAAAAAATAATACATCAAATTGAAATACACAAATAAATACAAATACAATATATAATTTTTTTAATGTAAAGAATGATAATTCATTATCTTAATCTAAATTTCATCCCCTTTCTCCCGTTATGATACTTTCGTATAGTTTTATTTTGAAAAGTACAGTTGAGACTAATACTTGTTTTATTTTGAAAAGTACAGTCGGGTGGATGATGTCATTGCCGTTTTGTGGACTGCGCAAGCGCGTCGCGCCAAGCATAAAAATAAATAAGTTTACATGATGAAACAACATAAGAAGTAATCCTTAACTTTACGTCTTATTAGAACATTTAAAAAAACCCCAGAGTACTTTCAAAATGTTTTAAACCGTTTACGTTTACGTGGAACGACCAGGACCCATAAGAACGTACCATTTATTATTATTTAACATGATAAATGACAATGTCAGCTAACGTGTGAGTACTGTAGCATTATTTAAAGGATCGGTTCGCCACTATTATATGGCCTTTGTCATGCTTTAGTATGATATCCGTTCATGAAAACAATAAAAATATTTACATTTGGCGAAACCGCTGCGGAGAACGAGTCATGTAATGAGCTGAGGCACGGTAATATCATTTCCTACAATACCCACAGTGCATTGCGCGACAGACAGAGAGGCAGTGAGGCAGCCCCTTAGAGTATAGGGCAGCCCCCAGGAAGCTGTCATCTGAAAGTTTCTCGTGTTGTTTAGAGTTGACTTGAAAGCGATAGAAGTAATAATAATAGCTAATATTTAGCGGTTGTAATAGTAACAGCAGTAGTGGTGGTATAGTAGTTAGTAGTCTCTGATAGTAAGTAGCGTAATAGTAGTGATTTCGAACGTGCGCAGCGTCGGACTCGAAATTCCACTGGCTGGCTTTGTTTTTAGAAATCGTTATGAAGTACAGATGCAATCCCAGCTGTGTGAACCACTTTGGGTGTGCAGTGAACATTTCACCAACGCAGATATCTTCCAGTTCAACCGCAATCTAATGGAAGAATTGACGCGGAGCATCATCATCATCGAAGCAGAAGTTGCAGAACAGAGGTATGTCATTATTGTCATAATAAACTAAAGCTACAATGCTGTGTACAGTACACCAGACACTGAATGAATGGCGATTGCATTACAGGAGGAGACCACATGCATTTCCTTTCAAAATACATGGTTGTTGTTACACGTGGTTGTTGTTGTGATGTCTATAAATTAATTTGACATACCGAGTGTCTCTGATGCTTACAGCATTATAAAGATTTTGTTGCTGTTTGTAACTGGAACACCCTCCACATAAACGCCACCATTTTTCCTAGCTCTGGTCCATAGCCTCAGAGTAAGGCTATGGAACAGAGCTAATTTTTTCCATATCAAGCTGCAAACTACAAACCAAACATAAAAGCATTTAAAACCGGGAAAGCATCTGTATTTGCATTGGCTATTCAAAAATAGCAGATATACAAGCTCAGTGCGTCACTTGGAGTTGGTGCCGTGCTGCGAGCTTGTACATTTGCTATTTTTCAAATGTTTTGCTAAAATAAAAAACCTTATTGTTTACCATATTGTCTCATGATTGGTCAGAGGCCCATAATTGCATAATACTTTATTTGTTGCAGGAGCTGAGGTCTCGGTGGCTGTCTTCAACTCAAGAGATGAATAAGTGGCTTTCAAGGAACTCCCAAGTATACAGTATATTATATAGATACAATTTACTTTGTATGTTGCTATTGAACACAATCTGGATTGATAAAAGAATGTGATCTCATTTTCAAATATTAGACATGTACTACTCCTAAGCCTTTACCAATATTGTTGTGCAAGTACAATTTTAATTCTGGACTTTTACTTGTAACAGAGTATTTTTATATAGCAATATTGATTCGATCCTTTTTCTTCTGGGATTCTTGCACACTGTCCGATTTTTGTAATCTGAGTAGGAGGACAAACTTTGCCTGTGTGGCCTTGTTTTTTAAACCTTATGTTACAGTACAATAAAACACATTCACTGACATAAAGTCACACTTATTTCCATTGTGGTCTTGTTTGTATAAACAGACATGTGAATGATTTGTATCACGGTGGCCTTTGATGCAATATTGACAGTTTGAGCCTCAGAGTATTAGGAATTGGTCAAAATGTATAAATACAATAGGCCTACATGAGAAAAAATAAAACAAACTTGACATCAAATCAACTATCTTTTAATAGTACTGATTTACATAAATCTATAAAAACAGGGGTCTACGGTTGAACTGGAAACTAACAAACTACATGTACAATCATACAAGTGCATTAGTCAGAGGTCACTGAGGCAGGTGGTTCTGCATGATGACATGTCGCTGGAGCAGCTTCTGGCCAGGACAGGAGACGCACATGCTGTGGTGAGACAAGAGTCAGTAATGGTGAAAGCACTAAATGATTACTGGAATGGACGACTGAGTGTGTAGGCTATGTGCAGTATGTTTCATGTGATGTACACTTGGGTATTGGACTGTTAAGATTACCGTCCAAATTAGTAGGTAGGCTACAACTATATCAAATATCAATGATAATAATAAGCAGACTTGGCAACCTGACTTGTAGAAAGTATTCACACAATCATGTTACCAAGATTGCCTTTTTTTACCTTTAGAAATATTGCATGAATCAGAGCCTGTCAGTCAGTAGATGATGCAAAAACACTGATCCATGCCTTTGTTTTTTCTGGGCTCGATTACTGCAATTCTGGACTGCAGAATACTGCCAAAGAAAACAACGGAATCTGTGACCTTCCAACCTACATGACTGCCTTCTATTTCAATGTTTTATGCCTTGCGTTTTTCTCTCCATTGCTCTGTAAAGCACTTTGAGCTGCATTGCATGTCATAAAAGTGTGTGAGACACAGTAGGCCTATAGTATAAATGACAGTATATTTACTACATTTTACGGGACTTTGGTTGACCACTGGTCTTTGTAAAAGCATATATAAATATGTGAACCTTTATTGAAAATGATATTCCCTCTAGTTTTCTAGGGGGTCAAACTAAATACAGCAAATACAGTAATGTGCTTTATGTATGAAGTTTGAGTTGAGTATGTATGGCTCACCATCAGTCCATCAAAGACATCTTCAGCTTCATCAGCCTTCTGTAGTACCATCTGGGCTGACCTAAGTGAATGAATGGACACAGGTATAACACTTGAATGTTTACATTGCTAACCCTGAAACATACGAGCCCATGGCTAATACTGTACATTGCTTCAGATGGCATGCCATACATACAGTTTTGAATTGAATGAATGAATAGAAGATGTTTGGACCGAAAAGTTGTAGGCTGAAGCCGTGCCTATATCCTCTGACACTTATGTAAACAATACGGTGTGGCGACACACACACACACACACACACACACACACACACACATATAAGCTGTAAATACATTGAACACTTACTTAAATCTGAATGTCCCTCTTGGTCCATCGGGCTTCGGTTGCAACTTCCAGTTTGAGGCATCCTGAACGCATGTCCCCACTTCTCAGTAAAACAGTCAACACTATCTGGGCTTTTCCTGGGCAGAAAAGTTTGTGTGTGCGACGTACTGGTTCAGGGAAAGCTACTAGCTACTATAGCTAGGTCGCTCCAGCAGGCATCAGTCCACCCACAGCAACTAGCAGTGCCAGTGTTGTCCCCGTCAATGCATTCCTTCCTCCGTATATTTCTGGTTCATAATATAACGACCCTAACGCAGATTCTGCCAATATGTATTTAAAATTATCTCGTCCAAAAACTCCCATGGAGTAGCCATACTGACTTGTTGTTGTGGAGTAGCCACAACTCGTTGTTGTGTAGGCGAGAGACCGTGTCCTTCGCGGCTAGGCTAGCTACGGCAACCCTACCTGTCCAGTCCCTTGTAGTTTCTGAGAGCCTACCGAGGGTCATCCACTTACGTCACTTTGGGACAAATACGTAAGTGGACGACAGCTTTGAAAGTGCGCCCACGGAGCTACAGACTACCAATGATAATACTCCGGGGTATTTTAGCATATATGCTAATGATAAAAAACACACAGATTAGGTTGAATAGTGGCGAAGTGGTCCTTTAAGTAACGTATATTGGTTGATTGTAGCGTTAGAAACATGGCTACAACATTGAATATCGAAAAGGTGGATGTACTGTTCCCCTTCACGCCGTATGATTGTCAGAAGGATTATATGAGCAGAGTGATCCAGTGTCTGAAAGAGGTAAACAAACGTTCATTGTGTTGTGTTAGATACTCTATAACTCAGAGTGTACAAATGGCAAATGTAACCCTCTGTTTACATTTCTGCATTCACAGATTTTTGTACTGTAATTCTGCAAACTGTTAATATTTAAATCAATCAATTTTATGTACAGGTTTGAGGTTTCATGCACAAAGTACTTGAAGGACTGTTTATGACGTCTGGCATCTACTGTAGGATGATGTCTCTCCCCCTCTCTTTATCTATATAATCACAAAGCAATGTGTCATCAGCTTGGGTCATCATCAGTATCCGTTCATCCGTTGTCAAAGTAGCGTACTTGGATTCAAGTATATTTTGTGCTGTGACATCAGCAATGCATGTGTCTGACTGTCTGTATCACCAGCCTTCTCCGATGTCAGCAGTGTAGTATGATATCATCGAATTATGACGTGAGTCAGTGATGTCTGATGTGATGTTAGTCATGTACGTAATGGTATGATTCGAACATGCACACATGGCTTCAACTTTAAATAACTTTATATAAAGAATCTAATGATTGATAGACAGTGACACCACAAGACAACGCAGATATTCGTTCTGATTGTGAT
This sequence comes from Protomyctophum bolini, assembly GCF_963924005.1. NCBI lineage: Eukaryota > Metazoa > Chordata > Actinopteri > Myctophiformes > Myctophidae > Protomyctophum > Protomyctophum bolini. The sequence continues at coordinate 36,460,825 of NC_137866.1, read as the reverse complement.
GAAGATGATCCTATTCTTTGTAGTTTCCTCGTGAATGAGGACTAAACCAGCGTCCAAAACCTATGTCTGTGTCTTTCAGGGGACAAATGCAATTCTGGAGAGTCCCACAGGCACGGGGAAAACCTTGTGCTTGCTGTGTGCCACTCTCGCCTGGAGGGACCATTTCAAAGACAACATTTCAAAAGAGAAGATCAAACAGAAGCAGGGTGGAGAGGCACTTTTGAAGTCCATGAACCAATGGGGGGAGGGCGGCAGTGACACCTCAAGTACGAGCATTATTACACACGCACACAACATAAATCAGTGTCAGTGTTTACTGGTTGAAAGTGCTTAATCGAAGCTTGATCACAAGGGAAGAAATGCCTGTTATTTTGTCCTACTAAAGTTTAATGTTGTATCTCCACCAGCGAGTTACTCAGATCTTCCTAGGATCATATATGCATCCAGGACACACTCCCAGCTCTCCCAGGTCATACATGAGTTAAAGAACACTGCATACAGGTACAAACACATCATTTTGGTTCAGTGTAATTCTGTATTGTTCTGCGTGGGGGCTTTTTATTGTTGGTTAATATGGTGTTAAACTTTTTTAAATAGTCAATCTACAACCTCACAACTTGTCATGTTGCGACTCATTGTGAGCTGATAGCTATTTTCAAAATTTAGTTTTTGTATATAGAGCACAAATTAAAAATGTTGGAACAAACTCAATAATGAGGTGAATGGCATGTCTTTTCTGTTTTTGTACTGTATGTCTTTGCCCTTTGTCCCCCAGACCCAAAATGTGTGTGTTGGGGTCCCGAGACCAGATGTGTATCAACCCGGAAGTGATGCGTCAAGAGACCTCCCACGTCAAGGTATAGATATGGAGAATATCTTCAGTTTGTGATGTGCTTTCACCATCTTTGCAATGATCTTCAATTTCATACTGATTCCCCACACCATTATCTTTCCAGATTCACATGTGCAGAGCGAAGATATCCAACAGGTCATGTAAATTCTACAACACCGTTGATGGTAATTGTTTCAGTCATACGTTTCTGTTTTGGGCATGTCGTTATAGCAAAAATAGCAGATCTCTAAGCTCACAAGGCATTGCGATACTGTGATCTTTTTGCTTTTCTTCATACTACAAAGTATAAAGCATATAGAAAGCAGATGTTTGAACCAATGTTTCATCTGGACAGTACACACTACAGTACACAGTATCATTGGAATATTGACCATTGTTTGTCATTGCACCCAGTTGTCTTCCTTCAAACTTCAATACCATTTGTATTATTTCTTATCTCAAGCTGGCCACAACGTCACATTTGTCTTCTATTTGTTCTTTATATATTTTCCGTGGTGCTAATGTTTTTGTCTGGGTTTGATACAGTTTTAACCATCGCACCACTTGTAAGGAATTAGGTAAAGCCGGGATATTGCTTTTGAGGGGCAAGGTTATATTAAGGAGCTTTCCCACACACATACTACTGTATAGTAGTCACATTACATTTGGGATCCTGATACAATGTCATCTTCTTACTGTCCCCAGAGAAAAGTACAGACGAGGTCTTGGTGAAGTCCATAATGGACATAGAGGACCTTGTAAAATTTGGCATGAAGCAAAGGTCAGACATTTCCTCCCTGTCTTCTCACAAACAAATCTCCCTGTTGGTAGTGCTTATCCACCATGCTAATACATTTGGCCTTTCTGAAGTTTCTGAGAGTGTCTTATAGACGGCTAGCTAGCATCCTGTTGTTCCCATTGTAACTCTTGGCTGCCTTGTTTTTATGCAGTTCCTGTCCTTACTACCTCGCCCGTAGTTTAAAACAGAATGCAGAGATCATATTCACGCCTTACAACTACCTACTGGACCCAAAGGTGAGTGGACTTTCTGACATTCCAGTCAACATGAAGGCATAATAGCCCTCAGTTGCCTTGTCAACTTTGGAGAAAAGAAATGCTATGTCATGCGATTCAAAGGGCTTGAGAAGTTCTTTTTCAAGGGAAATTTTAGAGCATGCTTATAAGATGCTTTTATGTGGTTAATTTATTAAAGCACTGGTTTTTAAACGTGGGGTACAAGGACGGGGGTTCCCCAGTTAAATGAAACCATTTTGACTTTTATGGGTCTGTATACCACCGTCAAGAGTTACAGTGAGGATTTCACAATGTAGCCAGAGATTAATTAATCTTTTATTTATTTAAACAAACGTCAGTCTGTGCTCCATAGCCTAGCCCTAGTGCATATCAAACGGACTGAGAATCTCTGTTCAATTTAGAGTGCACCATCAGAGTTGTTATGACTAGAAGAACTGTTTTGTCATTCAACTTATTATGTTGCAAAATGTGTAATGGTTTAAAAACCTTTTCCCCTTTTAATTTCTTATATTTGTCCCGTAGAGTCGCAGAGCACACAACATTGAGCTGAAAGGGTCCGTGGTCATTTTTGATGAGGCACACAACCTGGTAAGGGACCTCGCATCTTAATGACTTATATTGACAATTCTAAGTAATGACAAATTTCTTATTGAAGCTATATTGGCTTCATTTGAGAGGACAGTGAATCGAGACAGGAAAGGAGGATATGGACTGGAGAAGGGATAATGTAGAGGTCAGATCCTGAAGTGCAAATTGAACCCAGGGCGCTGCAGTTCTGTTGTCGGTGTAATTAACAACTTCAGACAATTTACCCATACTACAACATCCTAAGTACCCCTTTTTCCCGTCTACCACATTTGGAATTCCAGATTAATAAAGAAAAGAAAAAACATAAAAAAATACAAAATTCGTGGCACTAGGTCTTAAAAACATTTCCAAATATGATGTTTTCTTTGCTGTCCCCTGTGATCCACAGGAGAAGATGTGTGAGGAGTCCACATCATTTGACCTGACACCCTACGATGTGGCTTCAGCCATCGATGCTATAGACAAGCTGCTTGTAGAGAAGGTCGACGAAGAGGCCTCTGGCGTCACTGAGGCCTTCAATGTGGAGAACCTCAACTCTGGTGGTTAGGACGCTATAGTGAAAAGTATCACATAGGAAATAGTTCATTGCATCTTCTGACCATGATGTTGGACAAACAGGGCTGTTTATTTAGTGATTTAAAAAAGGAAATGCACACAAAAGTAAATGACTGGTGATTCCGTCTTTATTCTTTTGTTTCAGGTTTAAACAATATTGCTTTAGAAGATATTGCAAACATAAAACGTAAGCATTTTTATTCTTTTCAATGGCAGTATTATCTTGGAATTATATTAATTATTTTCTGTGTGGTACCTTTGAGATGATTATTACACTTTATTCATTTTTTTATCAAAGAAACTACTACCACATCAACACATACCATACACATGACAAAGCAACTATTTAATGACAAGTGCTTGATAAATAACACTTAAAGATGTGTTATTGATATGAGAAGCAGGCGCCCATGTGTACGCCTGATAATCTCATGTTGTTTTCCAGTGATACTATTCTGTATTTTATGAAGTAGATTTAATTAATGAAAGGACTGAGGATCTCTTGTTGTCACCAGTTGATAATATCGGCTCTTTTTTATTATGTTTTACTTGAGTCACTTCCTGTGTGGTTTTGCAGAATTCCTCCTGGATCTGGAAGCTACCATTGATTCCTTTGAGGTCCCTGACAAAGGGATTACTAAACCTGGAAGGTAACCAAACAAAGTTCCATTTGCCTAGAATTCATTTGTCACAATAATATGACTTGATCTACTCACATACATATGCAATTGAAAAGAGAACACAAGTGATTCAGCTAGGTTGCACTGATTGGAAAGTGCAATTTGGAATTTTGAAACTAATGAAGTTTTTGTTTATTTCATTCTGCCTGCCTGTCTACCAACACACACACACACACACACACACACACACACACACAGCTTCATTTATGAGCTGTTCGAGATGGCTGGCCTCAACTATACAACCAAGACGAAGAAATTTGAATCTTTGGAACAAATCACCGGGTACCTGGCAGGAAGTGAGCATCTCTGTTTTGTTTTGCATGTCATGTCACATATATATCTTAATCAATTAAGCCCTATTTTGTTTTTGAAAGTCTTCCCAAAATAAGAGATAATGTCGTTAATGTTGCGTTCACAATTGCCAAATAACCTTCAATCAGTCTTATCTACCACTATAATGAAACATATTTTATTATATGTCATTAGTTTTATTATGAAATGTTCGTATGTGAACAGGGTCCGGAATATTCACCAACACCACTGGATTGCAGAAGGTGGCAGACATTATTCAGGTAGGCCTTCATGTGAAAATAGAGTTACAACATTGTCCGAATCACAATGAAACTGGTGGCATATCTACTATGGTGTCCAATCTGCTTCAAATAATTGTATTGATATTTTGAGTTGAGAGACCACCTCCAATCACTGCAGATGTAGTACTAGCTATTCCTTTACCCTCTCCATTCATTGTAGCTGGTGTTCCCTGGTGATCCAAAAGAGGGCGCAAAAGGGAAGGACATGCAGTCCTCTAACTCTAAGGTTAGTGGACAGTCAAAGTAACTTTAACCTGCATACTCTAATGGCCAGTATTGGGAGACTAAACTGAATCATTACCCTTTTTTATTTTCCTAATGCGTTTGTTTTCAATCATTAGTTTCAGGTCTCTTCAATACAACATGATACTCTATTTTTAAGTTATGGTCCCATTTCGAGTTTAATAGATGATGAAGCAGCGTATGCTTTAACCCATTCAGAACGGGAACCCCTTTTGGTGTTTTAAGCCTTATAATTTAGCTTTTGAATAATAGCAGATCTACAAGCTCATAGCATGGCAGAGTGCTGTACTATGAGCTTGTAGATCTGCTATTTTTGAAAAATTGTGAAGATGCGGCACAAATCTTTGAATACATATTCTTTCAGAGCGAACGTTTTTAACTCGAATCCAATGCTCCTGGAACAACATATTTTCAGATGGAGGTCGGTGGCCAATTACATATATTTTTTGTGGTCCATGACATGAAATATTGAGCACCACTGATGAAGAAACCGGTATAAATTTCGACATCAGGCCTAATGTGTGGTCACGTTGTGATTGACAAGTCACTACCACTTAGTACAACAGGTATCAGGATAGATACGTAGCAATGCGTCACAAGCTGCACCCTCTCATTGAAACATGGTCACTGCAGAAAGTGAAAGTCCATGATGGCAACATACATAACTGTGGCAAATATGGCTGAACTCAAGGCTTCATAATGGGAGTTCATGGTGACGTCATGGTGAGTTTGTTTATATTTTTCTTTTAAAGGGTGATCCACAAGAGGGAGGAAAAGGGAATGACATGAAATCCAACATTGTTATGTTCAAGGTCAGTGGATGGACACACTCTCACTCCCATCTGCATTGATTCCACAGAGAATGTTTGTGCATTTCGACACAACCTAATCATTAATTCATGCAGTAACATGAGCTTGTTATCTGTCCCAGGTACATATCCACAAAGACAACAGCTTCCACAAGAAAAAACAACAGATTGACATCTGGTCGTCATCCTCCTCCTCCTCATCCAAAAAACAAGGTGAAGAACACAATGTGACGAGTCAAAGGTCGGTAAAAAAAGACTTGTGTCAGAGTGGGATTTTCAGCTATTTACTGGGAAATAAAGTGTGACATTGCAAGTCATGAAAAACTCAAACGTGAAAATGAACAAAAATTGTAAAGGAATCTAACCACTTGAACCCCAGAACTCTTTTCTGGAGGGAACATAAATCCAGAGGGTTAAAATGTTGAAATTCGATTCTAACTAAAGTGTGATCAATTATTTTTTTTCTGTCTTGGGCAGTCCAAGCTAGAACAAGGGTAGAATTCCACTTAATAGATTTCATGATGCTTATTGCTTAAACAGGCAAAGTTTACTTTAGGGCAGCTAGAATTACAATAACAACCTCTGGTGCTTGACCCATTGGCCTGGGGGGGTGGGGGGGGGGATGATCGCATGATCGCAGCAGTTCCTCAGTAAAGAAAGAGTCATATTGCCTGGAGGAGTGAATGAGAAAATTAGGTTAATGCTTGAAGCTGACATCGACCAAAGTGAGCACCTTCTGAGGAGAGACCGACTGCCAGCTGCTTTGGCCCATAATTAAGGCACCTAAACAGCTGTTCCCCAGAATTCCACTTTTTTGTATTTTGCCTGGCAAAGTACCTCCCCTCTACCAAGTCACCCAAAGTTAGGTAGCTGTCCTGGGTCCTGAAGTCTCTCATCATATGGTTCCTCCCCCTGGATTAAGGCAGCGGAGCGGCACTCCACAAAGTAAGTATGGTTAGGAAATCCCATTTTATCTCATATCTGAAATGAAATGAATATCCGTTTTGGTCCAAACATTTTATTTTTACCAAATATGCCCAAATATGGAGATGACTGGCATCATACTTGTGATTTCAGAGTATTGCAGGAACTGATGGGAGGTTATTCCACTCCTTGGGAGCCTAGATAGAAAATATGCTAGGATGCTTGGAGCGTTGGCCAGGGTGTCATAGGGAATGGAGGGCCACATGTGACTGTTAGTTGATCTGTAGCCTCGGAGACGTTTCGGTTTCACTAGAAAAAGAAACACCTGGGCAAACGAGCAACATTTCCTGGTCTAGGAGTGGGAGTGAACTACAGTGCAGAGGGGCGTCGCTCCAAATGCTCGCTCCTTGATTGCCTTGAAGGTCACTCAGTGTTTTGAGCTGGATCTGAGCAGCAACCGGAAGCCAGCGAAGCAAATGCAGAAGAATTTGAGTGTGAACGGGTGTGCTGTTGAATCAGTTGAAGGGGTGTGAGAGAGCATGCCACCAGACCTGCAAGTAGGTATATGTTACTACAGTTGTGTGTGTGTGTGTGTGTGTGTGTGTGTGTGTGTGTGTGTGTGTGTGTGTGTGACTGTGTGTGTGTTTAGGCAACGTTCTGAGTTACTGGTGCTTCTCCCCTGGGTTCAGCATGGCAGAACTAACGCGGCAGGGTGTGCGTAGCATCATCCTCACAAGTGGCACCCTGTCTCCTCTGTCCTCCTTCGCCTCTGAGATGCAGATGTAAGTCCTGTCGTCCCCCATCACTTCCCAAAACTGTAGTGTCATGTAATGTAAAGCAAATATTAATACTAGGACTGCAACTATCGAGTATCTCCTTAGAATTATTAATATCAATTACTTTTTCCTCTGCTGTACCCTCATGCCCCACAGCCCTTTTCCTGTTACTCTGGAGAACCCACACGTGATTGAAAAGGACCAGATCTTTGTGACCATTATCGACCGAGGCCCAGATGGCGAGAAATTAAGTTCAGCCTTTGATAGGCGGTAAGTATCACTAGGTGTGTTACAGTCCATACTATAGACGGTATACACAAAGCTCTGTTCACTGTGAATAATCTGAGTTTAGTTGATGGCTCAGTTCAAGCATTAGCATATTAGAAGGAACACAATGTCCACTAAGGTTTAGATGGATTTGTTTGTAGTCTGTAGCAAAGTTTAAGGCACCATTGATTCAGTCCAGCCCGTTTTACAATCACAGTCACTTCCAAACTGTTGTTTAACTGTACAACACTATCTTCTTTAAGATGTGCATACTGGCAGATGGGTCTCATTCCCATGATGTCATGGCAATGAATAAAGCCTTTTTTGGTTACGTATTACACTGCTGTCATGGTTTTGAGCTGAATTGGAAAAATATACAATGTGTCAACTAGCACTTTCGAACAAGCATGCTTGCTTGAGTTCACTGAAAGAGATGCGTTACTTTGGAGTTTGGAATTATCTGACATCCAATTCATGGAGTGTAGGCTACCTTAATAAGAAACGATACAATGATATGTCTGTCTGTCTTTCTTTACTTATTTTTTCCTTTCCCAGGTTTGTGCCTGAAAACATGTCTTCTTTAGGATGCACTGTTGGTAAGATAAACCACTAATATATGCTAGTCTAAACATATTAAACCCCCCGCACATGTTTCCACCTAACCCAAATCTCCACTATTTCCTGTTTGACACCATTCAGATTTTGTCACGTTAAAGGTCAACACCAGAGGTGTGATGAATAAACAACACGAACATTTGGCAGCGAATATTCCGTCTAATAAACCTGAATGAATGAGGCATCAACTGTATAAACTATTTATACAGTTGATGCCTCATTCATTCAGGTTTATGCCTATATTTACAATGAAAAATCTATCTAGTTTGAATAAAACATTTAATGGGTTGTGTCATCATATTTGAGGTCTGTGTGGATGTACTCATTGATTGATTGATTGATTGAAGTATTTATTAACAGTTTGCAGAATTACAGTACATTTCAAGCACAACTCAATACAAAAACTGTTAACTGTGAGTGGACGACCCAATAAAGCATTAGCTTCAAGGTTCAAGGTCTTTATTAATGTCCCAGAAGGGCAAATAGGTTTACAGCAAGAGTAGTGGTTTAAAACATACAAACAATACAGGACAACAGCAGACATGAGACACCATAGCCTAAACAGAGGTCTGGGCGCATCTAGTGCAGGTATAGAATCAAAGATAAAAAAATAAGAAAGGCTACATTCAGAAAAAGTGCTAGGATATAAAGTGCCGGCATGAAGTGCTTATCATCACCACATTACATGTTACTGCACGAATCGAGGCAGGGACAAAGGAGTGCTTATATCTGTTACAAGAGGGTCCACCTGGGTCAATTCATCAAATGACTCATGACACAAACGTGTCAAAATGTTTTCAGGTGAATTTATCACACGAAAAGAATGTCCTGGTGTGTGGAGACAGTTATATAATCAGTGGAATAAAGACCAGTAGTAAAATATTTTAACGAACGGTACAGTATTTCTCGTACATTATATTTACAGTCTTTCCCATTTAAAGCCATAATGTTCTTTGTTACAAAGAGCCATGTAGAAGATGCTTTAAAGGACATCATCCATCATATGAAATGAAGGCCAGTGTTTGTCTGTGTCACCGTAGCTAACCTGTGTCGGGTGGTTCCTCATGGTCTGCTGGTGTTCTTTCCATCCTACCCTGTCATGGACAAGACTCTGGAGTTCTGGAGAGTGGGTAGTCTTCAAATCAATTAATAATACATTTAATTCAGCTGTTGTTTGCCAGTGCTGATGTACTAGATATTCTAGATGACTGTAGCTAACATGTCGTCTGCCCCAGGCAAATGGACACGCGGGGCGCATTGAAAATATGAAGCCAATGTTTGTTGAGCCCAGAGGAAAGGGCACCTTCACTGAGGTCAGTTTGGGTAGATTTATTTTGTCCTGTCATCTTTGTATGTGTTTAAAATGCCTTTGTCTACATCTATGAAAAGTCTGACTTTGCCTGAGTCGGGTCTGCAAAATACTGACATGTGAATATCGACAGCAACAAGTGACCTCACTTCCATACCCCACTTATAGGTGATCGATGGATATTATAACAAAGTCAAGGATCCCACATCCAGAGGGGGAAGCTTTTTTGCTGTGTGCCGGGGAAAGGTGAGGTATATTTCTTCATCATAATTGTAATTCGTTTGTTACATCTAAATATGTCATTGTGTGTCTTAGTGTGTGCACAAATTTGTGTGGGTGGATGGTGTCAATCGTTTTATGTAATTCTCACCATACCTCTTACCTGCCATCATGGAATACTCAATAAGTTTGACTCACTGATTGTAAATAACTTCTGCAAAAAGGCACAACTTGTAATAATATAATATATTGCTATAGCTGTCATATATCTTAAAAGCAGAACTCAACAATTGTGTGTGTGTGTGTGTGTGTGTGTGTGTCCGCGTGTGCGCGTAATATTGTGGTGTTTTATATACAGTAGATGTCACGACAACATGGACAATGTCCTAGTGTGAAATTGGTTGAAAAGAACCCAGATCATAGTGTTGGGTGGCTTTATATACAATGAAATTCGATACACTACCTTATTCACTTGTTGTGTTTAGGCAAGCGAGGGACTGGATTTTGCTGACACTTATGGGCGAGGCGTCATCATCACCGGTATGCCCTTCCCCCCAAAGATGGATCCCCGTGTGCTCCTGAAGATGCAGTTCTTGGACGAAATGTGCAGAAAGAAGGTTCCTGGGGTGAAGGTAAAGCCTGACGCTGTTTTGTATAGTTTTTAATCACTGTTGAAGTCCCAAAGGTCTGTGCATTCCCACATCGGCAACCATCATCTGCATCATCAGCATAGTAATGCAAACTAGAAAGGTTTCGCTCAGTGTTGTGCAGTCTCAATGTTTGAATGGATGAAGCACATTGGCTAGTACCACGCCACGCCATAGCCCAGCAAGACACACTGTATATAATACCATAGCATGTGTGTCTGAGTTTATTGATACACAAAAATGACATAGTTGTTGTTGATCGATTTGAAACGTATTCCGAAATTGAGTTCTTTGGCCTGCTGGCCGCAGGCACAAGACATTTGAAGCTGATCAGCGTAGTAGCTACTGTGTCCAAACATTTGAATATTAAATTATATTACTATACTATATTTAATAAATATTTTTTTGCTGTTTTCAAATATGTTTTGACACAGAAATGTTTTATAGTCATGATTCACCAGGAGCCTAGATGGCTTCATTCCAGGCTTAAAATAACAAATATATATTTTTGGAAATCTCTATGGGAAAAACAAATTCTATCTGTGGATTTGGAACCACAAAATGTCCGCCACTGCTATGCCCTAAAAGGCCTGAGAGGACTGAATGATTCTGACTTGTCCCCTTTGTGATTATGCCACATGTTCATCATCCAGTACCTGTCTGGGCAGGAGTGGTACAGACAGCAGGCCTCTCGGGCTGTGAACCAGGCCATTGGCAGAGTGATTCGTCACAAAGAGGATTATGGTGCCATCTTTCTGTGTGACCAGAGGTAAGGAATAAGGATGATAAAACAAATAATGGTACAATACTATGGCTCTGCATTATTTACACATACACATCCATTTGTAATTAATAATAATTCCCCATACAGGTTTAAAAATCATGATGCCAAAGCACAGCTTCCTAAATGGGTGAGACCGTATGTGCGCCAGTACGACAACTTTGGGCATGTGGTGCGCGATGTCGCTCAGTTCTTCAAGGTAGCACAGAAACTGGTATGTGTTTACTGTTGTTCTTAAATGATAACGCATATGGCTAATTCTTGTTTACTGCTCCCAACATTTAACGTTTCAAGTGGGAATTTCATTAGTCTTATTTACTAAGTCTCATTGTGTATGAATGTATTATGTGACAGAGGCCCCTTGCGGATAATAAATCTGAAGTTAAGAGCTGTAAACAAGTACAGTCTGCAGAAACCCAGCCTTCGACCTCCACAAGTTGCTCATCCTCCCTGAGCTGGCAGACTCAGAAGGCCAAAGTGCACAATGACCATGTTCCCAGTCTCAAGAGGAGAAAACTGAATGATAGTAAGGGCATTTTATCAGGTATTTGACCAATATGGGAACTAAATCGTTACCAAGAAATGTCTTCACCAATGTGTTTCTAAAGGTGTCTAAACTAAAAGTTTGAAATTCAACTCCTGTGGGAAATTGTAGTTATTAGCATAATATGTGACCATACCATTAACATCCTATATAAGGCAAAAAACACTCTTTGGGAGGAAAACAGCCATAGCCGTCATCACAAATGTGATGAGGTCAGCGCATTTGGGTAAGTGGATATGGCCGAATTTAGCGAGTGTTTTTTGTGCAAAACTAATGCGTGTAACATACTACGGCGGTGTCAGCTGAAAACACTCTGCAAGCAGATAATTGGAGGTGCCTACTGTACACCAGTGGTTCCAAAAGTGGGGTCCAGGGTACCGTGAGGGAGTTCCAAATGCACCCTTAAAGGTCTACAAAAAAAGAATTGGACAATAAAATAAAAAAATCATCCTTTATTTCTTTATTTCATTCTTTCTTTCAGATGGACAGGGCATGGCCAAGCTCTGCGTACAGTATGAAACAGATGTTTCCATGCAGAGCTACCAGAGGAAACCAGCCAGCTTAATGCACGCCCTAGAGCACAGCGACCAGCCTAAAAGAGACCCAATGCACTCCTTTGTGGGAGAGGAGAATGTAATGTTTCTTTATTTTAATTTTATTAAAAAATATATATATTTATACATTTTCAGGTTTAAATCACATACACATATACACACAAACCCTCCCCACCCCCCCATTCAAAGGAAAGAAAACATGACAAATAATAATACACTTAGCACAGAAACAAAAACAAAACGTACACAAATGAAAATAATACAATAGATGTGCATACATACTTCAGCCTGTTCAGCCTGTCAAAATAGGAGCTCTAGGGTGCCGGAAAGACATGAAATCCACCCAGAATAGCACAATAGGGGCTGTATTTTGCGTGTCTTAAGTACCAGGTCTTATTACCTAACTTGAGTAAACTAAAGACCTGGAGGCGTGATCAATGCTCTTTGGCCACTCAGAATAGCCAAATGGCATTGATCACGCCTCCAGGTCTTTAGTTTACTCAAGTTAGGTAATAAGACCTGGTACTTAAGACACGCAAAATACAGCCCTAAGGGTCTGGGGTGATAACACAGTCAAAGACGTCTGAGAAAAACTTAAAGCTGTCACTCCAAAATGTTGTTAGTTTGGGGGTTATTTTTATTTTTATTATAGGTTCATTATAGGCATAAACCTTTATAGTCAAAAGTCAAAAATACAGAAATTAGACGATCTACACACTCGGCACGTCACATTGCGAAATTTGCCACATGTGAGGTTGTTTCAGCTGTTTCATCATATGACGAAGGGGGCTCAAGTGATTAACTGTATATCAACATGCTTTTAGCACACTGCAATGGTGAAGATTCTGTATAAAACAAGGTATTCATTATTTACCTTGGTTTATCTTCTTTACCATCAGAAGCAACTGAAATTAACCTCAAATGTAAGTTAATTTTAAAGCCATGTAAATATCCATTGAAAGAATCAGCATGTCGGTTGTCGGTGTCATTTAATTGATGGTGAATTGTGGTGAATTGTAGTACGTTATTGTAATTGGAGTACTGATCAGACTATTAGTACAGTATTTTTGTAGTATTTTGTGAACATGAGCAGTAGCTGCATCATGCTAGAAACCTCTGAATCCTATTTGTGTCATGTTGACATCATCCCCTTGTTTATGATTTTATCTTCTATTTGACCAAAACACAAAGCTGACATTCCAATTGCAACCTTTACTAAGTATTTCAACATCAATGACTATTTGTACTAGATGAGCAAACATTCGCTGTCACAGTCTGGCCTGACCGTAATGATTAGGCAACGTTGGGAACTTGGAGTAACATAGCAGTTTACGGTATTTGGCTGAACCGCCGATATATCACCTTCATATTACCTCGAAGTGAACATTCAAAATGGCAAACATCGATGACATGGTCAATATACTGTATTATAATTTACCCCCTCGCCCTGCATGTGCAGCTAAAGCCAGCCAATCACAAACATCCGTTTGCGCTCCGAGTGTGTGGCTTGTTTCAAGTTCAGCTCATTCACTCTTTCCCTGTGCTGTGTGCGCCGCATAGAAACAATGTCAGTTCAACTCAACAGCATGAGACGAGCACAACCCTGTCAGTTTTACGGGACTTGCTCGATTGATACACATTGAGCATGAATATTCTTCTAGGCAACTTCAAAATTAGAGTGATTGTTCAGGCTATAGAAAAGTAAGTGTTGCACTGCTGCCAATCCTGTGCCTCACAAAATTAACTTCAATTAATTTTATGTCGATCAATTATTCTATGAATTGTTTCACACCATAACATCACAACTAGGGATGCAACCGTTAAGAATACGGCAAAAGGCTGTCAATGATTTGACCTTTTTTCAGCTTCCAGGATGTCGATGGCCCCACCTGACACATGTGGTGGCACTGAATGGTTCGATGAAAGTGATGTGAATCTCTTAACAGTCACCATATCTCAACCAAAATGAACACCTGGGAGATTTTGGAATAGTGATGTGATCTGATTCTGAACAATGTCTTAAACCAGCTGCTGAATGAATCTGAGTGAGATAACAACATTTTCCCCTGAATGGCCCAACATCTTACTAAAACACTTCATGCTGAGTTTGACCTTTTAAGTTGTCACTCGTTGGTATATTTTATTTATTTATACGTTTATTTGGGAGGCACAGTGCTAGAATGCTAGTGTCCATCCGTAGTCCACGGTATATGATGATTACTTGATGTTGATACATTCGCTGTGGGAACGCCGATGTTTGAACTGTCCACACTAGCAAAAACTAATCATTAATACATGTCATTACAGTGCCACAACTGTTGGCTACTTTAAGGGAAATGGCTGACACTTTTCAGGAAAAGTGGGCAATGAACCTAAATGTGAATGACCTTGAAAAGTCAAGCTCATGCATGGTTTTTGAGATGTGATTGGAACTTTTATTTGTTTCTTACATTAATGTCTGCCTCTATGATGCCTTGTACTGTAGCCTGTAGGTCAGGATTTTGGGTGAAATTATGGTTATTTCTTGATGCATTTAATAATTTTTGAATACTTTGTACAATTATGCTTCCTCCTTTAGGCAAGCCGTTTGTCCACGCTGTCTCTTCAGCATGAAAAGCGGATGATGGATGATGATCTACGAGGAGGAAAACGTAAAATAAAATTGGTCCAAGAAAAGGTATGTATAATAATTACAATAATAAGAATTAAGAATCCAATCAATTATATTTTTTCTGTCTTTATTTACCTCTATTTATTTGGTATTATATACCTAGCTACAATAACCTACTACTTGAATCCATACTATTGCCAGTGAAGAAGTAATTGAAAATAAATTACTGTAAATGGACCGTCTTAAAGGGGGTGTCAGTGATTTCAGTCAAAAACCCTTAGGTTTCGTTTTTGCCTTGGGACACAAGCTTTCATCCAATCAGGATAGAGAACAAAAACGAAACCTAAGGTTTTTTAACCCCCAGGGGTTAACTGGGGACAGGGAGGAACTCCGGCTTATATGGTCAGCACACTCTATAGTAGAGAGGATTATCACAACAAAACAAAAGAATAAGTGATATTTGAATTAAGTGAAATCACTGACTCTACCTTTATTATTGCTCTATCCCAGGGGTTCATAAATGAATACTGAAACCAGATATAATCATTAAGGAAAGTGTGTACTATGTAAACTCATTCCCATTTTTCTAGCCATTCAGTTTTTTTTGTTTTTTTATAATTTGGGGACCCCCAAAAATAATTTGGCAACCCTCTCTAGGTCGTCCTCAGACGAGCCCTCCATCGTCGTTTCCAGTCATCCCGGTTCTCCATACATCTGACCAGTTCGTTGGTACTTTGCGCTCCTGCGTCGTTCTTGAGTACATCCACGTATGTTAGCGTTGGACGTCCTCGTGACCGGTGCCCGTGCGTTGGTTCCCACAGCACTAGTTTACTGGCTGGCAGCTCTTGGTGTCTTTGGCAGTGTCCTGCTAGTCTCATTCTCCTGGCTGCTATTTTCTGGGTCACCCTTGGCATTCCATCATACAGAGTTGTGTTTGTAACATGTGTGCTCTTATTGATGTTGAGTACTGCCCGCAACATTCTGGTGTAGCACCCATCGAGAGACTTCTGCAGGGTTGGCTTCAAGGTCCAGCATTCACTGCCATATAGGAGAACGGACTCTACCGTTGCGTAGAAGAAGCTTAGTTTGGTTTGACGGGGGAGGTTGGAGTTCCATACACTGGCCATGCCGTTTAGGGCCCTCCATGCAAGGGCCTTCCTCACTTTCAGGTCTTGTTCGGTGGAGTTGACCCATGATCCCAGGTACTTGAAGTCATTGACTTCCTTCAAAGCAGTGCCTTCTGTTGTTGTTAGAGGTGGATGCTCTGATGGGATGTTATAAGTGATAACTTGAGTTTTCTTGGCATTCAGCCGGAGGCCAACCTTGGCACATTCTGACTCCACTCTGGTCAGGAGCTCCTGCGCTTGTTCCACGTGGTCAGAGAGCAGGCTGATGTCGTCCGCGTAGTCCAAGTCTGTCAGGACTACTGTTGGGTGTCGCCTCGACCTCCTTGGTGTTATGGTGAGGCCAAGGTCCTGCTCTCGTCCATTGATGGCCTTCCTCAACGCGTAGTCCAGGACTATGACGAAGAGGAAGGGGGCTAGGGTGTCTCCTTGCAGTACTCCAGCCACGATGTTAAACTCCTCACTGTTGCCATCTGGAGTCAATACCTTGGCCCTTGTTCCTGCGTACATGGTTTCTATTGCCCGGAGTAAGTTGGGAGGGACACCGTAGGCCTTAAGGATCTTCATCATCGTTCCTCTGTGTATCGAGTCAAATGCTTTTTTGAAGTCGATGAAACACAACACGGCAGTCAGGTTGTTCCTTTTGACCTCCTCAATGATTCTCCTTAGGGCCAAGATCTGGGCCATGGTAGTTCTCCCTTCTCGAAAACCGTTTTGGTTCTCCCTCAGATGAGGGTCCATGGCATGCCTTATCCGGTTCAGGATCATACGGTTGTAGACCTTTGCAGTGATGCATGTCAGGCTGATGCCTCGGTAGTTGTCTGGCTTCGAGAGGTCCCCGGCCTTAGGCACAGGGATGATGTTGGACAGAGACCAAATGTCAGGCTGCTTGCCGTTTAGCAAGGCGAGGTTACAAAACTGTAGGATGACGTTGTCAAACCCGCAGTTCTTTACCACTTCTGGAGGTATGCCGTCCGGCCCAGCACTTTTGCCCACTCTCAGTGTGGCTTTCGCCCTGACTAACTCACTGACCGTGAAGGGGCCATCATTGATGTCGAGGTTCTGGAGTAATAGTGGTATGTCTTCCTCCTCTCCCTCAACTGTTGTTCCCAGCAGCCTTTGGAAATGGTTGAACCAGGTGTTCACCCTTTCCTCAGGGCTGAGCCCCTCCACCTGTCCCTCCTTGGTCCTCTTCCGTCCAGTCATTTCGTTAATGACCTTCCAGGCCTCACCGTACTGCCTCTCACCTTGCGCTTCCTGGACTCTATGCACCCTCTCCATGAGTTCCTCCCCTTTGATGTTATCGTAGGTTCTGAATAGAAGCTGTTTGGCTACATTCAGTCGCCCACGTCTCTCCGCAGTTGGCTCTCGCGCAAAGCCAAGCCGTGCTTCCTCCACCCTTCCTCGTGCCACCACGACCTCCGGGTGCCTGGACTGCAGGGTGGTTCTGGATTTATCCAGAATGGGCACACACAGCCTGGTTGCCTCCTCATTTGCTACAACGAAGCGCCTGTATTCATTGTTGGGCTCCTCACCCTCATCCAGCAGCTGAAAGCGCCTTGTGACCTCCTCTGTGTACCTGGCTTGCAGGCCAGGGTCTGTTGAGAATGCCTTCCAGTCGTAGCGGATTTTTGGGCATGGCTTGGGGACCCTGAGGCTCAGTCGCACCCTCATGGAGACCACGCGGTGGTCAGAGCCCACAGAGCTGAACGTGCTGTATGACTCAGCATTCAGGATGGAATTCCTCCACTTTTGCCTCACAAGTATATAGTCCAGTTGGCGTAGCATACCTGAGGCTCGGTCTTGGAACGTCCATCTCTTGCCTGATCTTTTCCTGAATATGGTGTTCGCTGCCAGTAGCTGGTGTTCCATGAGGAGGGAGGCAAGGTGTGCACCATTGCGGTTGGTAGAGTCATGATATGGGAAGGGCGCGTCCTCTGGTCCGAGCCTTGCGTTGAAGTCCCCCAGGATTGCCAGAAAGTTGTGCGCTGGGACGTCTTGAACCGCTGTTGAAAGGTCCTCGTAGAACTTCTCCACCTCCTCAGGTGGTGCCACGTTGGTGGGCGAGTACACAACTATGACTGTTGTTACTGGGTTGCCTGAGAACTCTGCGATAAGGATCCTGTCGGTGTGATGGTAAGCCCGACGGAGAGCCTTACGCGCCCGAGAACCCAGCAGTAGCCCTACACCCCCTGTTGCAGCCTGGGCCTCGTTTCGCCACGCGGATGAAGTGATGAGCGTGCATCTCTCCACTCTGCGGTACACGATCCGGTCTTCAGTGTGCACTCTCCTGTGTTCCTGGATCCCCAGGATCTCCACTCCCCTTTCCTCCGCACAGTGTGCTAGCTCCGCCAGTCTAGCATCTTCTCTTACTGTACATGCGTTGAAGGTTCCCATAAGAAATGGTCTCCGACAACGCAAGAGTGCATTGGACGGAGTGCTGTGATCGGACAGGGCCCTCCCTCGCGGGTTTAAGGTCCTATCGTCATGATGTCCTCCGGGAGGAGGACCAACACCACCGTCCGCTGCGATGTTCCTGCAGACTCCCGCTGCTGGAAGTATAGGATTTGGGATGACTTTGTACTCCATGGTTGGCTTTACAATGCTAGTTAAGGACTGTGGGGCGCAACTCCTCGCAGTCCTGGTTTTAATTCAGAGTGTCCTTCTCCTAGATGGGTTGCCTTGCCTTCCACGGCTATGAGCCCCACCTGCCCATGCTATTTGCCCATAACTGGGACAGTGGTTGGCAGGCGCCAGGGCGTGTCCACACACCGGTGGGCCTGCACGCCTTGCCTCTGGGGCCCACTGTTGCTCCGAGATCCTCTACAGTTTGGCCTGGGACCGCAAGGTACCCAGTTACCGTGTGTGGCCACGAGGAGGCACTGCAGAAGTCTTGGCGGTGGAGAGGCTGTGTACCGGCAGGAGGAGACTTACACCCCCACGGGGGTTCATGGCCCACGGGTTGAGAACCCCTGCTCTATCCGACCACTCAAATAATACATATCAATGTACTTCCTCTTCACCCATGGATACACAGTGCAACGGCGAGACACTGTTACACATTATATACTAATGTGGCATGGTACCTCGGGTATATACTGTTTGACTGAGCGGGACACTGACAAAATGCCTCACTTCATTTTTAAACTCATTCTACCGTATTCGTCATTGGCTATATTTAGAGCTTAGCCACTTCTTGTTTCCCCAGTCTGTGATCATATAAAGGTTTCCTTTCCTTATTTGGTTGACCCCTTAATTCTGACTGTGTGTAACTGACTACAATGTGAGCAACATTCAGCTAATTCCATTAATCTCACCACAAAAAGGCCCTAGTATGACCACAGTATTTGGTCAATTCTGTTGCACGCTTCCATATGTGTCTATGTAATCTTAAATAGACAAGAGTGATTTGACGAAGCTGTAGTTTTAAAAGTGACTTTTTATTAGCCTTGCATCCCTGGACCTTGTGAGTTTTTGAATGGATATGTTAAGTGCCCTTCCTGACGTACATTGTATTATTGTTGTGTCTTGAAGAGAACTGGGTTCTCAGGCGTGTCAGACCATGGTAAAGGAGACCAAGCGAAGATGTTCATGGCAGAGATGAAGAAGTGCCTGAGCCAGGAGAAATACCAGCGAATCATGCAAGCTCTTCAGAATTACAAGACGAGAAACGATATCGATGAGCTGTTGGAGAAGACAGCCTCCCTCTTGACTGAAGATTTCGATACTCACAGCCTGTTCAGAGGTAAGTCATATGATAGTCATATGTAGCTATGTAATGTGACTGAATGCATATCTCTGTGTCATAAGTGATTAACACAAGAGTGAATCACATGGGAGACTTGGGAGACAGATAAACAGCATATCTCTGGCTAGATTGACATTTCCTGAGCACCTTCATTCTGACCCCTGACTTGTCCTGTTTTTGTCTAGTGAAAGGTTATCGAGGGCATTCATATCTCAAAACTAAATAGGATAGGTGACACTTTTTTTAAAACTTAATTACATTTAACCACCGCCACCATTATGCCAAAATGTCCACTTTTCACAGATATCTCAAAATCTAATTGGTGGATTGGAATGGTACATCCAGATTCAGGATGAAAGGACCCTAACTGATTTTATAACCATGTGCCTAATCCTTAGGCAAATATATACAATGTTATATCTGGGACTACAAATTATCTATTTTCGTTTTAACCCCGCTATGAGTTATTTTTTTCTTTCTTTTTTAAAAGCAGATGCACACCTCAAAAGGTTGATGAAAGGCGCGTAGGACAAAGTGCATATAATCAAAAGAGAATCTCTGAATAGAATAGGACCTGCACACTAGACTGTCAGGAAGAATGTTGCTCTTTACTTCAACGTTTCTGTCTTTGACCTTCATCCTATTCTTTGTTAAATATTCAGAGATCTCCTCTATGAGAAAACACATGATATCAATGTTGATCCTGTTATTTCTGGATGTTTCTGAGCACCTTTTATGGAATTCATGAGCATTTGTTTATTTGAAAGGATCCCCATTAGCTGATGCCATGGCAGTCAGCTAGTCTTCCTGGGGTCCACACACAACATATTACAAAACACATTAAAAAAATTAAGAAAACTAAAACATGAATTGCATTAATTCAGTTCATCAATATAAGTATATATATATAAAACACAATTAAATAACATACATCAATTCTCAATTACGTACAAAACAGATGAAAACAAACACTAGTATAGAATAACTTGTATATATAGCCTAAAGTTGTTCTTTCAACTGGTCATTCAGGTAAATAACTCTTTACTTTTTTTTTTAAAGGCTGATTTATTATTTGTTAGACGGATGTCAAGTGCTAACTTGTTCCAAAGATCTATAGCTCTATAAATTACTGTTTTTTTGAGTTTGTGTGAACTAGGTACAGCGATATGCCCATTAACACATGCCTTGTATTGTGGGTGTGTATATATGTAGGATGTAGCCATAGACCTGGCTCGCTGCAAGTGACATTTAAAGGTCAGTCGGAACAATGAAAGGTAACATGGAACTATGTAGGAAGTGGTGCTGCTGTGATGATGAGAGAATCACATGGACATGGATAAACACATGAATGTTGGTGTCTAAGGGGGAGTCATCAACTCATGCATAAAATGTTTTTGCTTAGTGAATAATTTGTGTCTAAATGTGTTACATCTGTAATTAATAATGATATTGTTACAGAACACGTGAAGAACAATATTGAACAGATGCCATGATTTGTCGTGTTGTGTATGTGAAACTTAAAGGACGATGTCACCCATTTTCAACCTACCGTATCTTCATATAATTGCTCTTCTTTAATTAATGCTCATGAATGATAACATGGTACACTTTTTTTCTATCCGGTCTGTGTCTCATAGGAGGACTGCGGACACTTCAGAAACCAGACCACCACATCATCATTAGGAAGGATTTCTAAATTTTTATTTTATTGACGCAACAACAATGGCTTCCATTAGGGCATGCTAATTTCCAGGAATAGATAGTTAGGCTAAGTTTATATTAGGTTCGATTCCTCATCGATGATGTCACTGTTTGGCGGTTTTCTGAACTAGTGTCTGTCCACATATCCCTCTTCTGAGACACAGACCATATTATAATGAGCATTAGTGAGCTGAGGACCTACTATATGAAGTAAGTCATCTCAGTTGTGGTCTGATTTGTACTTTTCCGTATGACAGAGTATACTTTTAACCTGCCTTCTGCTATGATGAAGTATATAGGGCTTAAGTGGTTAAACTGTGTGTCACAGGTTTCTACCAGTTCATACGGCCGCATCACAAAAAGAGGTTTGATGAGAAGTGCCAGGAGTTGACTGGCTCTGGGTGTGGATACAAGCCTGATCATTCTCTGTCCAAGGAGGAGAAGGAGTCACTCCTGCAGCAGGATGGTGAGCAACGCTCCAACTTTTACCCTTTATTATACCAATGGTTCCCAAGCAGCAGTTTGTTACAACCACGTTATTATTGTAATGCAGTATATACAACTATACAAAAACTTTGGATCTCAGATCTGCAGTACCAAACTAATTCTGCACCATGGGGGACCGGGGCCTTCTGCTCAGCCGCACTGTGCCTGTGGAACAGCCTTCCAAGTGACTTTGGGCACACTCTTGACTCTTTTTAGACGGGCCTAAAAACCTTTCCATTTTGGAAGATCTTTTCATGTTAGATTTTGTGTAGTATTATGCAGTCCAGGGAATGAGACATTACCCCAGCTGAAGGAGTTTAAGTATCTTGGGGTCTTGTTCACGAGTGAGGGGAGGACGGAGAAGGAGATCAGTAGGAGAATCGGAGCGGCAGGGGCGGTATTGCAGTCGCTGTACTGCACTGTCTACTGAGCAATCTTCGTTCCTACTCTCACCTATGGACATGAAGTGTGGGTCATGACCGAAAGGATAAGGTTGTGAATACAAGCGGACAAAATGAGTTTTCTTCGACGGGTGGCTGGCATCTCCCTTAGAGATAGGGTGAGAAGTTCAGTCACGCGAGAGACTCAGTGTATAGTCACTATTTCTTCACCTGAAAAGGCTTCGTCTGTACCAGTGTACCCTAAATACTAGAACATCGTCTGTACCAGTGTACCCTAAATACTAGAACATCGTCTGTACCAGTGTACCCTAAATACTAGAACATCGTCTGTACCAGTGTACCCTAAATACTAGAACATTGTCTGTACCAGTGTACCCTAAATACTAGAACATCGTCTGTACCAGTGTACCCTAAATACTAGAACATCGTCTGTACCAGTGTACCCTAAATACTAGAACATCGTCTGTACCAGTGTACCCTAAATACTAGAAAAGTGCAATTCTGGGAAATTGCAACCATGATGATGATGTATTGACCCACATGACGTCACAGGGACTAAAAGCCTTTATACAGAATAAATAAATAATGGCGGGTAATTACCGGTACTATTGTCTGGTTGCCACTGGCAACCACACTAATAATTTGATATATCTGATCTACTGTAGCGTGCAGGCAGGCACGACAGTGTAGTGCCACTCCCTGTGAGCATAATCACTGCAAGGGGTGACGCATAATGTTTTTGTTTACTTTTTTCCTGAAAAGAGCGTAGCAACATTATGTAATATGCTTGTTTTCTTGAAGCTCCTGTAGGTGACGCTGGGGTGTCTTCCAATGGCAGCTTGAACGCGCCTCAACTGAATACGGCTCTACAGCTCAACAACGGAGGGTGTCACCTAGGAATGCATGCCTCGGGGAAGCCTGTTGCAACGCAAGCTCAGACAGGTTGGGGATTCTGTTTACATCTCATTCTTTTCTTTATTCATGGTAGGGATACTCCTTGGCACACCACCCAGTTGTTAAAGCATTAGTCACATAATTATTATGTGATCTACAGCACGCATGCAGTGAATTTCCAAAATGTCTGTCTGTCGATCGAGTTGATCGATCGTTCCGTGGACTTCATTACAATTCTGTGTGAATGTATTTTCCTGTCAACAGTTCAACCAGTTGCAAAGAAAGAATCTCAACTCCTTGTGGCCGAATTGAAGAAAGTTCTGGGAGTGGAGAAGTGCAACCAGCTCGTAGGAGCCATAAAGAACTACAAAGATACAGAAAACTATGAAACCATGGTGTCCACAGTGGTCAGCCTGTTAACAGAGAGAAATGAAAACTTTGATCTTCTCATCAGTAAGTCTATTCTTCCTTTGAATGAGCTGAGATACTTTTTCTGTAATATAAAAATAAAAATACGTTTTTTGTTTTTGTTTTGAACTCTTTCAGAATTTGGCCAGTTCATCCGTCCTCACCATAAGAAACAGTACAATGAGATGGTGGCTGCTCTGATTGGTGGACCTTGAAGTGCTCTGTCTTTGAACTGGTGTCTTTGAAAAGAGCAGGACTCTGAAGTGCATTGACACATCAAGAAGTGATATTTGA
The DNA here is from genome assembly GCF_963924005.1 of Protomyctophum bolini. NCBI lineage: Eukaryota > Metazoa > Chordata > Actinopteri > Myctophiformes > Myctophidae > Protomyctophum > Protomyctophum bolini. The sequence goes on along the minus strand of NC_137866.1, from coordinate 36,437,187 downwards.
CGTCAGTGATCCCAGCTTTGGCTCCATTCTGAAGTGACTTATCAAGCTTAGCTTGAGTTAAGACACAAGTTGACGTACTACAGTGGGGCTGTTGACATTGGGGTGCAAAAGTGCAGAGTGAAAAGCAATATTAGACCACTAAAAACATGGGCCTTTTCTGTTTATTGCTCCAATGCCTTGGAAGACGGTTCCACAAACAACCCCACTGATGGCAAGTTCACACTTTAGGATAAATCTGAACGGTTTGTTTGTACACTGTATGAAGTAGTAGTGTGTTCAAATGCAGATTTTAACAGAAAAAAAATATTAATATTTTAAGTAAGGTGTAATCAATAAATGTTTTGTTAATGAAAATCCAACACACCTTCATCTTCATTTCTTAATATGTTGTATAGTGTACTGCATGCTTGTGTGTACTGTACTGTGTACATAATATAGAAGAACAAGGTACCTTTTTTATTATAGCAACTCTCTTCATTGCTGAAAATCCATGCAGGTAAGAAATGATATGTGGAGGACAGTCTAGCCCATTAAAATTGGGAAAGCACCTGTGTCATTTTAGATTTTAGCGATGGCTATTCAAAAATAGCAGATATACAAACTTTTACATGTGCTATTTTTGAAAGATCGTGAAAGTGTCCGAACTGATTTAGAAGGCATTTGTAGAATCTGTCTCAGGTCTTGATGGGTTAAAACCATGTGGAACTTCATACTTGGTCATCATATTGATGAACTCAGTCTTCCTTCCCATGTAACCTCCTATAGTAGGCTAGTTCCAGACAACTATATAGTCTCCTATATAGGTAGTTTGGAACTTGCTATGGGGAAGCATTACTTCCACATTCTCTGTTAATAATGAATGTATTGTCTGCAGCTGTGTTGAACTCCACATTTGGGCAAAGACGATGTGTGGAACTGGAGGACATACATACATGGACATAGACACTTTCTAGATGGCCGACCCCTTTGGAGATACAGTACACATACATATTCATTGTTTATAAAATCCAATCCACTTTATTTAAATAGCACATTTCACAACTAAGGGTTTACAAAGTGCTGTACAGAAAGTTAAAAGCTAAAAGTTTATAGATGGAAACCTTTTTTATTATTTTTCATTAAACCAACTTATTTTTTGTTGTACATTAATAACTACTATGTGTAGCCTACTGATTATCTTATTCACAAATTATGTACTGATTATTTTCTTATTCTAAAGTGGACCACATGGGGTATGTGTTTTATTATAGGCTACTTTATGGGTAATACTCAGTTTGTTTTATGTGCCTAAATGTTTATGTAGTTGTTTATCACTACTTGTATTCAAAATAAACTTTAAATCAAACTTTTAATGTAGTAAATGATGAGGCTCAATATCATGCCTTTGTTATAAAATACCACAGGTTTTAAAAAGTAAAAAGAATATCTATGACTATTTTATCAATTAGGCTATCAAAAGGTGAGGTAGATTTGCAGAATGCAAATAATGTGAATTGAAATCCGGGATTCCCCGTAGCTAGCCTACTATTTTTATCTCGCTGTTCTTTGATCTATTTCCTGTAAATCCCTTCTTTCCAGACAGCGTACTGAACAGAATTGATTGGGCACTCACTGTAATTCAGAATCATTCTTCACGTGCACAGACTGCACACGAGGGTCCGGCCGGGTGCATAAGAGGAAACAACTGTTCCATGACAGGTGTAACTGGCGTCACGATGTGAATTGTATAAATGGTTTGTTTTGATTGATAGTATTAGTAAGTAGCCAGCCTAGTAACGCTATAGGGATTCCCTTAGTCATAATAGCTCTTTCACTATTGGGGGTGGGGGGGGGGGTTAACTGGCAATGACTCATGCAGTCATTCTCTATCGCCCATCTATATAAACCCGAGGAGCGCATATTGTGCAGCAGCAGGAAAATACCACTTCGAATAGAAAATGCATCTAATATTGCATGAGGTGAGTAGGATATGTATTTATAAAATGTATATTTAATTGTATAGCCTATCTATTTATTAATTATTATTTATTTATTTATTTATTTATTTATTTATTTATTTATTTATTTATTTATTTATTTATTTATTTATTTATTTATTTATTTATTTATTTATTATTATTCGGATTAGACTAGGCCTACTAGGTCTAGCTGGTATAGACTGTATAGGCTATATGCCAGCTATTGAACGGTATAGTTTAACTGTTTTATTCATGCCTTTTCTCTAGTTACTCTGCCTGTCGGTGGTGCTCTTACCTGTCGCGCTGTGCAGCACCATTGTGAGAAGCGCAACAACTCCCACCTACACACGCACGGACGAGGTGACCGGAGAGAACCTCGTGTGCGACATGTGTCCCCCGGGACAATATCTACTCGCGCACTGCTCCAGGACCAGCAAGACCCAGTGCGGCCCCTGTCCGGAGAACCACTTCACCGAGATCTGGAATTACATCGACCGCTGCCAGTACTGCAGTCGCTTCTGCGCCGCGTACGAGCAGGAGAGCGCGCCGTGCACCCGGACACACAACAGAGACTGTCAGTGCAGAGCCGGATACTACAGCAGACACGACACCTGCTTCAGACACCGCAAGTGTCCGGCTGGGGAAGGTGTCACACATATTGGTAAGTGTATAGTGTAGGGTAGGCTAGACTCAGAGTGTAGTGTAGGGTTAAGGTTAACCTTCGTAACCACTCACCAGGCTTGTAGGGTAGCCGGATACTACAGCAGACGAATCGAAAAGTTTGTGCTGTCTTTCCCTTGGTTACACATAAGTCACATGGAATTGATTAGTTTTTGAGTATTTAAACACAGCCTAATTGTAAAGACTATTGCCTATAAATTGTAAGCTGGTGATATCAAATCACACTGCATTGACCCTTTTCATTTCAAGGACCTCCATCATATATCATATCATATATGCTTAGCCCATGGCCCACATTTGACATATTTCTGAGACCTGATCTGAGTACATTTTTATTGTTTATATGATTTTGTCCAATAGTCTTGGTCCATAATTCTTTAACCAGTATGTTTTTTTGGACATTCATTCATTAATGTGTCTTTCAATTTGGTGTTTGATTGATTTATTGTTTTCTATAGTGTCTTCTACTCTATGTTCTGCAACAACACAATCTATGCCAGCTCAAGGCAACATTTCATATTTTCTTGTTTTCTTTAGTTTCATAGGGTATATCATATGTATATTATACACATAACAATCGTATTGATTTTATACCACAGGTGCAACACACCATGACGTAATGTGTGTCCCATGCCAAGAGGGTTTCTTCTCCTCTGAGTCCTCTTCCACTAAACCCTGTCAGAAGATGAGAGAGTGCCAAGCAAACAGCACCACTATACCTGGTAACGCCATGCATGATGTCTTCTGCTCTCACTGCAAGAATGGAACCAAAACAGTGCAAGGTCAGAATAGAACCCATGCAGTACCCACCCTTATTAGGTTTTTTGTGTGTTTTATAGGATCACATTCAAGCTGCTGAGAAAACATCAAATTTGCACAGATCTGGAGAACTTGAAATCTTACCATAATACATGATTTTATGTTATTCTCTAGTATTGTTATTCTATCTATACGGTACCACATGTAATTTAACAAATGTTTCCACATCTTTTCATGTAGAACGAGACTTGTGTGACAGGGAGTTAATGAAGTTCGTGACCATGCAGATCTTACCACAAAGGAAGGAGAAAAGACTACGCACGATGCTGAAGAGAAAGACGAGACTTCACGAACAAAATCCTTCTACTCTGGACCTCTTGAGCCGCTTAAAAGAGTTGTTACCCACAGATGTGTCTTTTTCGGATGAAGTCCTCACCATCCTGGGGGATGTCATCCTTCCGGGTTTAGAACGGAAAGTGAGACAGCGGTTTGTGTGACATCAAACTCACTCAATGGTAAAAAATAAATAAAATAGAAATGCACTCTCTCGAGATGCCAACTTGCGCCTTGCACACAATGGCATGGTGCAAGTACTGCTACTAACTAATGTCCAGACCATTTCAACTGCTGTTCTAAATCCTTCAGAAGCATTATTGACCTTTTACCAACCTTGAAACGTACCTTAGTTACGTCACCAATCCGTCAGCCAATAAAGGACCACGTACATATACATACATACCTTAGTTACGTCATCAAGAACGGTGGTCCCTTATTGGCCAGTGGACTACACTGACATACCCAGCCGATTGCAGTACTTGCGCAAAAAACTATGTTCAAGCCTGGAGGGAAGAAAAATAAATGAATCACTCCATTCTCCTCTCCTGGAGTGGATGAGAAGAAAGTATAACAGTACAAACCAAACGGATTCACTATTACTATTTATGTTCTTAGGAAAGAGAAATAAAACCTTTGCCATGAAATAGCTAGCAGGGGTCAAACACAACGTCAGGGAGGAAGTCAGCGATGATGTGTCTTGCAGTGCTTTCAGTTTAAATTTGAAAGCATCATTTAACCAGTGGCTGCTGTGATATTAGTTTATTTTTATTTATTGTATTTGTTCTTAGTTTTATACTACTACCTTTTTTATGTATCAAATGTATGCTTTGTCCTTGATTTTCAAGTTGGCAGAGAGTTGTTAAATCACCGAGCTAGGTAAAACAGCCTTCGGTTTTAGCGCTTCCTTTACCTGGAATCAATTCCAATGCCCTTTAAAAATGGACCTCACTGGGGCAATTTAAAAACGTGCTGCTAATCTTGTTGTTCTAAATTGTCACTGTTTTTCTCTGTTCTTTGATTGTTTGTTTTTTTACAATAACTTGTTTTATCTATTTTCAATATTATTACACTGTTGCCTTTTCTAATCTCGGCATCATTGAAAATGAGGGCTCTGCCCTCAATGTATTTCATAGAAAATAAATAAAGGTTGAATGAATGAACACAGCATATCAAATTGCCTATGTAACAGAGTTTAGTGGGTTCCACTTGCTCCATCAGTAATGACATTTCTTATTGGTTAGTGGGCGGCACCCATTGAATAACACTGGTGTCCACGTTTAGAGTGGTGTCAGTCTAACATGATGCCCATGGTAAGATGTGTACTGTACACTATATTTCCAACAAGAGTCTGTATGTTTACTGTGATACTGTGATGAATATTAGTTGTTCTAAACATGCTAAATGTACCAACATTAAGTGGTGATGTTTTGTATTATTTTGACATACTAAACTGTAAACTCTATATAAAAACATGCTCTTGGTCACTGTTAATTCTATTATAGACGTGCTGAGGATTGGGTGTGTTACACAGACAGAAACTGACCAGATACGTCTGTGTATTTACCAGGTACATTGTGTTGTTATTTCTTTGAAATCTGTGTTGTATGTTTATTGAGTGGTGTCAGTCTAACATGAGACATGCCCATGACGTGCTGAGGATTGGGTGTGTTACACAGACAGAAACTGACCAGATAGTCAGATACGTCTGTATTTACCAGATTAAACTGTCAACAAAGAGTGAAGTCGTCCGGAACTTCATTATTCCACAACGCAGATCACACTAAAACTGTAAAACTGTCTCCATAACAGTATGCATATGACATAAGATAAGACAAATGTTATCCCTCTGATATACAATAACACTTTTATATCCATTCACTGTTGCATAGGGCTTCTTGCGTTGATTATGTTCGACTCTGTAAGGTACTTAAGCAGGGAAGTTTCCCTGGAATACCCATGATGAACTCAACGTGCTGCAACATGACATGTCGGGGCACAACAAACGTGTAGTCTAGGGATAAACAACAGTTCCCCATAGATATTTAACAAGCTATAGCTCAGATGTCATGATGTTCTGAGTACTTCCCCTTCCAGTCAACGTACAGCTAAAAGTCAATTCAGGTGCTGCTTTTGCTTAAGGGGAGACAATCAATCAGGTGTACTGTAGATTTGAGACAAGTCAAATTGGAAAATCAGTACCTGTGCCTTGACGGACCATGCATGTCTTCATGTCACCATGAGTCAGCTATTACCAAAAATAAGGAGTTCCCAATGCAGCTACACCCAAATATGGAGTGTGTTGTCTAACCTCAATGTGTTGTCATGGCATCAGCAAACAAATCAGTGTAGGTGCATATACAGTATGGGCACAAAAGGGGGCATGCGCATGCCCATATGTGGTAATATATACGGATGAATTCAGTGATCTCTCCATGTACACTATGGGCATAAAAGGGATACATACTGACAGTTACAGAGATCTCCATATATTATCATAAAAGGGACACGGACAGACGGGTACAATAGGTACTCTGACAAAGCCCTTGGCACTATGACTCAGACATAATTATTGTTCGGTCTCGGATCGGTGGTGTAACGCAGTGATACTCAACCTCAGGCCCGCGGGCCACATCAGGCCCGCGGGACCATTATGACTGGCCCACCAATGAAAATCTTAAAAAAAGAAGAAAAAAAAATCTGGAAAATGAAATAAAAATAAATAAATCTGAATGAAGTTATCTTTAATTACATTATTATAAGTAATACTATTAGAGTTGTACTATTACTCGAACGAAAATAAAAGCTTGGGGGGGGAGATGCAATGCAAATGAAAGACATATACTGTGTATCCCTATTCCCTGACATAATTTTATAGCTAAACGGACAGAATTCTATTTTATTTGAATGATGAAACCCAGCTGCCATTAATAGTTGGAAATGGAAATGGAAATGGAAATTGCGGAAATGGAAATTGAGGAAATTGTAATTGCGGAAATGGTGGAAATGGAAATTGCGGAAATGCGGAAATGGAAATTGTGGAAATTGCGGAAATTGCGGAAATGGAAATTGAGGAAATTGCGGAAATGGAAATTGCGGAAATTGCGGAAATTCTGACCTGCGTTAAAAAATTCAAGTTGAAAGCTTCAGGTTGTTTTGGCTGAGCAGCTAAGGCAGGAACCCATGCCTTCATAATGGAACTTGAGATATACAGTAGATAGTCATTTCACATGCACTGAAGGGCGTCACACAGAAACCAACTACTACAGCCTCTCATGATATCCTGAAACTGAAAGGCCCAATCTCAATTCCATTCATGCTGTCTCGTGATACCAACCCACCACCTGTCAAAAGCCAAGCCATAGACAAAAGCTGCATTCCAAAATACAGTTGGTATGATAGTCACAGTTAACCCATGAAGGTATCCTCCACCCTCTATAGACAGTTGTACTTTAGATTCCAGTGCCTATACTGTATAGTAGTCACTGGAGTTCTTCAAATTCATATAATGTGCCCATGTCTCCATCGTTATGTCATTGTTTTGGCATCATGCATGTGTGAAAGGAACAGGGGGCATAGGTTACCATTAGGCAAGGTATAGGCAATGCATGGGGCCACAAGAATCAGGGGGCCACTGTGAGAGTTTCCAAATAATTAAGCCACATGTCCAGTGTAAAATCAAAGTTTAAAAGGGCAAATACTAACATTTATTTAAGTTTGCCCCTGCCATTGATCAGATTCATAACATATTCTAGGTTAATTTGACCTAAAGTGTGGACGTGAATTAAAGAGACACAACTTCATCTTCATTATGTACTCCAAACTGTGGTGCGTGCACCCCTTGTTGTGCGTGAACACCCTCTAGGGGGTGCGTGATATAAAAAGGGTAATGGCGGTTTTATGGTGTTATTTAACACAAACAGGCAAATCCGGTAAACACCGCTGTAAGATGATGTATAGAGCCTCTGCGGGAGTATACAGCAGCTGCATGTATCTCAGTGCAGTGACATTCTGTGATTATTTTCCATAATTAAATTTAAAAATGTATAATTTTTGGACAAATACAACCATACTGTGCATTGGGGGTGTGTCAGCTAGGTCAGGAGGTAACAGGGGGTGCACGGTCAAAAAAAGGTTTGGGGACCACTGCTGTAGATAAATAGACAATGCATCTCAGCCAATCACAATGCGGGGTCAGAACTAACTGTGACGTCACTGCCAATATAAAAACTGCTTATGGAGCAGCTAATATTGAATTACGTTCTCATAGTTATACTTGAACTTTGTTTTGATTTAGTAATGAGAGAAATAGGAAGAGAAAGAGACACGAGCTGTTGCGAATCCAACACGACAAGGGGCTTCGAGAAAGATTGCAGGAGGACCAACCTGATAATCAATTACCTGCCTCAGAGCACATCGGATGAGGAGCTGAGGATTCTATTCAGCAGCATAGGAGTGGTGCAAACCGCCAAGGTCATTAGGGACAAAGACAAAGGTCACAGTTTGCAGTACGGGTTTGTAAACTTCATTAACCCTTGTGATGCGGCCAGAGCTATCCAGACATTGAATAGGCAAAGGTTGCACTTCAAAGTCATCAAGGTGTCCTATGCGCGCCCCAGCTCAGAAGCAATTCAGGATGCCAACATATACATCAGCGGCCTGCCCAAGACCATGACCCTGAAAGATGTAGAACAGATGTTCTCCCCTTACGGGCGGATTATCAACTCCTACATGCTCGTCGATGAGGCGGGCAAGTCCCGTGGGGCGGCGTTTATTCGCTTTGACAAGCGCATTGAGGCGGAGGAGGCCACCCAACAGCTGAACGGCCAGAAGCCTCCCGGAGCATCGAAGAAGATCAGGATTTCAAAACCCATCCTGTGCATGGGCCCCGACGTGAAGGCCAACAAGGCTGCCGCCGCCGCTGCTGCTCAGCGGGAAGACAACCAGTGCCCCCATGTGAAGCCTGACGTCACCTCTCTCCCCAAGCAGCACCAGGCTGCCACAGACAAGGTGCCACGCATCTTCATCTACAATCTGAGCCAGGACACCGACGAGGAACAACTCCGGCAGATGTTCGGAGCCTTTGGCACTGTCACTGACGTCAAGGTGATCAGAGATTTCCACACCAACAAATGCAGGGGATTGGCTTTTGTTACAATGGTGAACTATGAAGAGGCTATCGACGCCATTGCCAAACTCAACGGGCGTAGTGTCGGAGACAAAATCCTTCAAGTTTCCTTCAAAGTTGAAGAGAGGGATAGAGAAAGAGATATGGGCAACCACACGTCAGACACTGATCTCAGAGAGATCCAAGTGTCCTCCAAGACTGGAAAAATAGGGAGTGACACTGACGATGACCTGATGAGAGATGAACACAATGACAACCGTCCACCAGAATGTCATTGCCGAGATAGGGCCGTATATGCACCTGATGATAAGCATCTGTGGAAGCGTTAATGCATCCGTGTGCATCAAAACAACCACAGCTGGAAAACAACTGGCTTCCGGGCCGGAGATTTTAGCTCCATGTGATGCCCATGTGGTCTAGACCTAGTGAGTTATTTTTACTTAATCAAAACAACCCAACTGCAGGAATGCACAATAGAAAACGTGATTTATGAACATTAATTAATACGTAACTGTGATAGGCCTATCTGTTTTTGTTTAGTCTTTTGTTGCCTGATGTATAGGCTATATACCGGTATACTACTTGTGTTTTGTCAAGTTATTTCTACTTCGTCAAAACAAATTATGAAAATTGCGAACAATGGAGATAGTTTGTTTTTGTTTTCAACTTTATTATTTCTTCTGTTTAAAGATCACACTCCCAAATACATGTTCTTTGTTAGATTTTGTGAGAGGAGGGCACCACAAACACCTTAGGCACCCAAACGGTGTCGCCCTGGTCCTGTGGCCCTGGCCCCGAGAATCAGTGGATGTGAGGATTATCAAAGACCATGGACTGTTTCAGCTGCTCTACACTGCTGCAGATGCTGTTCAGTGTATTGTGTTTAGCTATATCCTTATAATAGATTTTACTCCAAACAGTAGTTTAATGCTGACCTAGAATCATGGCTCCACTTGAATCCCAATTGGTCTTTATATCTTAATTTGTTCCTGGCTGGCCTTCCCTCGGGGTTTCAGACAGCTCCCTTCCTCAGTTTGTTTCTGTGTTTCTGTGTCTGTATCCCTGGCCCCCTCCTTCTTGTGTTATTAGGAATTGTTGTACCTGTATATGTAGTGAATAGTATTTATTGTATTGTTGTTTATTGCACTGTTGTTTGTCTAGGCTTTTGAGTGTTGAATCTTTTAAATGGACCAATGGAAATAAGCCTATGGCTTTTTTGTGATTTTATCCATTTTGGCGATTTAAAATTGTTGCACTGTATTTGTGTAACACGGTTTACTGTATTAATATTAAAATTCTGTTCAATTCAAGTTGTAACATTACAACAGTAAGGGTAAGATTTGTTACTTTACGGCACCCTCTTCTGGAAATCACACATTATTACAGTAATCTCCAAAAGAGCACTGGTATTAACTGTACCAATGCATTGTTCTCATCTTTAGTCTTTTTCTTAACTTATGCACCAAAGCTCCTCCCCTGTAACTTTAAACTTATACAACAGTTTATTGTTCCCTTCTTTTGAACATTTATTCAAGCTATTCACTAATGTTTTACTGAACGTCCATAACGTTTTTGTCTCAGTCCACTATAAACGTGAGGACGCACCTGTTGCTTTGCACTCTCCACACTTTTGTATGTGTTTTCCAGAGGTCTATAAGCCTATGTTGAACTCTACGCTGTCCGCATATACTGTATCATCTGATTAACATTCAGCAGCATTTTCCATTCACATCTCAAACCTTTTAATGTTAAAACAAAATCTGCCTAACGATGATGTCACTGGTGGACGGATTTCTGAACTGCCCACACAACCCTCCTATGAGAAACAGACTCATAGAGTAGAAAAAGATTGTGCCATTTTATCATGATTATTAGTGAGGACCTAGTATATGAAGATAGGTTGAAAAGTGGTCCTTTAAATATTTTCTTATTCCCCCACATGCCAAATTGACCTAACCTGACTCCGCCAGATGGGGCAGCAGAGAGTACACATGGGTTCCCCCCTCTCCTGCTGGGGGGGGGGGGGCCCTGGGTACTCTCTGCTGCTTCAGGTTCAAATTGACCCAAAATGATACGCATACAGTAGTGCACTGCTACCTGGTGTATTAAATGATGTACTATGATCAACTAGAGCTTTGTACACAAATTTCCAACACTTGCATACTTAAATTAATTCGTAATTTATTAATGGACAATTTTAGAAACTTGCCATGTAGTGAAACTGTTTTGTATCATTACTTTAATTAACAGTTTTATTTTTGTTTTTGGTCCATTCTCAACTATTTGTTCAACCTCCACAGTCCACATCATCTACAGTAGTAACTTGTAAACACCATGAAAGACATTTCAATTGTAATGAAAACTCTAGCCCCGATACGTTCCCTCAGTCCCTACGCTCCTTCTGTAGCTCATTCTGTAGCGTAGGGACTGAGGGAACGTATCGGGGCCATGAAAACTCCAGCTACGAAGTGATGAAGCGATAACTGCACATCAGGCTGGTCTGCGATGCTGCAGATGGCTGCTGTTCCTCCATTGTGCGCTTGCTGATGAGTGCAGCTGTCTCCTTGTTCAGCCTCATATTTCTGTGATGCAAGACATTTCTCAACAGAAACATGTAGGTTTCTGATGCCGTGTCATTCAGGAAATAATCAGCTTCTCTCATGTGATCAAAAAACTGTTCCACCACCTGTGTGTTGAGGAGCGGAGCCAGCTGTGGCACCAAACTCACACGTCGCAGAACGTCCTTTGGGTCACTCTCTCTTTCATGGAATCCGTTACTTAGAACATAACGTTCTGAAGAGCCTGTGCATGGATGACAGTCCACGTCAGGAGGATTCTTTCTTTCTGACAGCCAAGGAAGATTGACATGGATTCTCCCCTCTTTGGCATCTCGGATGATTTCTGGAGTCGGGTGCAACAGCTGACCCTCATGTGGAGTGAAGGGGATGCGCTCTGGTTGTCTCCAGTTGGTGTGCCTGGCTAGGTCTCTTGCAAAGTCGTACACACAAACATTCGGAATGTGCTGCCATGACAGAAGGAGATCCGCAAAGTCCCGAGGGCTTTCTCCCTTGAGCAGAACCTTCAAGCTGTAGACAATGCCACATGGGCAAAGTAGAGCTGCCCAGCCTCCTGGAAAAAACATTTTTAACATGAATAGACACATACTATAACCACATAGTATAGAACCCTCGCATCCCAAATCTGGGCCTGTCATAGGTGAACATTCTACAAAACGCGTTCCATATATTTTTGGAAAATAGATTTGGTGTAGAGGGAAAAAAGGAGGCCAAATAGAGACCCCAGCTGGTCAACGAATAAAAAGTATATGTTTAAAATTAAAGCACATAATGTTCAGTGGTGGAAAATAATACCTGATGCACCCCAGATCTTTTCAAATACTTTATTATAGGTTGCTCTTGAGCGCATCCCATCCTTCAGTCGCAGAACGAGGTCCAATATCGAGCCAGTGGTGTCCAGGCCACACTCCTTACAGAGCATTCGAGCTACCTCAACCTGGTTGATAAGAGCATACGCGTTAAATTTCAATGGCGTTTAAGTTTAATTTCTTTACATTTTCACGATTGTAAATGGGGATAACGCAGAGCGTGCATAATGTTCACTACCTCCTGATTCATGAGCTCATCTACAAGGTGATTCTCTGTCACGTGCAGTTCTGCCTCTTTATCAGGAGCTGCGTGAAGCTTGTGGAATTCAGTGTTCAATACAACCGAAGACCTCCTGGTCTTGGGACCAATCCATGGAGCCCAGGATTCAAAGGATGGTGGGACCTTGAAAGGATTCTCTTCATTACCTTAATGCAACAGAAAGAACAATGTTCAGTGAAGTCAACTGTAATCTCTTTAGTCACCAATACCGCATGATCAATTGAAAAAAAAATTTATCTCAGATCTCAATTTAACACATTAGTTCATATAATGATTGGACCCTATCTTCTCCTGTGATTGTGTAATTCATTTAATAACAGTTATGGTGCAAATCAGTATTGTACTACTTACTAATAAGAAACCCTCTGGCAATCATATGTTTGGTAACAGAGTCCCAAAAGTCCTCGATGTGCACTTCTCCCTTGAAGCTCTCAGGTGGTGCTTTCAGGTCAGTCTCTACAAATACCAAAATGATATCATTAACATGACCACCACACAGAAATGCAATGCCATTTGTGCCCCATATGAAAACTCAATAGATTGCACGTCTTTCTCAACAATGGAAAGGTTGTGGTGATTGGCGAGCTTACACTTATTTTTGTTTTCTAATGCCTATAGTAAAAGGTAACTCAACCACATGAACCAGTCCTATTCTGGGCATGTCATAACTAAAACGTGAAAACAGACAAACACCTGGCAGACATAGATTAATAAAAAAAAACAGGCCAGATACAAATAAAAAATTGCTGAATTGTGCTACATTTTGAGCTTGTAGCTATTTCTGCTATTGAAAAACAACAATTAAGAATATAGAGTTAAAGCAACACTATGTAACTTTTCTCTTCTACCCCGGATTTGAACCTGGATCCTGCTTAAGTGCTGACATTTTTACCATTGAGATAATAGAGACAGCCTGCTTGCTCAGGGGATAAAAAAATACAAATAGTCCAAACAAGCCCAAAGTCGCTTATAATAAGCAGAAATGGCAACACTTCAGGTGTGGTTACTGCAGGTGTGCTTGGGGCTGGACAACAGGTGTGTGGCATTAGGTCAATTCGACTGAAGGAGCATTCAGTTCTAATAAGACAGAACACACAGGTCCAGGGAGCAGAGCTGTGCTAAGGCTGCTAGAGATGGCTCTAGAACTGGCTTTGAGGTATGTTATTTAACTTAAATGTATTGTAGGTATGTTTGTTAAAGTATTAAATAGTTCCATATTGATAGTGTTTGTTCAGTAATGGGGGGGATACCACTTTTATCCAAACAGGAGAGAGAAAGCACACAGGATAAACGAGTGAAATTGGTGAAAGTTGTTGACACAAATAATTTAGCAGACACAATTTGAACTGAAAGACTTAACCCAAGCTGATAAATGGGTACTCTTTTGGCTGAAATGTGCAACCCACTTGAATGTTGTTTTCTTTATGCTGACGGCTATGGCCGTGTTTAGCCCAAGGAGTGTATTCTTGCAAAACTAATGCTTGGAATGGATTCAGAATCATGAAAACCCCTAGTTGGACACATCACATGCTACTTAAAGCATAATGACATTTATATAATTTTGCCTTATATTGGTGTTAATGGTACCCCAACTTTCAGCAGCTGTTAACTTCCCTTAGGGTGGCTGGATAGAAACCAATGTGGGATATGTTAGACATGCACCTTTACAAACACATTGAAGAAAATTCCTGGTATTCCCAGATTTGTAAATATTTTGACAATATTCTCTGACTATTAGGGGATGTTGCTAACTTGCTGCTAACCAGCTGTCAATGGAACTGACTCCCGAGGTTTTGTTTATTTCAGTTGTAATCTGTACTTTAACTATTGTCAAGTTCCTTATTAGTGATACTTTAAATATGATGGAATTGATACTGGAATTGAAGCTAATGGGGGCGTTCTCTAACCAGAATAGTTTTGGGAAAACTCAACCTTCCCCCATATTTCCATGTTTTCTGTTTCAGGGTGTCCTGGATGTGTTTTCTGCTGGTCAGCATTGGATTCTGCTACCGTCTGCCAACAGAAGGTAGTATATTTCCCAGTTTGCATGCAGTGGTTCCCAAAGGGTCCTGAAATTATTTTGGGGGACCCCATGAGATGATTATCTCATGGAGCGTAATATGCAACATTGCTTTCTCACTCAACAGTAAACAAACGACATATTAGTATAAGTGTGTACAGGGTGCACATTTCTGAAGTTACAATTAACTTGAGACTTTTTTAATACTGGCCTTTTTAATTGGCAATATTGTGAAAGTAGCCACTCTACAAGGCATGAGCTTGTAGATCAACTATTTTCACAATATTTATCTGTGGAACGGAGTCAAAATGTAATGTCTCAACTCCTACAATTCCAAGTGCTTGTCGGGGCGTTGGGGTTATTTTTGGGCGGATTGCAGCCTGAAAAGTTTGGGAACCCTTGCCCAGATCAGTAATGTTTAACCTCTGTTCACAGGAGGCTCTTCTCAACCCACCAACCAGATTCTTCCTCACAGCTTCCCTAAACAGCCACATTATTCGGAAGCAGCCCCCCAGCCTTCACGTCACATCCCCAGACCAGTAACCCACACCGTCTATCTCCTTGCCCCTGTTGTTGCGTCCACTTACTGGTACTGTAAACAACCTTACTGGTACTGTAAACGGCCTGCTAGTGTCTACCCACCTGCAGAGCCTGCTAGCTTCTACCCAACTGTAGAGCCTGATGAGTCTACTAGAGTCTACCCACCTGCAGAGCCTGATGAGCCTGCTAGCGTCTACCCACCTGTAGAACCTGAGCCTGCCAGCTTCTACCCATTTACCCCCTATGATGAATACAGGAACTGGGACTGGTGGTCCTATTACTGGTATGATTATTACCCAGAACTGGTGGCTCATCGTGCACCAGAAGTAAGCCCTGCTGTTTCTACGGAAGATGAGGCAAGCCCTGCTGTTTCTACGGAAGATGAGGCAAGCCCTGCTGTTTCTACGGAAGAGACAGTCCCAGATTATGCTAATTTACCCCCACGCCCCCCAGATCGCCACCATGGTCACGGCTCCCTGGCTCCAGAGACAGTCCCAGTCCCAGATCATGCTAATGTACTCCCACAAGACCACCATGGTCAAGGTAATCGAACAGATTACTCTAACTCACCCCCAATGCCCCCAGGTCACAGACATGGTCAAGGCTCCCTGGCTGGTACTCAGCCACACCGATGGTCTGGTACTCGAGTCCCAGTCCCACTCCCAGATCATGCTAATTTACTCCCACGAAACCCCCATGGTCAAGGCTCCCCGGCTGGTACTCTAACAGATTACTCTAACTCACCCCCAATGCCCTCAGGTCACAGACATGGTCAAGGCTCCCCGGCTGGTACTCTAACAGATTACTCTAACTCACCCCCAATGCCCTCAGGTCACAGACATGGTCAAGGCTCCCCGGCTGGTACTCTAACAGATTACTCTAACTCACCCCCAATGCCCTCAGGTCACAGACATGGTCAAGGCTCCCTGGCTGGTACTCGGCCACACCGATGGTCTGGTACTCGAGTCCCAGTCCCACTCCCAGATCATGCTAATTTACTCCCACGAAACCCCCATGGTCAAGGCTCCCCGGCTGGTACTCTAACAGATTACTCTAACTCACCCCCAATGCCCTCAGGTCACAGACATGGTCAAGGCTCCCTGGCTGGTACTCGGCCACACCGATGGTCTGGTAATCGACCAGCTGCGTCTTAAACACGATGACACTGGTTCCGAAGCAAGCCTTGCTGTCTCTACATAACATGCTCCTCCAATCTCAGATTTCACCCCCACAGCCCTTGGATTACACTCATGGTCCTGAGTTCCTAGCTGGCACGTACTGTACCAACTGAGCACATAGTCAACATCAACTACTACGATTCTGGATCTGACACGGCCGTAAACCTCATCACGTAAGCATAATCTCTGCTGTATATTCTGCTGCCAGATGCTAGGCCAGTCATAATTATTAAACATTGTCTAATCACAATTTCATTGAGATCTCTGAATATTTTTTTTACATGATCATGTTGAGACATTACTATTTTAAATGGTAGTTAATTAATGTTTTAATAGTGGAAATGGCTGATCTTCAAGCTAAGCTAGCGGAAATGGCTTGGCAATTGACAAAACGCACTTAAATTGTCACTTTAAACGATTTGTATGTTACTGTTGGTTATTATGATAAAGTAAAAATGATGGTGACGCAACCCTAACCTCACTGTCTCTACAGAATATGCTGCCGACATCCCAGATGTATCTGCATTGCCTGCTCAGCCCTCGTACTACATTCATGGACCACAGTCCCTGGCTGGACCCATCTGAGAACACCGTGAACCTCCATTACTATCTGGATCTGGTGTTGTCTCTGTGGCAGAACCCTCTGCAACGCTCCCTGAGCCACCATTCCATGTGTGGTGATGATTCTGCCAGAAAATATCAATTGTTTTCATAAATAAAAGTGCTTGTAGTTTTCTCTTTTAAATCCAAAGACCTGAGCTCTTTTATTTTTCTTCTTGTTTTAGCATGGTTGGTTTGCCATGGGAATGTGTGAACTGTTTCGCTACAATCCGGTACAATACAACAACGGTGCTGGAGATGAGCTGCTCGCAGACAGACTGACACATGGACAGTGCAAAACATCGTCTCTGACATGCCTTTGGCCTTGATGGAGATGCCAGGTTTAAAGTGGTTAAAATATTTTATCAGTATTGGGGGGGGGGGGGGGGGGAAGTACTGATACTACAAATAATAAAATCACTTTTTGTATATATTGCAATAATGTGAGTTTAACAAAATCCCAAGGCAAACATGGACTTGAGCAACACCATTTTGGACAACAGTACCTGACATGTTGAACACTCCTTTTTTGTGGAGATCCATGATGACAACTGGTGGATGGTCCCCACAGCCCACACAGTTGTAACTGTAGACATGATTGGAAAGTGCCTCAAAATGCAGATATGCATGACTAATCGATTCGGCCGAGGGGAACTGCATTTTTGTGAGGTACTCCAGAGTCTGAAGAAGACTTCCAATAGATTGATTGTTCTGGAAATTTCAACAGACATTTAGCATGCATGGATTAAAGCAAATTGAAATCACACAAATTCTTATTTTTGTTAGTCCTAATTTGTGAAATTAGCCCCCACACAATAGCGCTGCCTGTGTTTCATAAACATGTCACAATATGTAAAAGCATGATGTTTTGGTACTACCAATTGAAAAATTGGCATTAAAAGGCTTTAACCTTTGCTTTTATGAAATATCAGATCATTAGGGTTTTCTGGAAGATATGGAAGACTTATTGTATTGCTAGTTTCACTTCAAATATTCTTTAATCTTAATGTCTAATGACAAAGTAGCGCATGTATTTTCAGTGCGTGACATAATTGCAGAAGACATGCTGGCTCCTAGGGAATCCAAATGACTGAAATCAGTTGTGGCGACTGAGAACTTCACTCTGCTCTCTTTGGAAATGTAAGCGATTGTGTTTTTAGGTTAAAACAAAAAAATCTTTGTTAAAAGGTTAAATCACTGGTCTAGTTTTTCATGTGTCTGAGGTGACGGTACTCCTTTAGACACCCTGAAATCGTTTGTGTAATGGTGTATTAACTTTGTATTTAGGGTTTCTTCATTTTCAGGCGGGTGACCAATCTCATTCTCAACCAATCAGGAGATTTATCAGCTTCAATTTTATAGTGTTCCAGTTCCAATTTTGTCAGCTCATTTCTTTGTGCGATCACTTCCAATTTCACTAGTTTATCCTTTATCCGGTGTGAGTTCTCTCTCCTGATTGGGAAAAAATTGGTATCCAGATCATAAAATGTATATTTTCCTTTTTACCCTACCTCTCTCCACCTCTTTAAACAAAATACGTTTCAAATTTTATCCAATGAGAGAGAACCCCACAAAGATTATGACCGTTTATTCGTTTATTCATTTCATAACTTCCAACTACACTTCACTCTCCTGATTGGACGAAACTGGTATCCCTACCAGAAAATGTATTTTCAGTTTGAGGTGATTGGAGACTCCTGTTATTGAACAAACACTCTGGTAAATAGAGGTAAATGCAGCAGAAGGTAAAGAAAATACTAACCTGAAGATGAGCCCTCAAAAACAAACAAAAGTGAAGACCAAGAAGTATGCTGTCATTGAAATTATGTAGTCCATCTTCAAACTGCTGATAGCGGTAAAACATACCGCACTTGCAACACATTTTGCAGTATGTAGATATGTCTGAAAGAAAAGGGCAATATTTTACTGACACTGCTGTGAAATGTTTTCATATTTACACGTAGGGTTTTATTTGTGAAATAAAACGACAAAAAACAATACCTGTATACAGTACTTCTTTGCACATAAAACAAAGAATAGCAATCTACAAGCTCACAATGTATTGTGAGTTTCCCCCATTTATTTTTATTATAATACAAAATATATTTGAAACATTTCTAGAATTGCCCAAATAGGGACATCGGGGTTAACATGAGACAAACATTTAGGAAATCCACAAATTTAATTCTGTCTGACCAGAAGCAGGAATAAAACATATCCTGTCAAAATGTCAAATGTCAAAAGCATCCCCCCCCCCCCCTGTCCCCCCAAGCTAATCGGAACCTGCTTACCTTCAATAATGCCATCAGCAGTGACAATTTTGGCTTTGGAAGTTATGAGAATGGGGTCAGTCAGGGGACCTGCTCCAGGACAGACAGAGCACAGGTTCTCAGGTGGAATCAAGGACTTTGGATAATGGGTCATACGCCGAAGTTCCTCAGGTAATGTTGCTGGCAGCTTCTTGCAGTTGAATGTATATTCCACCATTCGTTTCATCAGATCACCTTTAGGAGGGTAGATTGCTCCTGCCAGACCGGTGGTTACTACATTGTCTGTGTGCTCTGTCCATCTCACCCGCTTGAAGATGTCCAGATCTGTGCTGTCCAGGGGCTCGCTTCTCTTGTAGGATGCCGGTGTGATGTCCATAATATTGCTTTTTGAATGTTTCCTCTGCAAATGCTTTTTCAAATTTTTGGCATTCATTGTGAGACCACACTGGAGACAGAGGACTGACTTCACTTTAGATCTTACTTGTGACACATTCTCTTTTGAGGCTGTCTCTTCCGACTCGTCCCAAGCTGGCTCGTCCCAGACTGGCTCATCCATTGGCTCGTCATCTGGCTCGTCTAAATCTGTCTCACCTAATCAAAATAAATCAATTTGATTTATTTAGCACAATACAACAACTAACTTCAACAGGCAGTATTTGAGAGCATTATGCCTTAAAGAGATCTTAGGTCTTTGAGGATATACAGTACATCTCATACACTACATGCAACTTAGGTCATAGGTAAAAGGTAAACTTATAGGTTTAGGATAATACTGACACAAAAAAGGCCACCAATATTTGAAGGCTTTCTTAAATAGCACCCAATGCGCTTAAAACTAGATGGGTGTTATCATGAGTGCAAATCTCCACCAGCAGGCCTGTCCGACTAATACCAATGTATGCAATTACATTTCACCAATATTTTGATCATTTCACCTTCGGGAGGGTGGATTGTTTGATCCATTTTCCAGCCGTCCCGATCTGTGGTTACTGCACCCTCTGTATGCAACACTGGCTCTGTCCACCTTGCCCGCTTGAGGATATCTGGATTTATGCCGTCCATGGGCTCGCTTCTTTTGCAGGATGTTGGTGCGATGGCCATAATCTTGTTTTCTGAATGTTTCCTCTGCAAATGCTTCTTCAAATTCTTTGCTCTCATCGTGAGACCACACTGGGGACAGCAGACTGACTTCACTTTAGAACTTCCTACTTGTGACACCTTCGCTTTTGATGTTGGATCTTCCGAGGGCGGCTTGTCCATTGACTCATCCACTGACTCATCAAATTCTGGCTCGTCCAAAGCTGACTCATCAATTGGCTCATTCCAGACTGGCTCATCCAAGGATGGCTTGTCCATTGACTTGTCCAAAGCTTGCTCATCCAAGGATGTCTTGTCCAAGGATGGTTCATTCATTGGCTCGTCCAATACTGGCATGTCCAAGGATTGCTCACCTAATCAAAAATAAATACCTTTCATGAGCAAATACTGTACACCACAATACAACAAGTCCAACTCAGTGGGTGG
Organism: Protomyctophum bolini; assembly: GCF_963924005.1. Lineage (NCBI taxonomy): Eukaryota > Metazoa > Chordata > Actinopteri > Myctophiformes > Myctophidae > Protomyctophum > Protomyctophum bolini. Next base: position 36,416,531 of record NC_137866.1, on the reverse strand, counting down.
TATTTAATAGAGCCTTAAAGTACAGAGGGGTTTAATAAAACAAGTTCCTGTGGTAAAAAACAAGTTATGACTGGGGGCAAATCAAAACAGCATTTTTCTGAAATAGCCAGCCCTTTTGTTAGAGATCTGAAATGACCAGTAACTAGACCGGTGCCCCGGCTGTAGAGCACCGAGTCGGTAACAATGGAAGTTGGAGATCCATGCCCCACCCGGCTATGCAATATCCGTTGTATCCGTGTCAGAGTACCCGTTCCACCCATCTGTCTGTCCTTTTTATGCCCATATATGGAGTTCTGTGTCAGGCATGCCCAAATATGAAAAGTTGTGATGTCAGGCCAGCTGGATATATGGAGATATAGTGGTTATCAGATCCAGAGCAGAAGCCTTTTGTGGACAACTGTGGGTCTTCTACCTAGTACTACCTGTCACGGGGCAACCCGTGCCCTACAAACACACATGGAACGGTTTCCTATAACATGCAAGGACTATTGTTTTATTTATTGAAATTGTAATCACTGATTGGGTAGTTGTCTCTCCTGCACTGCTGGTGGCATTTCCCTTGATGAGGAATGGGCCAAGTGCTGTGCAGGAGAGGGGTGTTTCTCCTTATGCTTTTGAGTAATTGTCATTGAGTTTTCATTCTTTTTCATGTTTAATTGTAACACATTATTGAGAATGTTTAGGTTACTGTTTATTCAAGGTGGTTGGAAGTATTTATATTAGTGAAGTATTTGAGAAGAAATGTGCTAATTGAGTCTGTGCCCAGTGGTAGGATCCACTCCTATTTAAAGGATGCTGCAGGGACAGGCTAGTTAGTTAGAAGTGGGCAATGACACAGGTAACATCCCTGAGGGAGAGCTACAGGGCCTTGTGTGATCAGGGTACAGCCTGAAGAGAGCTCTTATCCAGTTGGGTTTTGTTCGTAGTGCTATCAAAGAGTAGTACAGCACGTGGCCGAATCTCTCAAGAAAGACAAAATCATACCTTGACATTTTGTCAAGTGGTTAATGATGCCATCTCTCCGGGAATATGTTAAGGTGCAGTACACACAGTGGAAGTGTGCATTTGGCACACACGGCAAATGGCATTTGTAGATGTCATAACCTGGACAAAGGACAAAATAAGCAAAATTGTATTGTACCCATGTTTTTGTCATACATACTATATACTGTATATGCTACATAGCAGATGAGAAGCCTTACAAACCTTTATGATGTACAGCTCTTTTTTTGTGTGACAACAGATGGTTTTTGCACGCGCTGTGCTTTGTGGGTTTAAACGTATCTGGAGTGCAGAATGGACAATGGTACTTATTGCAGCACTGAACACACTTCTGGAGAGGTGGCAGTACACCATGTTGTTGCACTGTAATGTGAAGCTGGACAAAAGAGAACAGAAATTAATATTCTACACCAGGAGTATGTTAAAATAAGCAATAACTGGCAGTCACTGGTAGATCAATAGGTGCCAGACAGACCAAGAACAAAGCCCTTGTTTTGAATACGGTATCTTGATTTCTGCCGTCCATTGGCTCAATTCTTTTTCAGGATTGATTTATTGAAAATTGTATTCACAGTTTGTAGAATGGGTACAGTTCAAACGAAAGCTACGAGGATAAAACCTGAAAAAGCACTAAGACTTGTTTACATCAGGATCCTCCATTTTTCAATTCATCAGAACATTTAAAGACAGTTAAAAAAAGGGAAAACATTTACAGTATGGAAAAATAGGGGGGTGGGACTGAGCCGTTTTGAAGTCTAGGGATTCACATTTCTTAATGGCTGTTTGTAGGGCGTTCCACAATTTAGTGGCATAGAAGCTAAATTAATTTAACCCCTTGTTTGAGCCGAAATCTGGGTTGCACATGGTTTGTTGAACTCCCTCTGGTGGTGTGATTGTGGACTTTGTTGACATTAATGAAGTATTTTGACATGGTACATGGGTATCTTAGCGAATCATGTAGACCAGGCCCATTGCAAGTTGCTGTACTCTGTCGCCAACCCTAAGCCATTCCAGCCTATCAAAATGGGCAGAGAGGTGGGTTCTGTAAGTAAGGCCAAGTAGTAGCCTGACCAGTTTGTTTTGGGATGTCTGGAGCCTTGTTTTAAGGGCATTGTTTTAAGGTTGTTGGTGTGATGGCCATAATCTTGTTTTCTGAATGTTTCCCCTGCAAATGTTTCTTAAATGTTTTTGCTCTCACCGTGAGTTTACGCTGAGGACAGCAGACTGACTTCACTTTAGATCTTCTTACTTGTGACACCTTCACTTTTGAGGTTCCCTCTTCAGAGGACGACTTGTCCACTGGCTTGTCCAAAGCTGGCTCGTCCACTGGCTCATCCAAGGATGGCTTGACCATTGACTCATCCGAGGATGGCTTGACCATTGACTCGTCCACTGGCTCATCCAAGGATGGCTTGACCATTGACTCGTCCACTGGCTCATCCGAGGATGGCTTGTCCACTGACTCATCAAATTCTGGCTCGTCCAAAGCTGACTCATCAATTGGCTCATTCCAGACTGGCTCATCCAAGGACGGCTTGTCCATTGACTTGTCCAAAGCTTGCTCATCCAAGGATGGCTTGTCCAAGGATGGTTCATTCATTGGCTCGTCCAAGGATTGCTCACCTAATCAAAATAAATACCTTTCATGATCAAATATTGTACACCACAATACAACAATTCCAACTCAGTGGGCGGTATTTGATAGAGGGGTTTAATAAAACAAGTCCCTGTGGTAAAAACTAGTTATGACTGGGAGGCAAATCAAAACAGCTTGTTAATTACATCTTTTTCTTTTGATATCAAGACAGCCCTGTATTAGGCCATCTTAGTTTTGGTGCGAACTTTGTCGAGTATCAGCACTCTAAACTCTGTAATGGGCTGTCCACAGAAAGCATTTTTCGAGTGGTGGAGGGCTTTGGATAGTGTACCAAGCGAGATGCCTCAATGTTTGCCGCTTGTGGGCCCGTCACTCCAACCTTCTGTGTAGTGTAGAAGACACATATCTCCTGGAAATGCTTGCTATTTCCATATTTTCAGTTCAAGAAAACTAGTATGTTAAACCTATTATTACCTAATATTATATCATATTTGCTATAGTCATCATGGATTTGTATCGTAAATGCAGATCTAGGTTGCATTAGTTGTGGTCCAGTGTAAGCTACAAGTCAAATCATGCTAACAGCAGTGCCTGGAAGGAGAGCTCACAGACGGGGAGGAGAAATACAGACTGCACATCTCGAGCAGCTTGGCCGTAAACACATCTACAATGCTTGTTTAAAACGTATCAATGCTAGTTTAAATTAAAACTTATCAATATTGTTTAAAATAAATTAGGCTGACTCATCCAAGGCTCGCCATTCTATGGCTGAATCTCGGGAGAAAGACAAAATCATACCTTGACATTTTGTCAAGTGGTTAATGATGCCATCTCTCCGGGAATATGTTAAGGTGCAGTACACACAGTGAAAGTGTGAATTTGGCACACATTGTAAATGGCATTTGTAGATGTCATAACCTGCAAAAAAAGACAAAATAAGCAAGGGAAATTTATTATTTGTATAGCATTTCAACAAGGGAACTCAAAGTGCTTTTACATGAAACATTAATAAGACACAGCATTGAGAGCAATACAATAAAATAAATAATAAATCATGAAAAGGGGTAAATAAATGTTTTGCTGGATTGGTCTTGATTCAGAAATTGGAAAATAATTTAAAATTGTTTGTTTATATTGTACCCATGTTTTGTCATACATACTGTATAGGCTACATAGCAGAGCATGAGAAGCCATACAAACCTTTATGATGTACAGCTCTTTTTTTGTGTGACAACAGATGGTTTTTGCACGCACTGTGCTTTGTGGGTTTAAATGTATCTGGAGTGCAGAATGGACAATGGTACTTATTGCAGCACTGAACACACTTCTGGAGAGGTGGCAGTACACCATGTTGTTGCACTGTAATGTGAAGCTGGACAAGAGATCAGAAATCAATATTCTACACCAGTATGATAAAATCAGCAATGACTGGCAGTCACTGGTAGAACAATAGGTGCCAGACAGACACAGAACAAAGCCCTTGTTTTGACTAAGACTGGTAACAGTTTATAATGGTGACATTAATTGATATTAACTAATGTAGTTGTTAATATGAATTACTTATGTAGTATTTTGCCAAAGCATTTTAAAACATTAACAAATGGGCACAGCTCTAAGAACTGAGTTACTGCTGTCCAAATAAATTACAAGTAAATGTTTAATTTCAGTGCGGTTTACCTTTGTGCCCATCCCCTCAGTTTTGATTATTCTTTCTCTTGGCTTATATGTAGGCCTTCCTGTAATCCGATATTATCAGTGTGGAAAAGCAAGCTACAAGTTATTTATGAAACCAACAAAACATAATATAATAAAATTGTGGAATAAACATATTACACATTGTGTGTAAAATATTAACAGCATTGAATGACAGATTCACGCACGCACGCAGTACAACCAACCAGAGTAGAAGTCAAACTTCTGCTGCAGTTCCTCTGTTAGCAGATCTTTGTGTTTTAAATCCTGTAGCAGGGATTTCACTGTCTTCCGATGCCTTCTTTCCCGATCCATGGCAGTTCTTAAGTCCCGCTGCAATTCCAACACCTTCTCCTGAGTCTCAGTTAACTTTGTTGTCATTTCTTTAACTGGGCCAAGGGCATACTTGTGATCCTGAAAAGAAATTATTAGTGATTATTTTTTTTGTCCAAATAAGTGTTAGATAATTGCTAGTGTTCAGTAGCAGGGGTCTCCCTGTCTATCCAGCTCTTTAGTAAAGAGAAAACATATTTCCAGGTTGGGATACCAATTTTAAGTACAATTCAAAGTGATTAAACAAGTTTAAAAAAACCGATATAAGCCCAGCATCCTGAAATGCAGTGTTTAACCCATTCTGAGCATTATGTTCTACTTTAGCTATTGAAATATAGCAGATCTACAAGCTCATAGCGTGGCACAGAGTGCTGCGCTAGTGCGCTACGAGCTTGTAAGTCTGCTATTTTTGAAAGTTCTTGAAAATGTGGCTCAAATCTTTGAATATATATTCTTTCAGAGCGAACGTTTTAACTCAAATCTTTGCTTCTGAGAGGTTCCTGGAACAACATATTTTCAGATGGGGGTCGGTGGCCAAATACATATAATTTTTGGGGTCCTTGACATGAAATATTAAGAACCACTGATACAGAAACATAGAAGACATTTTTTAAATTTCAACATTGTTTAAAAACCGTGTTCACTCACTGGGGTGGACTCCTCCAGCTCCTCTGATGGCTGATCCAGACTATCTGGATTTTCTGCAGGTGATTTCTGCAACGTCCTGCTCAACCTGGAGGTACCACTGGGCACCTAAAACCAAATACATAATGGCTCACATAATCACATTTAAGATTTAAGTCCATTTCTAACAGTGCATAATAGTTAATATTTACCATCATTACAAAATGATTACATCATTACAGAATAGAAGGCACAACACAGAACCGTGAAAATATGTAAAGACTAAAGAAAAAGTGTCATTTAACAATCTCCAATGACACTAACTTTGCAAAGATGGTCAGGAAATATAATAATGGAGGGGACCACTCCTTCCTTTAAACGAGTTGTCTGTCCAGTCCTGTCAAAGTCTTCTGACTTGAAATGACAGCTGCAGACGACTGAACAGTCCTTTGGCTCGAAGTCTCTTCTCCTCAGTGCTGCGGCCCATGCCTTCCTTTTAACTTGGTCTTTTGGGAACCTTACACAAAAAACAGTTCCATCTGAACAATGCTACAATTCAGGCACATTATGCTACTAGGTTAACTATTACTGTATGTGAAAATAAGTGCAGAGTAATAACCATAATTTAGGACTAACATAACACAATAATTGTTATTGTCAATAACACATACATACAGCAGGGGTCGGAAACCTTTTTGACATGAAGACAAGTGCCATGTTTTAATTTTCTTGAGTCAGTGTTATCTGTTATGATACCACATCGAAATTAAATATTTCCAACTGATATTGATTGTCCATGGGCTATACAAAACAATCTTTATTTCTTATTTAGAAATGTGTTCTTTGATGTAATAATAATTAGACTTAACCCAAATCTATCCCAGACTAATTCCCAGTCCCCATGTCACAGTTAGGAGTTTGAATGATTATGAGCAGGACTTTTTTGAATACTTAATTAAAAAATATATATACATATGCCAGTGCTGATCACCCTATACCTGCTGGAATTAGAAAATATCTTCCAAGATGGAATCCCTGCTTGGCCAGGAGATGACCAATGATGTGATTATGATCTTAATGCAGTGCTACTTGTCAAGCAGCAGGTGTCAGGCATACATTTCTCAAAGGAGGTATAGGGAATGGGATACCATCTCCAACCACTGCAGTTGTGCTACTATATTACATTAATAATAATAATAATAATAATAATAATAATAATAATAATAATAGGCTGTACTTGTATTATATTAATTCATTCTGATGGTACGTTTATATTAGTTATAACTTATAGACGACATCATTATTGTTCATTCATTGTTCACTCATTCAGAGCCAGACAGCCAGTTTAGATCATCTAAGTTCATTATTGTATGATGTTTAGTCTAAACCCTTCCTCTTCTGTGTTTCATTATGCTGTTCTCAGTTTCCCTCTTGGGAGGTTTGTTGTTTTACCTTATCTCAAAACTTGTCCTTATTTAATTTGTCCGACATAATCTTGTGATATGTAATTCAAACAGTGGAATGTTGCAGCATAGTACAACTTTTGTCACCTGTGAAATGTGATTCCCTGTTGCTTGGTCTCTGCGGTCCTTTCGTTGGAACATCCAACGGCAGCACAGAAGTCTGGCATGATGGTTCTGCTCTGCTCTGCTCACAACAACCACACGACCCCGGACTCCGGACTCCGGAGCAAGATGGCCGACGGCGCGCGAGCATGCGAACGTGCGCGCGAGGGTGACTGTCACGCAGTGTGGTCGGCAAAGTACTCACAAGTAAAAGTACTCTTTATGCCGAAATGTTTTCAAAGTTCAAACTGTATAAAAAATAATTTGAAAGGTGCAGATGTACAAACTGCAGTGGAGTAAAAAGGACACTCTTGATATTATTTGCCTCTGAGATGTATTGAAAATTGGAAATACTCCACCTCTCCAGTAAAGTAAACCCTTATAAATGTACTTTAGTATATGTATTAGTTTCTTTCTACGACTGGGGGATGTCACATGACCCTATTGGAGACCCGGATGCGGCATCACGCGACGTCGGTGTATATTATTTCTCCATCCTATCGCGAGAGATGATTAAAGGAGTGCATAGATTTCCATCATGGCAGGCAGCAAGTTGGTTCTTGAGGGCAGAATAAGTATAAAGAGCTTCTTGTTGGGACTCAGCGTGCTCCTCATCCCCGCCACCAGACTGTGCTTTGGCCACATCGACTGGGTGTTCGATCATCTGACCGAAACGCCTGGTAAAATAGCCATTTGTGTCCACATAGCTGTCATCAACGGCCTCCTGCTGCTCTTATACAGAGGACCCCTGTACCAGGTGAGACCTAGAAGTGCTTCTACTGTCACCCAAAGCTTATTTATTATGTAATAATGTCTATACTTTCTAATGCTGTCCGGCTCTATTCATGAAGATGATGCATCTGTTCATGTCGTCATTTTTATCTGACAGCTCATACAGTACAGGTTGCTAATGCAGCTAATCAATCTATTAGGGCTGAGCAGCTGCTCTCTGTGCATGGATTCTAATCTGCAGTAGTTTTCTTGTTTACTTAAATTACAGTTGCTATACCAGTGTAGAAATTCTCTTATGCTCACAGTCACAATGCAGAATCATATTATTGGATTGTAATTGTAATGCATTATGTGTTCATTGCTAAAATGTTGCAGGTGAGGAGGTGGGATACTGGGATTGACTTTATGCATCTGCTTTTTATCTGAGGTGGAGTGGAAGCATTTAAAAACATCTGATACTTAAGTAAAGTAAAGGTAGTACTTTAGGAGTGACTTATACAGTACTTAGTTACTCTCATATTATTTGCTGTATAGTAACTTGAGTTGTGTGAGAGAAGAAGTCATTAAATGCTTCCCTGCTGATGGCATGAAATAAATACATTGGAAAAGAATAAAGATGGCGGTACATATTGATTGAATTGTCTTGAACTTGACAATATGGAGAAAATCAATATGATGATTGTATTGGTTAACCCGGCCCTGCTTTAGTTAAGCTCATTAGGTGGCTTGAGTAGGACAGAAACTGTCCGACCCAGCTCAGGATAGACCACTAAGCCAGGGCAAGCTTTTCGTGGCCGTATTGCTCACAAAGTGGACAGGCTTAATGCTACCTTACCTATTGAACCTTTAGCTTTACATTCCACTTCATGTAATTCAATGTGGCCTAGCAATCAAATGAGCAATGTTTTGCTGCGATTTGTCCTTATAGGTTGCTGTACGGGCCTGCTTCCTGGGTGTTACCTTTGGGTGTGGCTTAATTATAAGCTTTTCACAAAACACGTGGACCCATTTTGGCTGGTATGTAATATTTCAGTGAGATGGTTGACGATTGAGCTATTCACAGTGGTGAAAGTGGATATTTTCCCACCACACTGCCTCTCACCTCCATCCTCTTAAACGTTTGATTGTTCTTAGCATTTCGCATCATAATACTTATTCCATACATTAGTCTGTTCTTAACACGTTTCCTGAAGTTGGGGGCATTGATTTGTTTGACATAACAAATGGTCGGAGATAATATTTAGTAATGCAGTATTCAGGTTGTATGGGGAGGGAGTACCGGACCATACTGATGTACTTTAATCTGGCTTCATCAAAGTGTTTGAGTCAGAACACTCAATATGAGGACGAACACCACAGCCTTGGTATGTAGTATTGTGCCTATGTCATTATAGGCGAAAATGCCAATACTTTATGCCAATTAGGCCAAGATTGGAAAACAAAAAATATGAACATGGCTTAATGGGCTTAATTTTTGTCTTTTGTGAAATATGACTTTACGATAATATGTGATGTAACACTGGTTGCACTTATCATGTTGAAGCTTAATGTCAGTAACTAAACTGTGCATTCTTAACCGCTGCAGGTACATGTGTTCGTTGTCGTTCTTCCACTACTCGGAGTACCTGGTGACGGCCGTCATCAACCCTCGCAGCCTGTCTCTGGACTCCTTCCTGCTCAACCACAGTGTGGAGTACACGCTGGCCGCCGTGTCGTCATGGGTGGAGTTTACCATTGAGAAGCTCACAGTGCCAGGTAAATGCTTTAGCAAATGTAGCACTAATGGTGTATGTTTGTTACAGTATGGTCAATGTGGAGAAGTGTTCATCAAGTTCAGCAACTCCCATTAAGCTGAACTTGTGGATCTGCTGTTTGCTTTACTTACACGATCAGACTTGACCCATTTAAGATTGAGGCCGATTCTAAAAATGCCTTCTAAATCCTGACCTAAGTTTTCTGAGGTCAGAAAACGGCAGTGGAATTCTTGGTAATGTCGTTTTTAAGGCTGGCTAGACAAAACAGGAAGTATCTTGAACATTGAAATTTGACTACATTTCCCAGTGGAACATCCGATATTTTAGTTTTCATAATAATAATAAAAAAGGGAATGTGTGCATAATGATGATGATGGTGGCGCAAATCCCAGTGGGAGATTATACTTTCAAAACTAACTATATTTATTAAAAAAAGTTATGTTGCTATAAACTGTACATGGCAACCCCAAAAGGGGTTCCCGTGGTTAAATGAACACTCAGGAGTGTAGTCTAGTATGACAGCTTGGAACCACACATGTTTTTGAGTGGTTGAAATGGATTCGATCAGTGTCATCTGTCGCTCCCCCTCCACAGAGCTGAAGCACCTCAACTGGCTCAGTGTGGTGGGTCTGCTGATGGTCGTGTACGGAGACTTTCTGCGCAAGGCTGCCATGCTGACAGCCGGCTCCAACTTTAACCACATCGTCCAGAACGAGAAGGCAAATAGCCACATCCTGGTCACCACCGGCGTCTACGCCTACTTCAGACACCCGTCCTATGTGGGCTGGTTCCACTGGAGCATAGGAACACAGGTCAGTCACACGGAACACAAAGTTTTGATCGCTACAGCCGCCGGGAACGGGATGATAAAATGAGAGAGAGATATTTAGTAACGCATCCATATCGACAAAATTAAAACGAGATGTTAAAAGGCTGAGCAATGTGCTGCTTCAGTGTCGTACTTGTTTTGCAAAGTATGCAAAAGTACCTTTAAAGCTGCTATATGTACGGATCAAAGCCGTAAGCGTAACTTGGATCTCCTGTGCGAGAGACCACGTTTCTACTACTCAGACCTATTGTCC